>NW_017728951.1:58166546-58239785 GCF_001723895.1 Crocodylus porosus
TGACTTTGTGTTTGTTTTTCCTTTGCATGTCTATTACTACTAGTGTCAATATATATTTCATCTACTTAGCAATAAATAACTTTTATAGACAAACTGGTGGTAACTGGGTATATTTTGCCTTCTTTACTTCTCTTTTCCCCACTTGCTCTGTAGCAACGCCCCTCTTACCTAAGCTAAAGATCCCTGTGAAGCCCAGAAATACTGTCTGTGGGGTCTGCTCATCAAGAAACTAAAAGATTGGGACGTGCTGAGTTCGAAACACATAAGGGGATCAGCTTGTACAGGCTGATTGATTCAGTTTGACTCGGACATGCCCTAATGAACTGAATGCTGGCCCATGAGGGTGTCATCTGGACACTCAGCCAGATTCAGAGGTATTCTGTTTAACTGTGTGCTTGTGTCTGACTGTAGTTTATTGTTGCTCTGATGAACTGATTCTTGGCATATGAGGGTGTCAGCCTGTCCATGCTGATCAACCTGGCCAGGTCAGGCGTGTCATGTTAATCTGTGTGTTTGTATGTATGACTGATTTGGGGTCTGGAGGAACCCAGCCCCACTGAACTGAGTCCTGCAAGATAGCTCCATTGGGGGGTGAGGGCTTGCAGAAAGGAGAGATACAGGTCCATATAGAAACACAAGTAACACAGGCAGCACATTGATAGAATTACCAAGACCCTAGCCCTAATAAATGAGCACACCCCAAAGTAGTGGGCAAATCTGGTAACAACAAGCACAAGTAATTTGTGAAAGGGACTGGAAAATTTTTCAGTGGGTGCTTTGTACTGAAGCTGTGCTTGGAGGGGAGTCTGGGAAAATTCCAAGGATTTTGAAGGCATTACCTGTGAGTATCAAAACACTGAAAGGTGATGAAGAACCCCCAGTTAACAACAAAAAAGACCTGGTGATGGGGTAAATGAGGTCATTCTACTTTGGAATGGCTACTCAATGGCCAGGAATGTTTAAAAAATCATCAATAATCACCTGCTTGTGCAAAATAATTTTATTACAGAAGCACAGACTTATGTTTTCTCATAAACTGGCAAAAGTTTTGAACAGGCAGGAGAGGAGTAGGCAAAGTTTTTTAGCTGTTTGCAAGCTTGATTACATCATAACACCAGTGGCTTCAAAGCTCCTGCAAAAGGCATAATGCCCCAGGATGCTGGGGTGAAGTGTTGAAAAAGCAGCTACACCAACCACAGACACAGTCCCTGCCACCCTACTTGGCGCAGACAGGTGAGAGATCACTTCTGGGAGATGGGAAAAATGGAGAAAGAGGATGAAGTCTGTGATATGATGGAGGACATGGAGCACGAGAAGCAAGAGAAGGAGGAGAAGGAGGGCGCATTGTTGGAAATGCTGTTTTACAGTACAATTCTGCAGGAAGTCTTCACCAGGAATACAACACTACACTTTTCAGTGGCAAGTTGTGTGATTCCTGCTTTAACAGCACAGATTAGAACATACATGGTATACACAGGGGAGCAAAGCAAAAAAGTGGAATCTGATCGGGCTCTGTTCATAAAACTCAGGAGGACCAGCAGAATCCACATGGTGTGGGCTCAGGAGAGCAGCTCAGACTTGTAGCTAGCCAACCCAGCCAGCCTCCGCCACATTTCCAACCAGTTTGGCATGGCTGCATGCATGGTGGGGCAGGCGATTCGTGAAGTATGCCAGCTGCTTATGGACATAGTTTCTAACAAATAAAAGTGTTCTCAAACTGCCTTGTGGGCTTTATACAGCGCTCACATCCCAGTGCTGTGCCCTGCAGAGTGTGGGAGGCTTTACATTAACAGGAAAGAATATGCCTCTGTGATACTGCAAGCTGTGGTGGACCCCTTTAAAACAGACATGAAGTTGGTGTTATTAAAACAGAAATGAAGTAGGTTTTAAACACTACTTTATTGCTGTTTTATTCCATAATCCACTCTAAAAAGACTGAGATTTGGCTTAGGAAAAAGC
Organism: Crocodylus porosus; assembly: GCF_001723895.1. Classification (NCBI taxonomy): domain Eukaryota; kingdom Metazoa; phylum Chordata; order Crocodylia; family Crocodylidae; genus Crocodylus; species Crocodylus porosus. Next base: position 58,168,506 of record NW_017728951.1, read on the forward strand.
TCTGATTTTCTAATGTAAACGTTAAGATGTAACTATGGTTATTAAAACAAATTTTCTCATTAAAATGAAGACATCTGCAGGTTGTGGCCAAAGTAAGTATGTATCATTTTTAACATTTCAAGCCTTTAATATGGTCACTCCATATTTACTTCATTACAAGATCAGATTCAGGACTACAGTTCAAATTATAAACAATTTATTCTCCTAATGCATGTGAAGTGTTGCTAACCTGGTTTCAATCTTACATTTGTCATATTGCCAACTTCCAGCTTTCAAAAAATGAGTCCTCCTCTCAAATCATAGAGGCAGCTTAAAATTCATGATATTTCTCAAAATAAAATAATAGCATTTTTATATTAGTCCTCTGGTTGCTTAGAATTTAGAGTTCAGGTTTTCAAGCTGTTCTCTGCAGGCAAAGAAACTAGTAATTTGATTTGATAAAAAACACAAGCTAAAAATCTAATGTAATCATGTAACTCTTAGGCTTCAAGGGAATTACCACCTATTGTAAAACCCACAATAAATTAAGAATAAGAACTGACTTATTTACACTGATGAAACTTTATGGGTTCAATGGATTAAACTAATGTAAAGAAAAGAAAAGCATGCTCTGAGAGTTTTGTTCCAGCAGAAAAAAATACAAAGGCATTTTTCCTGAAATTTAATTCAATGTTTTTCCATAACTAGCTCATTCATTTGATTTTTTTTTTTTTTGAATATGGTGGTAAAGTGGAGACTTTGGTACCACGGTATAAAAAGAATAAAATGATAGTAATTGATATTTTTACAGCAGGATGCCGAATTGTCTCATTAAGTTCAAAACTGAATAGGCAGCACAGAGTTCTCTTTTACAAGCTGGGGTTTCAAGTCATTCAACTCCACCATGTGCTTTCTGCTTTAAAGAGACAGAAAAATTATAAATACAAATAGCCTAATGGTTCTTTTAGTGTTAGTGTTAGAAGGTTAGCGTTAGAGACCTTGGTTTAGAAATTTTCAGAATAAATAGAAGTTTCCTGTGTTCCTGGTCCATAGTATCACATGGACTGCATGATAAATAATTAGCATGGAAAAACTCCATGGTCATAGGACTAAATTGGTTCTTCACAGTCATGCTGCAACTGCTGCTACATTCTAATCAAGCACATACAGACTGATTTCCTGGTGCCTCATCCTGACATTTTATCCAGGATACTACAAGCACCATACAGCTATTATGGGCTGGAATGTGAGCTGAGTTACATACCAGCTCAGAGAAATAACCCCCTGTACCCTACAGAGGCCACATTGACCACATTGACACGTAAGTGTGAAACATGACCGCTATTAACTACAAATAAAGCAAAAGGGTGATATGAAGAGGGTAGGAATGTGCCAGATGGAATATAAATTGCTGTTGCTGTAGGCAGAACTGAAGAAGAAAGGAGGGAAATGTCAGTGAAAGAATGTCTCTGAAGCACGAAACCTCTGTGAGTTCCTCCTGGGGAAGTAAAACTAGTGCATCATCTATTACTCAGATGGATGGATCCATTATGTTTAGAAGTATAATTTAGCTATGAGTATTTAGGGCCCTTGTTAATCTCTAGTGAGAAAAAGCCCAGCTAGGATTTCAAGTACCAGGGTACTTAATGTTTGGATAGAGATTTGGTATATACATATTTGGGGAGGTTGGAAATTTTAGTCTCTGAACTTTCATTGTTTCCATTTTATTAATTATTATGATTCAAGTAACAACAATGCCTTGAAATAATGTCTGTTTCTTATCTCCCAGTTCAGACAGTTGCAAGTGATAATTTTGTTATATAAAAGTCAAAGTCACACCTGAGTGTAACAGCTCATTGGCCTAGCATAAGTAAGGCACAGCAGTTTTTATAGAGATAAGTATATGAGTCTCATATCAGCCACTTCAGCTTCCCAGCCCAAAAGACCAGGTACCCATTTAATGGGTCAACTGGTGGCAGTATTCAAAACACATGAACTCCCACGTCTGAAGCAGTAGCAAAATATCTTAACCACACTCACCATACCTGCCTATCACATGCATTATCAAAAACTAACTAATGATAACTTTAAATAATTAAATAACATATCCTGCCTCCAAAGGACACAGGAAACATTAATAAACTTCACTATGTAATACAGAAAAAAATTTTTTTTTGCAAGACTAATTTATTTCTACTTTTTTTGACTGTCTCTTCCTTCACCAACAGTGAAGGGCAAAATTTGTTATACTAATTATTAGGACTGTGCAAAGCTTTGATTGCTGATCCGATTTGGAGGCAATTCAGCCCAATTCAGTGGCAAAATTTCTGAATTTAATCAGGAGACAAATTAAAAGATGCAAAGCTATTCAAAGATATCCAAATTGATTTGGAAAAGATTTGGAGAGTTTTGGAGATTCAGGCAGTCCCCACTTGCTGCCACAGGCAGCTGGACCTGGACTCCATGTTGGTAAGTAGGGGTCAGAGGAAGGGTGCTAAAAGACAGGGGACAGCATGTGGGGACCCCCCCCAGGCCCCATCCCCTGCCTGATACCCAGCTCCCCTGAGTGCCCCCCGACTTCTGCCCACTCTCCCAGCCCCACTCATGGCTGCCCTGCCTGGCTCTTTAAAATAAAGCCCACACACACTGGCTACTGCCAGGGTGGGGGGGTGATCCTCACTGCCCCACACTGCATCAAGCTGCATGGGAGGCTCTGCCATGAGCTCCCTAACTTCTGGCCGCTCCCCCAGCCTCCCACCTCCCATGGCTGCTCTGCCTGCCTCTGCTCCCTACTCTTTTGGAAAAAAAAAGCCCTGGACTCACTGGATGCTACAGTGGCCATTGGGGCTTCTGGGGCCCCATGGCAGAGCCCCCCATGCAGCACGGGGTGAATGGAGGACAGCAGGGATTATCCCCTCACCTGGCAGGAGCTGGTGAGTAGGAGATTTTTTACTTTTTAAGAGCCAGAGTTGGGGCTGGGTGTGGCAGCCATATGGGGCTGGGAGAGTGGGATGGGACTGGGGACTCGTACCAGAGCCCCCACATGAAGTGGGGCAGCAAGGGACAGTGGGATTCACCTCACCCCTGTCTGGAAACATCTGGTGAGTGTATACTTCTTTTTTTTTTTAAATAGCCGGTAGCTGGGACTGTGAGAGTGGGTGGGGGTGGGGAATCATGGCAGAGCCCCACACACAGCAGCTATGGAGGGGGGCAGAGCCATGGCAGAGCCCCCCACACAGTGGGGATTCTCTCCCCAAGCAGCAGCTAGGGAGGGGGGCTTCCTTTTCTAAGAGCTGGGGCCGGACAGGGTAGCCATTGATGGGGCTGGGAGAGTGGGCATGGGGATGGGGCCAATTCCGAGATTTGGCCAGTTCAGCAGTGGGTGAATCTCTGAATCAGATTCAGCTGAATCTTGCCAGAGGACTGGAAGATGGCCAATGTGTTTCCCATTTTCAAAAAAGGGAGGAAGGAGGACCCAGGAAACTATAGGCCAGTTAGTCTTACCTTGTTCCTGGGTAAGCTTTTTGAAAGAATTATCCTGGTGCATGTCCATGAGGGTGAAGCGGGGGAGGTTGTGCTTAGGGGCAACCAACATGGGTTCATTAGAGGAAGGTCCTGTCAGACCAACCTGGTGGCCTTTTATTACCAGGTCACAAAATCCTTAGATGCAGGGGTAGCAGTGGACATAGTCTTTCTGGACTTTAGGAAGGCCTTTGACACTGTCTCTCACCCCATTCTCATTAAAAAACTAGGGGACTGTGGTGTCAAATGGGTCACTAACTGGCTGGAGGGCCGCACCCAGAGAGTGGTGGTGGATGGGTCATTTTTGACCTGAAGGGATGTGGGCAGTGAGTGGGGTCCCCCAGGCCTCAGTCCTTGGGCCCGCACTGTTCAACATCTTCCACAGTGACTTGGACAAAGTGGTAAAAAGCACCCTGTTCAGATTTTCTGATGACACTAAGATGTGGGGGAATGTGGGCATGCTAGAAGGGAGGAATAGGGTGCAATCAGACCTAGACAGGTTACAGGGGTGGTCGGATGAGAACAGGATGGGTTTCAAGACTGGCAAGTGCAAGGTGATGCACTTGGGGAGGAAAAACCAGCAGCATACCTACAGGCTGGGGAACTCTCTTCTCATCAGTGCAGAGGCAGAAAAGTATCTTGGAATCACTATTGATGCCAAAATGAACATAGGCCGTCATTGGGGGGTGCAGTCAGGAAGGCCGACCTCACCTTGTCATGCATCCACAGATACATCTTGAGCAGGTCCAAGGAGGTGATCCTCCCCCTCTATGTTACACTGGTCAGGCCGAAGTTGGAGTACTGCATCCAGTTCTGGGTGCCACACTTCAAGAGGGATGTGGACAACATGGAGAGTGTCCAGAGGAGGACCATTCACATGATCAGGGGGCAGCAGGGCAGGCCCTACAAGGAGAGGCTAAGGGACCTGAACCTGTTCAGCCTCCACAGGAGAAGGCTGAGCGAGGACCTAGTGGCCTGTTAAAAACTAGTCAGCGGGGACCAGGAGGCACTGGGGGAGTCCCTGTTCCCCCGAGCACTATCAGGATTGACTAGAAATAACGGTCGCAAGCTGGCAGAGGGTAAATTCAGATTAGACATCAGGAGGCGCTACTTCATGGTCAGGCTGGCTAGTATCTACAACCAACTTCCAAGTGAAGTGGTGCTGGCTCCTACCCTGGGATCTTTAAGGGGAGGGTAGATGAACATCTTGCTGGGGTTGTTTGACCCCCAGTACTTTTTCCTGCCATGGCAGGGGGTCGGACTTGATGATCTACTCAGGTCCCTTTTGACCCTACCAACTATGAAACTATGAAACTATAATTTGGGACAGTGATTAGAATCTGTGTCCCTTGAATTGGCAGAATCCAAATCCAAAGTGAATACTAGCTGCTTCACACAGGCCTACTAATTGTTTATCTTTTCCAGGGCCCCAGTGAGATGGGTATTGTTCAAGCACTGAATAAAAGAAGTAACAAGGGGAAAAGTTGAATCTACATAGAATCGACATTAAATAGTTGGTGTAACCATGTATATGTGTGTGGGATGGTGAGGGGACACTTCATAGGGTGCCTCCATACACTGTTTTTTTCTCTGCCTTGCGCTATTAGTTGTCTTCTAAATGTACTATGTACATAAAATATCAAAGTATAAATAAAAAAAATTCCATTTTCTATCCATGTCCTCAGCCTAGTGCACTTTCATTTCAGGGGGCTTACAAAGCCTCAAACAATATGCATTATAAAAGGCATACTGATACCACCTTAACTACATCAACTGCTTTAATGTTAGCCATGATAAAAATAGGCTAGGAGGGGGCATTACATGCAAGTGGTTTATACTATAAGGTGAATATTCTTCCCGTGTCTTGGTCTGAAAGATAATGTGGAGCTTGACTATACAGCTTTATCAAGAAAATGTTCTAAAGTAAGAAGGCTCTTTATCAGCTATTTTCATTGATCATGTTCTGAGCTTCTAGTAAATGGCTGGTAGTTACAGAGTCATTAGAAAGCTAAGCTATGAGGCTCTTAATTAGTGAGCAAACTGATAAATAGAGGTTTGAATAAATGGGTAGGCTGCAAGGTTTTATTTCCAATTATTTCCAAGGTTTTATTCTACCCAGTCTCACACTTCCAATATCTCCTTTACCCCATTCACAATGTACTTGTTTCCCTGGAAACTAGTGCACTATACCCTGCCCAAACAAATCTGATTCACATTTGCAGAACTAGATCCCAACTGTCTGAGGAGAGAAAAAATATAGGGTTTTATTCTCACTAGGAAGTGAAGGTAAAAGAATTGAAGCAGGGAGAACGATTAACAGATTTACAAAGGTGATATTTCTAAACAGAGCATAATAATATGGGGTGGTGTATACAGTAAACAAAAGGATGATCTCATTCCCCTCAGTTTATGGATTTGTCATGATATGTCATAGTAGAGTTGCAAGTATTGCTTCCATGATCATTTTGAGGAATTGTAATAACAATACAGAAGCATGTGTTTCTCAATGGGTGCATCTACACAAGATATTTACTATGTAGTTGACTAATTAACTGCACAGTAAACATTTCAGTGTCTACATATCTGCCCCTATTAGGGCCCACAAAACTAACAAACTCCACAGTAGGGTTGGACTTTTAAATACAAGTCCTACTCTGCAGCACAGTTCTTTTTTCATGTCCAACAGCACACATGTAGACAATGAGCCAGCTGGCTGGAGCATGATGGTGTTACAGTGCAGGGGCTGTATGCCAGCTAGCCCCATAATAAAGCACTCTCATGCCCCTGCCAGCCCTTTTGCAGCAAACTGAGCCTAGTCGGAGCAGCCCTGGGCTGCCAGCCAGGGATGCTGCACCCTGGCTCAATGTGGTACAGTCGCAGGTGCATGAGTAACCTGTGTTCCCAGGGGCTTCCCGGGAGCAATAAAGAGCAGAGGAAGAAGCACTGAAATTTACCACTGAACTTTAATGGCTTGTATAGCAGCATCCAAGTAGTGCCTAATTATTGTGTATCAGAATCAGATTAAACTCAAATTTGCCTCTATCTCATTCAAACCTCACTATGTACTGACATTTGAAAGAGAAATCATTAAAAAGTAAAGAAATAGAAAACCCTATAAGAAATGAATTCTTGTATTCATACCATACTTTATCTTCTGCCCTAGTTAGCATAAGTAAAAGTTACTATTTGCCAGCAGTTACTGCACAATGTTTCCTAGGCTTAACTTTTCACTGTATCTTTGACTACTGGATAATGGTGCCTTTTTAATGTCAGTCCTGTATTTCATTTGTTTTGTCCTGGAGTCTGTGTCTTTGTTGCATCTAATAAGGGATGGTGACACATATTTAGGACTCAGACTTTTGATAGAAAAAGCACCACTGTTAATATTCCATGACAAAAGGGTGATAAAAACAGCTTTGATGTTGTAATCAAAAGTGCTTTGATGTTTGTAATCAAAAGTGAATGATTTCACTTTCCCAAATACTTCATCTATATAGTACCATTTCCATCTTGTTACCGAGATGGAAATAAGTCACTGCCTTTCAGAAGACAAAAAGCAATTTATTTAATGGTTTATTTAGTGTTTATAGGGCTGCCACCTGTCCACAATTTATCAGTGTTCAGGTGAAGTCAATAGTTTATTCTTAACAGAAAAGAAACAGGTGTTTTGTTCATTGCAGAAACTGTGAAGCAGAATTTTCTACACGTTATTCCCACCTCAGCTGATAAACTTATTTCTTCAGACAAAACTTATGGACCTAAAGAAAGGGTCCTATATAATTCGTGGAAAGCTTGTAACATCGAGTCTGAACTCTAATTCCACAATAGCACATCAGAAATTCTGTAGTAACTTCAGAAAGTATTCCTCACATCACTGAATGTGACAGTAAATTTAATTTTACAACATCTAGACTCAATCACTTTCTGCAAAATTTTGTACTGAAGTGCACAAGTAGATCATTGTTGACAGGAATTGGACTCTTCCAGTTATCCTGTCTTCTTTTTTCTCTATCTGCCTCCATTTTTTAAATTATTATATGGCTACTATGCTTATTTATCTTGCTTCTTCCAGTCATGCAAAACTTAAAACAAAGTTCTTACATATCCAGTGCTCAAATAAAAGTAATTGCTTCATATATTACATATATATATATTTGCGTGTGTATTTTTAAAAAATAATACCTGCTTGGATAAAAGCTATTTCTTACAATATTTATTGGAGAGAAAATTAACACACAAGTGCTACATAAAAAGGGTGGAACACAAACTTTTTTTTTATTTCAAAACTGTAGATCTAATATTTTTCTGCAATTTTTCACTGCTCAATGCATCTTCAGTCCCATTGACTAGACACTTCAAGCTATTGGAAGGCAGATCCTCAAATCCAAGCAATTAACTTAAAAATTATTTTTTGTGTCTCAGGTCAAGATGGAATCGTGACATCCTGAACATCTCACAGCAGCCCATCAGACCTGAGCACTCAGAATGGCAAATTTAGCACTAACCAAACTTCAGCTTTATATCTTATAGAAAGCTTTAAATCTTTATAGAAATAACTTGCAGGAAGAACATTTTAAATTAGTTGTTTTGACCCTGAATCTGAACAAAGGTTAGAAAGATAAAATGTAATTATTAAGAGGTTTTTTTCCACTTCAAGAGCTGTACAGTTCTTATGGATCTGTTCTTATTAGCAGGGCTTATACATCACTCAGGATGTAATGTACAGTACATAATTTCCTCAATGGTTACTTCTTTAAGAGTAAATTGATGCCTACAAAGGATGCCAGATTGACTCTACAACAGTATAACCTCCTCTATTTATCCACAACATAGAAACTACATGGGACATACACATGTGTTCTTCACTATTTATTTACTTAAATGTACAAGTGTGTTTGTTTTTTTCTCCCAATTAATAGGGATGGGGAAGGGGAAAGCCCCTTGTCTTATATTTGTATTCAAAATGGAAAAGGAAGTAGGTGGCTACTGTGGCTCTAACTCATGCTCTGAGCCTGGGTCACGGCTAGAGTCAGACCCACAACACACTTCTCTCCCTCCACCTCCCCACTGAAGCTTTTGATTTCCCTTTCCCTTGGAATACGGTCAGGATCCAGGTCAGCTCAGGTTCTGTCTGGGGTCTCTCCCAGACATGGAGCACATGGAAATTTCGTCTCCTATCCAGCCAATCATCAATGGTCACAATGGCAGAGACTAGGAAGAGTTTTAAGGGGAAGAGGCAGAAACTTGGGGGAGTGTGGGGAAGGGCAGAGGCTGTGGGGAGACAACTCTCCAATACTTAGATCCTATACCTCCTGGAAAATTATAACAAATTTATAAATTTTCCATATGTAGACTCTAAGTATTAGGGGGGATGTTATATTTAGGGTCATATTATATTCAAGTAAATATGGTATACCTTTAATAAAATACTTTGGATTTTGACTTAGAAGAAAACAATGCAAGAGTGAAAGCTTAATTCCATCCCCACTGTTACACCTCAATTCCATGCGGTGCCCAATGACTAGGAAGATGATGGTCCAATTACCCATTAGCCAGAGCAGAGCAGGGAGCAAAATCCAGCACAAATTGCTTGCTACAGCTTTATTCAGAATGGAGACAGCTTTGGACTAGCTCCCACACCAACAGAATATGGGGAGTCACACTGAACAACAATACTTTCCAATATTTATATCTTGGTTTGTACATATTAACATTTACCCTGCCTTGGTCCACCTCTGGTTCCACCCATTTCTACTCCCATGTCAAGCTTCTCCTCTGTTTACTGTTTACTTCCTTAGCATGGTATTGCCTATGCATTTTATTCATTTACATGCCTCTCTGCTAAGAACACATTTGTAAAACTTTTGACCCCTATCTTCTTTTGGTCACTTCGCAGTTTCTTGCTGGTTCTTGCTGGTTTTCTTGCTGACTTCTCTATCTCCAAGGCTGTATCTTTGCTTTTGTCTCCTGACACAAGTTGCTTAACGCATCATGCACTTTGCACCCTATCCTTTTGTTAAGAATCTACTAACTTAAGCATTAGCTGTTAGTTGCTCTTAATACATCAGCTAGCTTTGTGACCACCAGCTTTTGCTGAGGTTATCTTTTAATATATCATCCAGCCTTATAACCAGCAGCTTTTTGCTGAGGCACAGGAAAAAGACTTCATTCAGCTACACACTCAGTACTTCCAAAATCCCATATTGTTACCCCAACATCCAAAATGCATATCGTTACCCTAACACCCACATTATTCATTCCTTAATTTTTAGGTAAGTCTGTTAAACAAGGTGATAATTAAAAAATAGCAGGAAGCTGGTTTCTAATATAAGGAAATTTGGTGACCAGGAGCTGAATTATGACTTTCAATTCATTTCAAAGTTTTCAGAACAGCTGTCAGATAGTATTGTCTTGTGATTAAATGACCTAAGTCAAATTAATATAATTGACAGATACATAAAAGGCATGACTACACATAACTCTACAACTCTACAGTAGCAATGTGCTACTTCACCTTATGATGTGCTACAGTGATGTACCAATCATATGAGTCTACATGTGACCAACTGTTATTTTGTTGTAGTGGCACCCTCCCCCATTTTAGCTAAATCTAACCATGCCCCACACGCACAGTGTGGTACAGGTGGTTACTGCGCATGCTTTAGTACTTTCAAAAGGTAGTCCAAAAGTCCCTCCAAAAGGCAATACTAAAGCACGGCACAGTAACATCACCATAGGGTGACATGTAAATGAGTCCAAAGATACTTTGTTTCATTATAAATTTCCTGATCTACTCTTTTCTATTTCTTTAGCAGTTGTAAATATTGTCTACAAATTTACTTCTTCATTCATTTTAGATAACACAAAGATTAATCAGCAGGCTTATAAATAAAGTGGAGGCCAAATTTGGAAAATATGCCTTTAAGATAAAAAAACAAAAAGACTGTACATTTTGCATTTTAATATAGTGCCTGAAAATGACAAAAACATTTTTTTTAACCAATAACCCTATCTAAAAACTTCTTAAAATGTTTTATTCATAAACAACATTATTACATATAATTTATATAAGTCCTAGGATTGTTTATAGGAGTAACTAACAGGTACAGTGTACATAAATGAACACAGAGATAATCTATTAGGTTATTCTATGATTCCTGCTTGCTATAACATTTTTATATTATAGACTAAGGCAGACAGAATATATCTGATAGCAGATCTATAATATGTCTTCTAGTTGATCCCTAGAAAAGCTTAAATGTATATGCAATGGCTGTTGGGGCTTCTAGGGGCTCATATCAGAGCTCCCCTTGCACAGTGCAGGGCAGTGTGGGGCAGTGGGGATTGCCTTCTGCCTGGCAGGAGCTGGTGAGTATGGGGCGTTTTTTTTTGTTTGAAGACCTGGGAACTGGGGCTGGGTGGGGCAGCCATGGGAGGGGGGGGCGCTGGGAGAGTGGGTGGGCATCAGGGGCTCATTGAAGAGCCTCCCATGCAGTGTGGGGCAGTGAGGTGCAGCAGGGATTGCTCCCCTGCCTGGCAGCAGGCCGTGACTTGGGGCTTCAGATTTGGATTTGGCCATTTGAGGGACAGTGATTCGATTCAGTGATCAATTTGGCCAAATCTGATCAAAGATTTGGTCCCCACTCCAAATCTCCAAATTGGCTCCATCCCTCACCCACTCTTCCAGCCCCATAATGGCTGTCCCACCCTGCCCAGCTCTTTGAAAAAAGGCTCCTATTCAGTGGCTGCTGCCAGGAGGGGGAGCTATTCCTGCTGCACCCCGCTATCCCACACTGCATGAAAGGCTCTTCCACAAGCCCCCCAACTCCCACCCATTCTTCCAGAACCCACCCCCATGGCTGCCCCACCCAGCCTCAGCTCCTGCCAGGCAGGGGGGTAATCTCTGCTGCCTCACACTGTCTTGTGTTGTTCAGGAGGAACCTTCCAGAAGCCCCCAGAAGCCCCAGAAGACAATGCAGCAGCCACTGAGTACAGGGCATTTTTTTTTTTTTTTAAGGAGCTGGGAGCTGGGGCTGGGAGGGCAGGTAGGAGATGGGAGCTCCTGGTAGAGCCGCCCATGAAGTGCAGGGCAGTAGGGGGCAGTGGGGATTGCCCTACCACCTGGCAGCAGATGGTGAGTGGGGGCTTTTTTGTTTTTTGTTTTTTACAGAGCCGGGAGAGCTTTGAATCAATTTGGACCTTTTAATTGGTCTCCTGATTTGATTCGGATATGGAGATCCAGCCGCTGAATTGGGCCCAATCTCCTCTGAATCAAATCAGCACCTGAAGCTTCGCACAGCCCTAATTTGTAAGTACTAACATGCTGCTGAGTTTATTAGTTGCCTGTGGCCTAGTGTGGCCACATGTGTAGATTCTAAGATGTATACCTAATTAGGCAACTGTGCAGTAAATGTCTATGTAGACATGCAGGGCAAGTAAGCTTAGAGACAGGCCTCTGTGATAGTTTCCTAATAGTTTCCTGATCTGTAAATGTGTGAGATGTTTACAGTTGCACACAACACATGCCTCAGACAAAGGTGACTCTGAAACCTAATTAGAAAAAAGAAAGGGAAACAGAGAACTAGAAGCAAAATGAGGGAATAAAATATTAAATGCAAATAAAACAGAGTAATTAATGTGCATTATGCAATGGGTGGAATTGAACCTTCAGTTCGAGTGATTATCAGTCATGTGGACATGCAGGTATTTATCAAAATACTTAGATCTTAAGTCAAGCAGGTGTTATTAGCACAATTCTACCTAATGCATCTACTAATCAGTCATGAAACTTCTGAAAAAAAAACTAAAGCAAGGATTTTTAAAATCCCATTTAAAGCCTACTTCAGAAGCCTGATCAAACTCTTTCTTCCCGCAGTGGGAAGTCACAGCCCAAGATGGCATTGACCTTCCCTGTTCAAAGAAGGCTTACCACTAGGGAGTATAGGACAAAATTTGGCAGTGCTCATTTCAGAAGGGATGCAGCCAGAGTAATAGGGATAGAGTTGTTGTTTCAGTATATCATGAGGTAAGGTCCAATGACTGGCTCTTTATGGACACCTGAACAGAGATCAGTGCGTCTTTCTCTTTCTCCTAGAACCATGCTCAGGGTACTGCTCCTGTCTATAGAGAGCAGTGAGTTGCAATTTCCCTGTCTGTACACAAATCAAGTGAATCTCACTATGCAGACAGCATCTTTCATTGTCCTAGTGATTCTCAATGGTCTCTTACTGTCAGGGGTGTGATTGTCACATGGGCACTCAGGGCTTGATCAAGAACAGACAAGGTCTGCAAAGCAAGCGTCCAACCAAGAATCAGGAGATCAGAAGCAGAGAGGTCAGAGATCTGAGGTCTGTAAGGGACTGGAACATGGGGGATCACAAGGCTAAGCCACAAGTCAGGAGCTGGCAATCAGAGGAGCAGAGGTCTAGATTGTAGTTTGGAGCACCGGGGGTCAAGTAGCTAGCAAGGCAGTCTGGAGCAAAGGGAATTAGGCTGAAAGCCACTGGCAGGAACCCTGAGAACTAGGGACATGTGTACATGACATGGGTTTTAATGTAGATCACTGCAGAATTTAAAAGCGGCTGTTTTTTGGTGTGGTGCACATCTGTTTGAATGACATGGCATTCACATTTGCACAAATAGTCCTTTCAAGAAAGTGAAACCCCTGTGTGTCATTCCCCAAAGATGTCAGTAGAGGGAGTCAAATACCAATTTACCTCCTAGAATGTCTTTCCTAATGCATTACAGCAGGAGGCACATGTGAGCCCCCCGGGCTCCTCAGTCCCTGGACTCTCATTGGGCAGTCCTGATTCTTTGCGAGTCTCCCTTGGTCATAGTCACGGTCACCCCAAAATCCTTGTCACTTGCTCATTCAGTCTGATCTCTCCATCAGTACACAATTGCAAGGAGCCTATCCCAGTCCCAAAAGACAAGCTATGTGGGTGAATCCTTCCCTCCCATTCATTCCTTTCCCTTTCCATTCCACCATGGATTTTTCCATGAATATAACCACTTAATAACTAACTACCATAAGAGTACCAGGTGGGTGGATGGGTGGTTATTGCTACCCAGCTGATAGGCAATTGCTGCCTATACATATACATTAGTGGTCTGCCTATATGTTGGTGGTCTTCTGTCTTTCTCCCCCTTTTTATGGACTACATTTCCCAGCATTCTTGACCTCATTGATCTTCTTTACAGTTTCCAATGGGAAAGCCTCCAGTTCCCAGGCCATGTGCACCGTCTGTTTCTGTAGTGCATGTGCTTCTGTAGTGCACATGCGGCTTTTTGTAGGTGTGTTGTGAATTGTTGTGAATATTTTTTCTAAATGTTTTTACATGTTTTTTTCAAAACATGGCTCGCTGTTTGGCATGCCCTCCCCCTTACCCCTCCTGCCTAGCCCACGAAGAAGAATGGGGAAGGAGGGGGCATTCAGATGTGGATGACAGTGCGTAATGCCCCCCTCCCCAAAACCAGTTTCCCACTAGAACCCTCCCATTCTCTGCCCAAGTACTGTGGCTTTTGGAGGTGTGTTGTGAATTGTGAATATTTTTTTATAAATGTTTTTGGTTTGTTTTTTTTTAAATATGGCTTGCTGTTCAGCTTGTTGAACAGCCCACCAAGAGGAATGGGCTCATTCAGATGTGGGGGATGGCACATAATGCCCCACTCCTGCAAACCACTGTAACAGACACAGATTTTTTAAAGTGTAAAAGAAAAAAATATTTATTTTAGAACAAAGTACTCCCCAGAGGTTGTTATCAGCAATGTGCCATGCAAGGGCATGCAGCCCTCTTGCACAAGGGCTGCCTGACCAGCTTCTCCTTGAGGTTATCTGCTCAGTCCCTGTGCTGCTGCCCCACATCTCTGTTGTCTTTCTACCACCTGTCATGCTTCTTGTACCCATGAGTCCTTAAAAACCTCTCCTTGGCTCTCATAGATATTGTGCAACATGCAGGCTGCTACAATAAAGAGCATTAGATTTGATTCATCCATGTCAAGCTAGCAAATAAGCACTCTCCATCATCCTTTCAGTCATTCAAATGCATATTCCAATGCCATCCTGAAACTGCTGAGGTGGTAGTTAAAAAACAGCTTCTGTGGGTCCATGACATTCCCTCCATAAGGCTTCATGAACCAGGGCTTTAGGGGGTAGGAAGCATCTACTAGTATGAAGGCAGGAATGGCAACACCACGAATCACTCTCTCCTGCATCCCAGGTGTGTAGTGTTCTTTCTCCACCATGTCAGCCAGAGGGAAGCTTAAGAACATGTACATATCATGCGCTGCCAGCCCACCCTGTAAAAATGTTCGTGAATCAGCCCCAGTGGTCCACCACAGCTGCACCATGATGGATCCCTTTAAAACAGGTCTGTGGTGGACCCTTTAAAACAGAAATGAAGTAGTGTTATTAACAGAATAAGTAATGTTCTTACATAGTAGCAGTCATAATTCTTCACAGTTAGAGCAATTCAGAATATATTAAACATCATTCCACAAAAATTTTAACTACACACATGGAAAGACTTTTTGGACTGCATTTTTAAAAAGCCTACTCATTCAGCTTCTCACCTAATTTGTGTTCAGATGTACCTGTGAAAACTTCATCGTGTATGTACAATTGTCTTTCATTAGTTCCCATAGTCATCTGATTCTTGAGCATAGTCACAGCAGTTGTACATGGCAAATAGACAAATTGTGCAGTTGTGATTCCCAAATGTTTTAAGAATCAGACCATAAGCACAAATCAAACTGGAAAAAAAATAAAGTTTCTCATTATCCAGAAATGCAGCAGTACTGAGACAGACAAAAGAGTCCATTTTACTGAACAGCCATATAGACTGCCCTGGATATAGTCATTAACTTTTAAGTGAACTTCAGGACTTTTGAGTTAATCCTTCTCAATAAGGACCCTGGTGTCCAGCCTGTTTCCTGGTTGTCTGGAAGAAATCTCAATGGTCTGCCTCAAGAACCACCAAACTCTGGATTGCTCCAAAACCTGGAGTTTTCTGGTACCTTTGCCCTGAGGCAAAACAACCAGGAATTCAACAAGAGTTCCATCAAAATCCTGCTTTGGATTCTGTGAAATGAAAAAGAGATATTTCAAATGAAATACTGGATGAGTGACAATTTACTGTAGCGTTTACCCAGATAATTTCCTACTAGCTCTACCCATTAATCATAAGGAGGCCATAAAATATCATAATTGGTTCTATCATAAAAAAGAGTCTCAGAACCCAAATGGATAATGAGAGTGGATTGAGAACTAAAGCTTTTAGTAGTTTGTTGGTGCTAGAAAGAATAGACTACAAAAGCTATGTCTTCACTACTTACAAAGGATTCAAGTCCTATATGTTTAAAGGATATTTGTTCCTTTGAGTATGGAGAGACACATGTATTATTTTGCTTTATATCTGTGGGGGATTTACCTAAATATTCCCTGAATGAAACAAGGCAAAGTTACTACAGTTTAGTTTTCACTTACTGTCTGACAGAACAGACATGAAACAATCATCTTGAAGCAGATGACTTGCTATAACTCTCCCTCTTTTAGCTTAACGTGATTTGTTCATCTCTCTATCTCTTTGTTTTCTATTAATTATTTGTTTCTCTGTCATCCTAATATTTCTGTATGCCACTTGAACATTTCTTTACTAACTTATTATCCTTCCAGGCTTTCTCAGAATTAATACAGGAGATGATATATATTTTAAACTGTATACAAATAGTATAACTCCTAAAGCTGCCATTTAGAGGCATCAGGGCCTTTGTGATGCCAGCCATAGGCGTACATTTTCATCTGATTAATGGCTCTCTTGACAAGCTACAAAGAGCTTACGATGACTTGGAAATGAGTGGATATCTGATGTCTGTCAGTATTTGGTGAATTTTTCTTTTTATTCCCTCTCCATACCCCTTGGCTCTTTCTATTGCTTCCAGGATTTTATGACATCTAAAATGACAATATCTTGGGAGTTCACACAAAACAACATCACACAGGATGTTACCACCACAGGAAAAATGACTGAAGCAAAACCAAGCTGTCTGAACTACAAGAATACTATCATGTCACATTCCCTGATCATAGCTGAAGGACCATTGCCTTTTTTAAGTACCATGATCTGGTTTTGAGAAAGGTACATTTGAATGATAACAGTAATAATAAATCCAAATAAATTTGGTCAGACATGTTGAACTGAGGCTAAATCAGTTCAGATTTCAGACTCGTGTTCATGAATTTATAACTGAAACAATATCTAGCCATTGGGATTTAAATTTTTTTTATATATATATCTTTTTGCTGAAATTATCTAGTGCTTAGTTTGGTCAGGTGACTTCTTTTTCATCATCTAACTTAGCTATCTTCATTTCCATGTGTATGTACAGTTTCTGTGAGGCCAAACAAGATAGGGCTCTTACATCCTTTCTGATTTTTTGATGGGAACCATAGTTTCAAGAATAATAAAGCCAGGAGGAACCTTGTCTGACCCTGTGTATAGCACAAAGTTATATGCTTTCTGTGGTAACACATTCTTTCACACATATGACAGCTATATGTGTGGCTTTGTTTCTTTATGCTGTAATGCATTTTCTGTCTGTTCTGTAGCTGCTATGGTTGCTACATTCTTCCCGAGCGCCCCCCCCCCCCCCAAAAGGGGACACAAATGCTTTTAGGGCAGATGTCATAGCTTGTCCATTAATTATCCCACAGGAGGCTTTTGTGGAAGGAACACATAGCTGCCTATGAACTATATAGGAAATTCAGATGGTGTGGGGAATAGCAGTGTGTAGTTTCCATAGAATCTATTGAAGTATTATTTCTTGGTAGATAATACACTATTACTGTATTGATAAAGCCCCAAAAAATGCTCTATTAGGAAAATGCTGAGATCAGAAAAAAAAGATGTTGAGTATGCAAGATACAGGGAGACTAACAAAGTAGTAAAGTTTTCAAATTCTGCATATAACGAGATTAAATGTCACAACTAGACAATGCTTAGGGAAGTAATTTCTGAATGCATTAATATACTGTTTCTTGGAGCAGTTCATAATATATAATAAACAAAAGAAGAAACTGCCCTCATCTAGACCTAAGTAGTGCATCTAAAGCTGAAACTAACATAGAAGTTAGTTCAAAAAGACAATCACTGATGGGACTCTAAGTGTGACTTAAAGAAGGAAGGGGATGGCCTGGTTTATGGAATTTAATCCACTGCAATCAGGCAATCATGGTATGGATTCTGAGCCCAAGAAAATATGTATAGTAATATCCTGTCACACACACACACACACACACACACACACACACACAGAGACAAAACATCCTTGAGTATCCTATGACAGACTTCCACCCTAGACATCCAATCATTTAAAGAAGTTCAAAGTGACACATAAAAGGATCAGAAAAGACCAAGACTGCTGCCAATAGCTTGGCTCCCTGCAATGGAAGGATATTTGTTATACAAAATATACTCAGGAAGTGAACTAGGCCCCACCTAAATAGCCCTTCTTAATACCTCTTCCAGTTTAATTTAGTCACTTTTTGGAATGTAGGCAGTCATATTTGTAAATAGTATTCCAAATATACACATTCTTTGTACAGTAGTACTAATACTGCCCAAACTCTACTAGAAATATTCTGATTATTACCTTGTAGGAGTGCACTACCATTTTTTATGGCTATGTAATACTAGAAACTCCTGGTCATCCTTTGATCAGCCAATTTACCTAGGTCTCAAATGGTGTGTCTACACGTGCAATTTGTTCAAAGCAATAAACTCTTGGGCAGTTTGAGCCAGAATAAACTAATCCTGGTTGCAGCATATACATGTGCACCTGGGTCAGCAGCAATTTGAACCACGACACAGCAGTTTACACCAGGGATGCTCCTGCCCTACTCTGCTCCGGTGTCCAAGGGGGCACTAACGGGCAGTGGAGAGGCTGTCCAGGGCATAGGGGTGCCGAAAGTGAAAAGCTAGGTGCAGGCAGGAGTCTGGTCCCTTGCTGCCTGGGCTGACTGGGCACATTGTATGCCCATGTGCATGCCCAGCATCTACATGTGCATTTAATCACAGTAAATTACCCCAACACTTCTATGTTATGGTGGTGTTAATTAATTTACTGCAACCTAATACCATCACATGTGTAGAGTGAGCTTTTACTCTGCAGCTAATTACTCTACTCTGCAGTAAAACACATGTGTAGATGTGGCCGCTGTTCCTCTGCTTCCTCCAATAAGTGAATCCCTGTCATATAGCAAGTGTTTTTGGTATTGTTTCCTAACTTCATTACTTTTGGACTTTGGACTGTGATTTTTCCCCCCATATTTACTATTCCAATTCACAAGACCATCTAATAATGTGGTCTTTCTTTGTATTCACATTACCTCCCAAACTGGGGTCATCTGCAAATTTCATTAACACTTCTCTATTTTTATTACCAAAGTACATAATGATAATCAATAGGATTAAAGCCAAAACCAATCCTTGAGGAATATTGCTAGTAATTATGCTCCATCCTGATTGCTCCCTTTTCAATATAATCATCTATAGTCTCTCCTGTAATCAGCTCCTTATCCATTTTATGACTGGTTATTAAATGCTATCTTTTCCACCTTAAATAATCATTTCCCAAGAGGTCCTGTTCTCAGATACCCTGTTTACATCTAGAGATATTAGACCTACTACTTTGTTACCAGATTTGCCCACTACTTTGTGGTGTGCTCATTTATTAGGGCTAGGGTCTTGGTAATTCTATTAATGTGCTGCTTGTGTTACTGGTGTTTCTATATGGAGCTGTATCTCTTCCCCTGCAAGCCGTCACCCCCAGTGGAGCTATCTTGCAGGATTCAGTTCAGTGGGGCTGAGTTCCTCCAGTCCCCAAATCAGTCATACACACAAACACACAAAAATTAATGTGACACGCCTGACCTGGCTGGGTTAAGCAGCATGGACAGGCTCATACCCTCATATGCCAAGAATCAGTTCATCAGAGCAACAATAACTACAGTCAGACATAAGCACACAGGTAAACCGAATACCTCTGAATCCGGCTGGGTGTCCAGATGACACCTTCATAGTATAGACATGCAAAGGAAAAACAATACAGTTACAGTATTACCCTGGTTTCACTAAGTATTTGGGGAAACTTAGCTCAAGCTTAACTAATACAGTTCAGGTTCAGAACTCTGTGCTTAGAGAGAGAAGAGAAGAGAGAGAGCGAGCTGGGATCACACCAGTCCAAGGCACTTGGGTTGCAAAGCTGACAGGTCAAAGTTCTCAGCACGATACTTTGAGGGAGATGATCTGCCTCCTTCAGCCTCTCCAGAAGAAAGCGGGTGGTGTCAGCACACACACTGCTGCTTCTTTTACAGATTTTTATACTCTCAGTTCAGCTTCTTTCAAGCATTCTCAAGAGTGTAAATCAAATTGTCTTTTCTATTGACAAGGGGTTATCTGATTGGAACATCTAAGGAACTTGATTGATACTTAGGAAACACATACTTAGGAGCCAGCTTGACATTCCTATGGAAGTACATATACTTGATGGGATATCTCCTGGTGTCTTCAGAAACAATAGATTGCAGCATCAGGGTTTTGGATTTTTTACTTGCTGTGAACAAGCCTCAGCTTAGCATGACTTTTCCAGACCTTACTATAGTCTTTTAACAGACTTAAGGCACTTATTGGAGTGTTCATAACCTGTTGTGGAGAGGACTTCCACCAGTCGTCTCGGGAAAAGTATGACAACACTTGTGGTCAGGGCTCCAATGGGCTGGACGCTGTGATGAACCCTGTACCATTGTTCAAATGTTGCCCATACCCCCTCTGACTTGGTCTGTTGCCTCAGCATTCCCTAACCTGGCAACCGAGTTTTAGCCAATTAAGTTTATATAGGCCTCCCATAGTGGGACTGGGGAATGTGCGGCCTGAGATGCCTATTAAACTTACTTCTGCTTAGAGGTGTGGGGGTGGAGGGAGGGGAGGAAAAGTCCTTTGTAAATCCAGATTAGAACTGGTCTGATAAATGCTGAGCTGGGTGTGAGGGTTGATTAACATTTGGAACACAGATTCCCCATCATGCAGTGCTCCCCTGCTTCGCTGATCCCAGAATTCACTGCAGTCTGTGCTTCAGGCTTTCTGTTCTCCATCTCTCATGTAAATGAATGGTCATCTGCTCCCATCTCAGATGCAAATGAGACCTAGGGCAGTTGGTTCATTTTTGTCACCCTTATCTGGAGGGTTTTAGGTGTGTCTCTCACTGAATCTTAATCAGTTCTGTTTAGGTGGAGGGGGGGAATGTGAGTCAGACAGCTGTGTCCTGTGTCAGGGTTCCCCAAGAACATGAAGCTGACAGGTAACAACTTTGCCATTGTCTAAGAATTCAGTTATCTTGTCAAAAAAAAGATATTAGTTTGACATGATATACCTTTGATAAAACCATATTGAATGTTCAACATGCTCTAGAGAAGGACTGCATTATACAGAGCAGTGGGCATGTCTACAATAAATCAAGTACTACATGACTGAGAGGTAAGTACTATTACTGCACAGTCGAGGCAGCGCATGGGATGGTTCTGACCATATTGCTCAATAGTATCAGCAGCACAGTTTGTCTGCCCGTGCTACGTCACTGTAGTGATGAGCTATGGTGATGTAGCATCTCATGTAGACATGCCTAGTGTTCTCCTAATTGCTAGAAATTGAGATTAAAAGTGAGAGAGACACTCCTATTCAGATTATGCCAACATTCTTCCTTGCCTTTTAAATCAGGAACAACCCAGCAAGCTCAATGTCATTTTGTTCCTGTAAGTGAGAAAAGAAATCAGTACTGTACATAACATTTCAATTCTTCCACACCTGAAATGTAGCCCCTCTTGGGACAAAATGTAGTAACAGCAAGAGTGGTATATGTTAGACCCTGACTCCATGCAGTGCCCAATAACTATGGAGATGATGGACCAATTGCCCATGGTTCCAGTTACTTAAGGAGCAAACAGGGAGAACACCAATACACATTGCATGACAACGGCTTTACTGAGAATGGAGACAGCTTTGGGTGAACTCCCAAAAAAAGAAAAAATGGGGAGCAGCAGTGAACATTAATTCTTTTCACATTTATACACCTTGGTTCATGCTTATTAACATTTACTCCACCTTGGTCTCTCCTTTGTTCCACCTATATTCCCTCCTATCTCAAGCTGTGCCTCTATTTACTGTTTACTTCATTAGCATGGAATTACCTATGCATTTCATTCATTTACATGCCTTTTTGCTATGAGTGCATGTGTAAGATTGTAAACTTAGGTTCTCTCGGTCAGTTGCGGTTTCTTGCTGACTCCTTCTTCAACTCCAAGATTTTGCTTCTGCTTTATCTCCTAACAATAGCTGGTGGGCTGCATCTTGTTCTTCTCACACAATATATAATGTATCCTATACTGATACCTGCCATGCCTTGGATCTAATGAAGGGAGGAAAGGAATTAATGAGATGTTAGTTGGTACCCATGGAATGACCACTTCTGTTCCATTATGTTGATCAATGCACTTTATTACTTCTCTTCTCTTTTCCCTTATAGTGGCTTGAGTTGGAGGCAGCAACCAGTTTGAGTCTGTCACCGGATCATACTGGGACTTAAGAGGAGACCTGCAGCTGCTGGATCTTTCCAGGTAAGTGTTGGATCTTTCCAGGTAAGTGTTGGCAGGTGGTCCAATTATGTTAATTATCTAGTTCATAGTTTGGGTGTTGGGCAGCTTTGACTCCACACTGCCGGATCACGTAGCGAGTCTCTGGCTTTCTCCCTCCACATGGGGTATTCAAAATGCAACCCCCCACTTCTTTGCTCATAAGTCTTTAAAGAAAAATGAGGAGTCTCCCCACCTGAGCTTTTATGCCGCCGCTAATTGCCTCATTAGTGGTGGGCACCCTCCACGTTGCTTGCTTCATGTGGGGGCATGAACCTGGGGAAAGCCTGGGGTTACCTCCCCCAAGGATCCACTTCTAGTGTCCCCAGATACCCCGGTTCCACTGGGTTGTAGCCCAGGAATGCCCTCTCCTTCACTGTGAGATTGCTCAGGCACACTTGCTTGTTGCAGTGGAAGAACCACTGCCTGACGCCTCTGCCTTTCTCATGCTCCTTGGGACCACAGGATTTGCTGGCAAGGGGGTTCTTTGGCTGTTGCCTGCCACTGTCTTCAAGGATCCCCCACCTTATGCCTCCACTCTCCCCACATCCCCAATACCATAACATTTACCAGATAGCTGATTTCTTCCAGGCGTTGCCCCGCTCCTTCCTTCAGGGATCCGCCGCTCAGCGTCTCTGTTTTGCACGCACTGAATACCTCTGAGCTTTGCCCGGAGGGTCCGTCCTGGTCTCTGGTAAGTCCTCTTCTCTTCCTACAAGTTCCATCATCTGTCTGCTTTGCCTGGTGCCAGAAGGCATTTTCTTCAGGGGTTTTCCTTTCTATTATCTCTAAAGCTCACTCATCATTGGTTGCCTGTGAGGGGGTGGGGAGTCTTCCCCCAGCTGTCAAAGATTCTCCCCCAAGTAACAGGGTTCCTAACAGCACATTACCAAATTGTTAGGAAACTGCTTGCTTAAGCACCTTGCAATGTTACTTTTAATATATCATTCTTCATTGTGGTCAGCAGCTCTACTGAAGCCACAGATTAAAGCCTTTGTTTAGCTGCAAATCCAATGCTCCCCAAGATCCAAATATTGTCATTGTAACAGTATATATATATTAATTTACACAAGGGATATGAAGAAAGCAGTAGAATTTAAGCAACAGAAAAATGTTAGTAATGTGACTAGGAAATCATATAGGATTTTTTAAAGAAATTCAGCCTGGACAATGTAATATTGCTATTGTCCTTTAGTAGTCAGGGCCTGGGCTTTTTTTTAACTGAAAGGGAGATTTACATATGGGCCCATTTTGTAAATTCATGCCTTTCTTCTTCCTTCCACTGAATTGTATTTGGTGAAAGTGTAGCAAAGCCCCCAATTGTTTTTTTGTTTGTTTGTTTTTTAAATACATTCCCTCCCTTCCCCAACTATTTCTGACTTTTTCTCTCCCTTTCTATTCACTATAGATAAGTATGAGTAAGTTAAGACATAGGATAAGATTTAGCATTTTAATTTGGTAGCAAGTTTTTTTTCTTTTAACTTCTTGCCCTCTCTTTTGATCTACTTTTTTTATATTGTATAATTATTATGTTGACATTGATCTTTACTGTGTGATTACCATTTTACTGATTTTTACTGTTTTTTTCTATTGATACTATATGATTTAGGCCTACATGTGTAAGTTAGCATAAGTAATGTCAAGTTATGTCAAGTTTCCATTTTGTATGTCAAGCCTCCATCTTGTGTCCTCTGCCCAGGTGTAACTTATGACTCACGTCTAACCAGTCTCATGTAAATTGGTTCCTGAATGAATGAAGATGACTAAGGGTCAGCCAACCCACTATTGCAACACAGACAGCTGGAACTGCACATTCTCACCTGGAGTGCACATGCCCAGTACACCAGGGCTGCCCCTTGCCTGGGCACACCCCTGTCCCTAGGATCATAGAAGGTCTTCTCCTATAAAAAGCCACACCACCTATCCACCCAGAGAACCTGTCGGCAACCCCCTCTGGACAATACTTCACTGGAGAAGATGGTAACTGGCCATTGAGGATCAACTCACATCCCAGGATAAGTAGCTATCACCCTCCTTCCTTCCCCAAACACAGGATCTGGACTCTGTCCCTGCACACTTTAACTTCAATCTCTCCACCAAGCCATTCTCCTCCTCTGCTACCATTGTGTGTGTATGAGTGCTTGTGTGTGTATGTTGGAACCAATAACTCCATGAGCTGTAATGTTTGTTTAATAAAACTGTTCATTTAGAACTCGAGTTGGGTTTTGTCTTACTGACCTCCCAGCCCAACTCCAATTCCTGATGTCTGTTGCACTAATCTTCCTCCCATGTCTCTCTCTGTCCTTGCCTTCTCCCTGATCCTGGTCTCTTTCTGCCCTCACTTCCCAAGATTCTTTGTGTCTCCCGGCTTCCCACCTCTCTCTGTAAACTTCTCTGTGTCTCCCTCTGTTCCCCTGATTCCTGCCTCTGCCCTGCTGCCTTTGTCATCTCTCTCTGAACTGCTCTGTCTCCCTCCATTCCTAGCTTTCTGTTTTCTGCCCTGCCACCTTATTTCCCCTATCTTCTCTGTGTCTCCCTGCTTCCTGCCTCTACTTTCTTTCCTGATCATTCCTGTGTCCCTGAACTTTGGTCTCCCTGTTGCACTCTGCCACCTCTGCTTTCTCATCCTGATCTTCCCTGCCTGTCCTTCTCTCTCCATTCCAGCTCTGCCCCCATGTTCAGAGCCTCTCCCAGCTCCTGGTTCCCCCTTGCCCTAAACCCTGCAGCCTCTTAAGCTGCCCCAGAGCCCTGAGCCAGCTCCCTGAAAGCTTCCAAAGTCCCCCCAGCAGCCCCACAGTTTGCTCTGCAGTTCCATAGATCGCCTGGCATCCAGAGACCTTCTCTGGCTCCCTGGCAGCTCCCCATAGTCTTCCCAGCAGCCCCACAATTCCTCTCAGCACCAAAGCCCTTCTCTGGCTTCTGGTGCCCCCTGTCAATCCCTGCAGCCTCTCCAGCTGTCCCAGAGCCCCTATCCAGCTCCCTAGCAGCCCCCACAGTTGGGGTAGTTGGGTAGTGTGTGTGTGAACTGGCAAATATATATATCATTGTGTGCATGATATATGAATTCAGTCTCACATTTCCCCTGACACCCAGAGCCCATCTCAAGCTCTCAGAGCCCACCACCAATCCCTGCAGCCTCTCCAGCTGCCCTGGAGCCCTGATATGGCTCCCTAGCACCCCCCACAGTTTCCCTGGCAGCCCTGAAGTTCTTCCTAGCACCCAGAGCCCTTCTCCATCCCATGGCACCCACCGTCACTCCTTGCAGCCTCTCCACCTGCCCCAGATCCCCAATCCAGCTCCCCAGAAGCCCCACAGTCTCCTCAGCACCCCTGCAGCTTCTTCTGCAGTGCCTGGAGCCCTTCTACAGCTCCTGGCACCCAGAGCTGCTTCCCCAGAGCCCCTCTCCAGGAACCATGGCTCCCCACATCTGCAGCCATAGCCCCCCACCTGCAGCTTCTCCCCAGGTGTGCAGAGCCCTTCTCCACCCTCCAGCACCCAGAGCCCCTCCCCCCAGCTTCCTGATCTCTCTGGAGCCCCTCTCCAGAACCTGTAGCTCCCTGCACCCACCACTGTCCCTCTGCAGCCTCTCCCCTGGTGTCTGGAGCCCCTGCTCTGGCTCCTGCAACCTGTCCAGCTCACCCCAATCTAGCTTCCCCACTTCTCCGGCAGCCCCTCTCCGGCACTCACAGCTCCTTGACCCAGCTCCCAGTTCCCCCATGTGTAGGTGGGTAGTGTGTGTGTGAACTGGCAAATATATATATATCATTGTGTGCATGATATATGAATTAGTGATCCATGTGTGAGGGAATTGATAATTGATTTTTGCCTAATTTTTGGTGTGTATGTTGTGTATGTGCTTGAATTGGTGATAGACATGCATGTGCTTAGACTGGTTATCTTGGATGTGTGTGTGCCTAAGTTGATAGCATGTGTGTATGCATCTAATTGATTTGTGTACTTGTATATTTTCAATTGTGTCACACCCTCCTATCTAACAGCACAATTTTGAGATCCTGAGAGTTGGCCTGGCTCCACAAGACAACAAAAGTGTGCATGCTTTTATTATAGAAGATGGAAATCCTCTATCTATATGCTCCAAAAAGAATGTTTGAAAGCATTTTTACAATGCCATAGAGCACTATTTGGAAATGAATTCTATAAACATTTCCAAGTTACTTAATAGGTTTGAAAGCCATGCATAGATACAGTACCCTCTTCAACTGTAACAGGATCCTAACCCATGGCTCTTTCTGCCTGGCTATTGCCTATTCATAAGAGAAAAGGGAAGAAAGTATCCCATGTATGAATACAGAGATTGAAGAGACACTGCTGACTTGTTCAAGACTACATCTTTTAAAACTATTACAGGTACAGGTGACACCTAAGATATCTATATTTAAAAGGGATTATGAAGGGAAAAATGTTTTCCTCAGTTCATATATTTTTGGGATTTAATATTTTGGCTCAAACATTCCAAGGTATTTAGGCACCTAAAACTGATTTCACATTAATGGAAATCAATGAAAGTTGGGAGCCTAAATGCCTTTGAGATTGAACTAGTCCTTTGAGTTCAGTCAGTGTCATCATTTCTTTGATGGTCACTGCACTTCCTGTTCCCAGAACTAAGATGGCACATCCAAACCTGCATTAAAGTACTGTTATTACTGTGCATTAAGTTTAGCATATGCAATAACAGGTACTAACTCAATGTGTGGTAACCAGTGCCACTGCACAGTAGCACTGGCTCATGGCCTTTTAGTGACACTAATGCTTAGTAAACTAATGCTACTCTACAGTGGTATATTAGCATGGCTTTTGCCATGATGCACTAATGAACAGTAGAATTAGGCTCCTGTGCATTTAGTATTTCATGTCGATATGCCCAGAAGGTGTAATCATGTCCAAGTTTGAGGGAACTCATATAGATGTGGCTTACTCCAGGTCATGTCAGAGGTCTTGTATACACGTGCAAATTTACTGCACAGTAACCAAAAATAACCACGTAGTAAACGTGCAGTAAAAACAGCAACTTACACCAATTTTGGCTTGTATTTGGCTTAAATGTGGTGCCTGAATCATTCAGGTATCAATTTTACACCCAATTAGTTACTGTATAGTAACACACATGGAGACACCTTACTGTGCAGTAACACTATGTGTGTGGAGCGACTCAGGACTAACTTGAGTCCCAAGTCAGGCCACATGCAGCATTACTGCACTTTAATGCCTGCACATGTAGATTAGGGGTTTGTGAAGATTCAGTTGCCAATTCAAATTAGAGAAGATTCAGCCTGATTCGGAGGCTGAATCACTGAATCTGAATCAAATCAGGAGACAAGCCCCCCTCCCGCCCCGAATCAATTTGGAGCATCAGAATCAATTAAGAAAAGATTCAGAAAAACATTCATAGATTCAGAAGGCAGTCTTGCAGGGGAACATAAATTGAGAAAAGGGATGGAGATCAGGGGGGAAAGACTGACATCTATAGTCAGCAAGTGAATGTAATCTTTCCCTGAGTCCCTTTTCAATCATAGTGTTCTGGGGGAGGGATATAGAAACAACATATAAGCCTTTGTCTGCAGGCTTTCTGTCCCTTTTGTGAGCTGTTTCTGCATGAGCAACAGAGTCTGAAAGGTACTACTGGACTCGCTTGGCTTCTTAGTTAGTCTTCTGCTTGTCTCTCTTCTTGGAAAGGATTGAATACAGCTTACTAATTACCCTTGCCTACAATCGCTCTACTTATCCCTATCCAATCCATTTATTTCAGCTTATTCTTCCCCCCAAAACCTTTTATTTGTTATTTTTTGCCCCACATTTTTAAAAAGAAAGCTGTGTTTTCCCTTGCAGTATGATCCCTCACTCTGCAGGAAAGAACATGCATTACACACAATCACACACATATAGTAAACAGAGAGAAGAAGCGATATTAGAGTTACACACACATACACACTTTCTAGCACAGCAAAGATTATGAAGCATGCTGGAAAGGCAGGTGCCAGTTTTCTACAGGGGAGGGAGAGGGATAAAGTGGTTAGGGGAAAGAGCTTCAAGTCTGCCCCCCCGCCAATAGACTCATCCACTTTCCTGACAGTGATGAGTCTTCTGCTGCCAGTGGAAGCAAGGAGGGGGGACCAGTACCTGTCCCTGCACCAGAAATAGCTACTAGCACCAGCATGACAATCCCTTCCATCCCAAGTTCATCTCCCAGCATCAGCCTCCTAGTGCCAGAAGAGGAGCTGCATCTGGAACCAGAGGAGATGAGTGTCCCAGCAAAAGAAATTCTGGGGAACAAGAGGGAATCTGAATTTGTACTCCACACCCCTCAAAATTCATGTAGAGCCAGGTCTCCTTTTCCAGAAGGCACTTTGGATGAGGTTGTGGGGGCAGGTGGCTCAGCTTCCCCTGTTGTTGTGCCTCTGCCTGCTGAGAAGGTGGATAAGGCAGGATCCCAACCCTCAACCTATAAGCAGGTGGGTAGTGTAGTTTGGGATTATTTTGTGGTGGAAGATGATCCCAAGTATGTTATCTGACTTCACTGCTAAAGGCAGATCAGCCAGGGCAAGGAGATGAAACATTTCACCATCACAGCAATGCTGCTGCATCTCAGGAGGCAGCACCCCCTTGCCCTTGCTCCTCCTCAGGCACTAGTGGGAGCATGCCCAAAGGGAAATCCTCCTCTCACTCCAAAGCCCATGTCCCCCAAAAGCAGAGGCAGGCCATCCTGGAGCAATGGAGGAAAGCCACAGACAAAGCATAGATTAGGGCTGTGTGAAATTTTGGCAGACATTTTGTTTTGGAGGTGTTTCAGCCTGTTTTGGCACCTGGAACATTGAATTCAAAATGAAATTTTGGTGGTGCTCAAGCCATTCCTTGAGGTGACCAAGAGCTTCAGTGATGGTGATTCCTTCTTTAGCCAGGTGATCCCCACAGTGAGGGAGCTTCAGAACCAAATGGAGTAGTTCCAGGGAATTGATGTTCCTGGCTGGGGCTGTCACCACTGTCATCAGAGGTGCAGACATTGGTGAAGTGACTGGAGGGCATCAGGAAATGTCTGGATCTGTTATGGTCTGTAATTAAAATGCCAGAAGCATCACACTTATCAGTGTCCCCACACTGAAAAATGGTGGTGGGGATGCTTTAACTAAAGCTTGTCAAATGAGCTTTAGTTTAAGCACTCCTGCCTCCATTTTTCAGCACAGGGATGCTGATACATGTGACACTGGAGTCTTCTGGAGCACAGTAATTGCCACACTTCAGCAGACTTGATTAATCGAGCCTGCTCCAACACTCTGTAATACAGCATTTTATCCCCTCAATGAACATGTATAGGCACCCTAAGTCTATGGAATCTTTATATCATATACTGAACTCCCCTTGGCTGTGTCTTTTAAACATTAGAATGCACTAATTAGTAATACACTAGCACAGTTGTTTTTAGTCTTGGTAACATGAGAATTTGTTTCAGTCATACAGTTTGATCTAGGAAATGCCCCAGATATGGATGCATTGCAATGCAGTGAGTCCCACTGTGAGACTGTGGTAAAAAAATTACCCATAAAGAGTGTGAAACAACTTTACTAAAATCCTAGATTTTCATAATTCATAACTTTTTTATTAAATAAAAATATATCTATTTTCTTCTAAGTTTCCATATAAAAAAATCTACTACTTACTGCATTTACTGGCAAAATATATACATGCTTTTTGTAGCCAAATTATATTTTTTACAAAATGCAAAATGTCAATTTTGCATAAATAGGTATTATAACATGGAAAATAATCCCCTCCCCCCCGAAAATGAAATATTTTCCCCTCCTTTACCAATACTTTAAAATGGGATTGAAATATGTAGCAGAAATAAACAGAAAAATTCTCACTACAGTACAAGGAAGCCTTTCCCCAAACAGTATTTTTAAAACTTACAAAAAAACCCAACATTACATTACCCTTGTGCCACTGGATGCTCCTGTAGTAAAGAAAACTGATTTCCATGCTGTTGCTAGAGTGTTGCTATGGTTTTACATTTCACTATGGAAATGGAAAGTTCAATGTGATACATTAATAGAGCTGATCATTTTTTTTTACACATAAATACAATTCTACAGAATTTTGAATTTTAAATGTTATTGTATACTCAGAAACAAACTGAAACCACCCACTCAAGTGTTTGTTTGTTTTTAAATGAAACTATATATTCACTGGGCTTTATATTTTT
The DNA here is from genome assembly GCF_001723895.1 of Crocodylus porosus. Classification (NCBI taxonomy): domain Eukaryota; kingdom Metazoa; phylum Chordata; order Crocodylia; family Crocodylidae; genus Crocodylus; species Crocodylus porosus. Next base: position 58,198,904 of record NW_017728951.1, read on the forward strand.
CTCCCATTAAATTTCTGTAGACCTGGACTAAGTTCCAGCTAGTGAATGAACATGATTAAAAAAACCCATGTGAAGTGGTCTATAGTAATAATCTCGATCACTTTTGCTTATGATAAATATACTGCTATGTCTACAACTATTACAGCTATTGCAGTCTAGTGCTGTAGTGTTTTTATTAGAATAGTGCAGAGCCTAAAACTTGGTGTTGTTCTGTTAGTTACCTAAGCTAGAAATCCCTAGGTTATCATAACTTATTTTAAACTATGCTTGGCTCTTCTATCTTTGTTTTTGCCTTTTGTACTGCCATCATCCTAGCTAGTGGAACAGACAGAATTTTTGGACCATTGATAATACTCTGGGATGTTTCTCTGGGATCTTAACTCATCATGCCTTTGTCTCCAGTATGAGCTACTGAAGCATATTGTGATACAAGTGCTGAAAGTCATTTCTGTCTGTGTCTTTTGTGAATATCCACCCTATAGGTAGGGTGGCCCAAGAACAATTCTCACACTGGCTCTGTATTCTTCATGAACTGTTAGCTTGCATCCAGGTGAAATCTAAGATTTATCTGTCAGGACTCCAGTAGTTCTTTCAGAAGGCCAATTTGATTTCTATACCTGTTTATCATGCATGCTTGAAAAATTATTCTAGTTCATTATCACTAGAGCACACACTCGCTCTGCAGTAAAATACCACTAAAGGTATGTTTAAGATCAAACATGGCCACTGTCACAAATCCATCCAGGCTTTCCAGAAATCATAGGCATTGATTTCCCTAATGTTTATCCACTGCCTCATGCCAGCTCAAGATGTTAGCTATCTGCGCTTACTTGCTGTGGAGCGGGAGAAGACATGATCTTTCTTCCAATCATACAGTTTGACTTCTCAGCTCTTGTAAAATACATATAGATTAGGGCTGTGTGAAATTTTGGCAGACATTTTGTTTTGGAGGTGTTTCAGCCCGTTTTGGCACCTGGAACATTGAATCCAAAATGAAACAGAAGGCTTGGAAACATTTCCAAAACTAAACAAAACAATCTGAACAATTTCAGAAATGTTTCAGATGTTTCAGAATATTTTGGAGATACCCCCTGGGAATAGTCTGGCACAGCCTCGCAGCCCTTTTTTTACAGTCCCAAGAGGCTAGGGTGGGTGGGGAATGGGTCCAGGCATGGCAGCCATGGGAGCTTCTCCTGCAGCTCCCCACACTGGGGCAGAGGCAGGCATAGCCAGGGGAGCCACGGAAGAAGGCCCCATGGCTGCTCTGCCTGGACCCATTCCCCATCCAGCCCCAACCTCTTGGCACTTAAAAAAAAAAAAAAAGCCCCACATTCACCATCTGTAGCAGCAGCGATTGGGGCCTCTGGGGGCTTGTGGAAGACCCCCCCCCACTTGGCTCCTGCACAGCAGCTGTCACATCCTGTGGGTGCAGTGCAGCTTTTCAGAGTGCTGTGCATTGTCTGGGAGATGGGGCAGCTCCAGCAGTCAGCTGGAGCCTGGCACTGCTCAACCTCAGTGGCCCCAGCTCCCAGACAGTGTGCAATGTCCTCCCCAACCATGCTGTACCTGCTCAATGGGGAGCTGCCACGTGGGTGCCAGGTGGGGAGGTGATCCCTGCTTCCCCCCACTGCTGTGCACTGCATGGGGGGATCTGCCATGAGCCTTCAGAGGTCCTGATCACTGCTGTTGCAGCTGGTGAGTGCAGGTTTTTTTGTTTTTAAGTGCCATGGGGGCTTCTCCTGTGGGTCCCCCAGCTGGAATAGGAACTGGAACAGCCAGAGGAGCCATGGGAGAATCTGCAGCTGCCCAGCTGTGCCTGCCTCTCCCCAGTCAATCTGAATCTCCAAATCAGCACTGAAACTCTGAAAAAGATTCAGCCAAATTGAAATGGGACAGTGATTCAAAACACTGAAACAAACCACTATCCTCTGAAACAGCAAATCTGAAATGGAAATGAAATATATCATTTCGCACAGCCCTAATACAGATGTAATGATAGATGCCTGACAAATGTTTGCAGTCCTTTCAATAATTGCAGTATATTAATAAGTATGCACTTATTACACAATTCCTTGTGTGCAATCGATTGGTGAAACAAAGCTCTTTTCTGGTTATGAATTGCTCCCCCAAGCTGTGCATTTTAACTAGCAGTACATACAACCACAGGTTTATTTTTTGGATTGTTTGCTGGTATGGGTTGGTTAAATATGACTGCCAGTTGCAAACTGAGTTGTCGCTAACTGATACATTAATGAAATAAAACAAGGTGTTCTTACTAATTTCAACAAATGACCTGGTATTATATGATAGAACAGAAATATAATGAAGGGAAAGTCTTACATTAATGGCAGAACTGGTTATCGTGATTGTTTCTGGAATCCAGGCCATGAAGTGAATTTTTAAAAGATCTTTGGATAGTTGAATATCCTGAGTATTTATACCAACCCTGCTTCTGAATCTTTTGAGAAATGCCCATTCACTAATACAGAGAATTTTCTCTATCATGATCAGTGAAAGTTGAAAATGTATCAGTAACATAATGATCTAGACAATGCCAGGATGTACCTTTTGCCTTATCTGAACATATAAACCTTGATTAGGAGGACAAGATTCTGTCAGAGCTACACAGGACACCTCTAATTATAGCCTCAACTCTAGTTTTCTTTTTCTCTAAGATAATTGAATGTTTATACATACTGAAGTTGCTTTTAGACGCTGCTTGTAAAGGTTCAGGGAAGGTCCCTCTGAGAATTCTGATGAGATTCTTAACCAATTTCTTGCCGTATATATAATCTCAATATAATGGTTCTGGGATCATAGATTTAAATATCTCTTGCCTCCTGAGAATATAGTACATTACTAATATCAGCTCTGCCTTATTATTAACAAATGTCCTCACTTGAAATGACTCTAGGTATCTCATCGAGCTGCTTCCCTTGGTAAATTATTGCATTACATTATTATAAAATAAAATAAAAAGCAACAAAAGTCCTATTTAATGGTAACAATGATTCAGAACGATGCGTTTATATGACTCTTACTTTTTGAGCTAGATTAAGATAAGAGACAAAAACCCCTGTAACAGTCCACAATCTTGAAATTCCCACAATATAAATTACTACAAAATAATTAAAGTCTAAGTAACACAATAATGTTCTGCTGTTAACTAATTATCATCTCATGCCTTAAATATATTCAAGGAGATAAGTCTTGTAGCCATCCTTCCTCTGTTAAGTGTTTCAGCTGGCTATGCCAATGTTTCATAGATGCTAAGCACTCCACTAAAAAGGAGTATTACTTAATTCTGATACCCACTTGAAGTAACTGAATGTCCAATGGTTTCATTGGGCACTTTTACACATGCTCCGGGGGTAGGGGTGTGGCACTTTACTTACAGTGGTCCTGAGAGCCACTCTAATTAAAGCACCACTGTATCTTGTGTATCAGCATTTCTGCACTTCAAAATGGCTGTGGGGGATGCTTAAACTGAAGCTCTCAATGATACACGAGACAGGAGGCTGTTGAAGTGTGGTAACTGCCATGCTCCAGCAGACTCAATCAGCCTGCTCTGATGCACTGGAACCTTGGTGCAACCTCCATGCTCATGTATAAGTGCCCATTCCATACTTTTTGGTTATACAAGGAATGTGATCAAACAACACAAACTGAGACATAGAAGAACACGTTAAAAATCTATTTTTGTAAACACTGTCACATGAGCTAACTGCTATGAGTAGTCCCACTGTAGATAATCTTATATTTCATTTTAGATCATCTGCCACCTCAGAGCATTAATTGTTAATGTGGAATAAAGATGTACATTTGTGGGAAAACTTTAGTTACCTAATTAAAAAACAGACTGAATGTTGCATATCGAGGTAAAAAATTATAAGATCATACTAGTTTTCTAATTCTTTCTTGGTACAGAGTCCAACATATTTAAGAAGTGCTGAGAATAACAAAGTAACTACCAGAAGTAGAATGTATGCAAAAAGAGATTGTATTGATCATTGTCCATAAATAGTAAACGGGATGGCTTTTTTTGTTAAATTGTAACCTGGGAAAGATGATTGCAAGCCATTTACCTTGCTTCCTAATTAATACCTAATTCCATTGCCTATATATTTAAAAACTACAAGGAAGTGATACGCTTTAGAAGAAAAAACATAAACAGTAGTCCAAAAACAATGAGGTGTAAAAAGGCTATAATAAGGGAATAAAAACACACACACTCAAAGCTTTATAGATTTAATTATAAAAGGAAAGTGACACAAAATCTCTATATTAATACTATTATTTAGTTCTTTCATTATGTTTTACAGACAAGAGCTAATCATCCCAACAAAAGCTACTGCTTTCAGGTAGGGGTATAAGAGGATCAAGAACAAGAAAATAGGGATTGGTATTCAAATCCAAACACTGGTAATTGGCTTTTATAGTCTCAATCTAAAATCCTTCTCCTAAACTATCTGTCATTCTGTCATTTTCCCCCTTCTTTCCCCCCCCTACTTTTTCAACTAGTTATTTTTTCTCTATTTCCCTCAACTTTTTAAACTTATTTTCCATTTTTTCTGCCTTTTTCACTGTTTGTTTTACAATTTTTTTTTTCTTTTAGCTTTTACAAAAATATTTCAATTTTTTTTAGCTGTCCCCTACGCTTCATAACTTTTTCCAGCTTGCTGCATGTGGCAGTCAAGAAAAATGATCCAGCATTTATGATACAATTCAAAGAAAATAACATAGCTTGTTTGCAAATCTAGCAGTAGTTACAGCTCTTGCACTAGCCTGGGGCTACTATGAGAGTTTGGGCTATCTCTGAATTATGTTAGAAAGCAATCAGCTTTCTAGTTTGCTTCAGATGTACCACAATGCATGTGGGAATTATGAAGACTTATGGATAAAACTTCTTATCTTTCTTCAAATCCCTCCTTTTTTCCATGAAGCCAACAAAAAAAAAACTTGACAATTATTAGGCGGTATTCTGTTGTATGGCTAATCTATTGTGCTGGCCAATGTTGTTTCATTGTGTTCCTGGGTGATGTTACAGGTTACCTTTAGAATATTTAAAATCTGTGGAATATTTTGCTCTCATAAAGTTAGAACAGTTTCAGAGCAGTCACATGTTAAGGTTTAATGCTGTGTCAAATCTACACAACTATGACTTGCCACTAGAGGGCCTGGAAAGCAAGGGCATGGACAGGTGTATGGACTGGTGTCCGTCCTCTAGAGCTGGACAGGATTGGGGAAGTGGCATGTAGCTCAGAGGTAGATAAACCAAAATGAGGGCTCTAGCTTCCATCATTACACAGCCATCAGTAGCCAGCTAGAACCAGGGGCTGGAGAGGAAAAAACTGAGGTTGGGGGAAGGGCACAAAAAACCTGTTCGAAGTAAAAAGGCAGAAGTAAAAAGAAAGGAATAATAATTTTAAAAAAGGAATTAAAGATAAGGAAATTAAGGACAAAACATCCTGCACAGATCTGATACCCATCAGGCTCACTGCATGCATGCCATGCTGGGACAGAGCTGAGACCTGTCAGTCATTTCCATTCTCTGGATCATTCCCTTCACATATGTACGTCATAGGATTGCTCTGGCTGTTTGCATAGGGGTGCTAGAACATGCAGTAAACTGGTGAGCTGCACCTGAGTGCTCAGACGATACGCTCACCCTCTGGAAGCCAGCACTGCCTGACTAGGCACTAGAGCTCATGAGGTTTGAAAATTTGCCCCAAGAGCAAAAGAATGGGAGGGGATGGAAATGGTGCATTGTGGGATGCTGGAGGAATGAAAATGAAGCTACTTGGCGTTATTTAGTGCCCCATCTGTAACATGAGGATAAACTGAATTTCTTACTTTACAGAGCTGTTGTAAAAATAAATACAGAATGTCAGATTCCCTCACTATGGTGAGTAATGTAAGTAAGGATGGGCAAGCAGAGCACCAGCTTGAGCACTGATGTAGAGGCACACAATCTCCAGCATCTCTGCCCTGGGCATCAACATTGCTTGTTATGCCTCTCATAACAGGAATTATATTGTGTCAACTTTAATGGAATAATTGGGCCCAGATAATCATGATCCAGTCACCATTCAATACTAAACACCTGAGCAAGTTCAGGTCTTCGAACACACAGACTTAGTCCCAAGGTGATGATCACTATTAATTTGTTTAACCTTTTCCTAGCTACACAGAAAATTGTGCAAGCATTTAAAATGCAAAGTAGTAAGACTTTAATTTTAGCAGTATCCCTTATTATCTCTCCCTTTAGCTTTCCATGGTTTGACAGTCTTTTAGAAGGCATTAAAAGTTCAGTGTAGCATTTTTTGGAGGAAAAAAATTGAAGACTTGTTGAGACTATCTGAGGGTGCTGACAGATGTGCAGCTCCCCACTCTGACTCATGCCACTTCACAGAAATCACCAACAGATGTTCAAAGTTCAAACTGTACTTTGCAGCTCGGAAAAGTGGTCTGTACATTCAAACAAGCCCCTAACTTCATCACCAAAACTGAAGCCAACTTCCTACAGCTCAAAACACAAAACCTGCCAATTATGTCCTGTACCGCCACAAACTGCACACTAGAATCTATCAAAGACACCAATACCCAAGTACCTGTGGGGGCACGTTCCTCACCAAAAAAATATCTGCCCCTAGTCTCTCAGGCCTGATCCTGAGAGGGAACAAATTACAGTGCAAACCATTTTTCACAGCTGGGCCTATGAACTTCACTTCAACAGCTTTCTAGGTATAGAAACTCATGGACTCGATATAACTTAGACAGGGGAATTCTGAAACACTGCAACCTGCTGGACATCTCACTCCCCACTGTTCCAGGTACCTCTTCACTTTTACCTGCACTGCTACATTCCCCTTTCACCCCCTCCCCCCCAACTCCAGCCTGTCCCTCATCCCCAGATGCCTCCATTTCCATTTTTACTTACTGGCTTTCTTGCCTGCATTGTGTGCCAGGCCAGATTCTGGCTTTGCTATTCCTTCCATCCAGAACCAGGAAACACACCAACTGTAGGTATTTACTCAGCCTGACAAAGGGTTTTTCAATGCAAAATCCAGCATCCTGGGCAGTTAAGCTGAGCACACCAGGAGCCTCGCAACTGCACTGCAACCAGCAAGCATCAGGCCTGTCTTGGTATTCCCCAGCCAGGAGTGTGTGTGTATATGCTTTAGTTGGAGGTTTCATAGTTTCATAGTTTCTAGGGTCAGAAAGGACTTGAGCAGATTATCAAGTCCAACCCCCTGCCATAGCAGGAAAAAGTACTGGGGTCAAATGACCCCAGCAAGGTTTTCATCTAGCCTTGTCTTAAAGACAACCGGGGTAGGAGCCAGCACCATTTCGCCTGGAAGTTGGTTCCAGATCCTAGCCACCCTGACAGTGAAGTAGCGCCTCCTGATGTCTAGTCTGAATCTACCCTCTGCCAGCTTGTGACCGTTATTCCTGGTCACTCCTGGTAGTGCTTGGGGGGACAGGGACTCCCCAGTGCCTGTTGGTCCCCTCTGACTAGTTTGTATCAGACCACTAGGTCCCCACTCAGCCTTCTCTTCTGGAGGTTGAACAGGTTCAGGTCCCATAGCCTCTCCTCTTACAGCCTGCCCTGCTGTCCCCTGATCATGCAAGTGGCCCTCCTCTGGACACTCTCCATGCTGTCGACATCCCTCTTGAAGTGTGGTGCCCAGAATTGGATGCAGTACTCCAGCTGTAGCCTGACCAGTGCTGCATAGAGGGGGAGGATCACCTCCTTGCACCTGCTTGAGAAGCATCTGTGGATGCACGACAAGGTATGGTTAGCCTTCCTGACTGCATCCGCACACTGCCGGCCCTTGTTCATCTTGGCATCAATGATGACTCCAAGATCCTTTAATGCTTCTGCACTGACAAGAAGGGAGTTCCCCAGCCTGAAGGTATGCTGCTGGTTCTTCCTCCCACACCACTCTCTGGGTGTGGCCCTCCAGCCAGTTAGCGATCCATTTGACTGTGTAGGTGTCGACATCACAGTCCCCCAGCTTTTTAATGAGAATGGGGTGAGAGACAGTATTGAAGGCCTTCCTAAAGTCCAGAAAGAGTATGTCCATTGCAACCCCTGCATTTACGGATTTGGTGATCTGCTCATAGAAAGCCACCAGGTTGGTCTGACAGGACCTGCCTCTAATGAACCTGTGTTGGTTGCCCCTAAGCATAACCTCACCCGCTGGCCCTTTGTGGACATACACCAGGATAATGCTCTCAAAAAGTTTAGTCAGGATTGAGGTAAGACTAACTTGCCTATAGTTTCCTGGGTCTTCCTTCCTCCCTTTTTTGAAGATGGGAACCACATTGGTCCTCTTCCAGTCCTCTGGCACACAACAGTGCACCACGGGTGCTCATAAAGCCTTGCCAAGGGTCCTGCAGTGACCTCAGCTAATTCCCTCAGCACTCTGGGGTGGAGATAATCAGGACCAGCTGATTTAAATACGTCCAATCCCTCCAGAAGTTCCCTGACTAGATCCTCACTGACCCTTGGCCTAGGTGCACCTCCCCTGGGCCCTGAGGGGGTCCTGGTGGGGGGGGCTGATCCAGTCCCTGCTCATAAAAATGGAGGCAAAGAAGTTGTTAAATAGGTTAGCTTTGTTGTCTGGTGTGGCAACCAGATTTCCTAGCTTGTCTTGCAGGGGCTCCACATTACCCAGTATGTTCTTTTTGCCCCCTATGTATTTAAAAAAGGACTTCTTGTTGTCTTTGATCCAGGTAGCTAGTCCCAGTTCCATCTCTGCTTTGGCCTTCCTGACCGCCCCCTTGCAGCCCCGAGCAACCTCAGTATAGTCCTTCCCGCTGATGACCCCTCCCTTTCATTGAGTTTATGCTTCCCTCTTAGCTAGGAGACATTCCAGGATGCTTTTGGTGAGCCATGGGGGCTTTTGCGCCCTCCTGCCCTCTTTTATCCATGTTGGGATTACCTCCCCTTGGGCTTGGAGGATCGTCTACTTAAGGGGCAACCACTCTTCTTGGACACCCAATTCCCCTCCCCTCCAGGATCTCAGTGCCCCCCTGACTATTCTCCTTACCTCATTGAAATCTGCCCTCCTGAAATCTAGGGCTGCTGCCTTGCTGCAGGCCTTTGCCACCTTGCACTGGATGGTGAATTCCAGCAGGCAATGGTTGCTGTTGCCCAGGTGGTTGAGCACCTGCGGCCCCCTCACCAGGTCATCATCTGTGGCCTCCACCAAGTCCAACAGAGCATCTCCACGGTGGGGCTCTGTACCTCCTGGGTTAAATGAGGGTCCTGCATTTTGTCTAGGAACCTACGTGAGTGGTTAGACCTGGCTGACTGCTCTTCCCAGCAGATTCTGGAAAGTTCAGGTCACCCATGATGACCATGTCTTTTGACCTAACTACCTCCGTGAGCTGACTGAAGAAATCCCAGTCTAGCTCTTCCCCTTGGTTAGGTGGTCTGGTGCCTCCTACCCACCTTTCACCAGGGAATCCTTGGTCCTGGCATTTACAGGGCTGCCACACCACCAGCAGTACCATGAGGCCTCCCTACCATGGCAGGGAGTATCCATGCCCAGGACCTGGGGTCTCCTCCTTCCCCATAGCCCCATCCCATACCACCAACTTCATCCTGGCAGGAGAATGAGGTTAGCTGGGACCTGCTTTTCCCCTGCTGGCTGGTGATGCAGTTATTGTTCCCTCCAGCTGAAAGTGGGGCATTACCTGGCTTTTAAAACAACCAAAAAAGGAAATTGGTGTAGATGGAGTAAGGAGGGTGGCACTAAGTCTGTCTTGGTGAACCACAGCAGTGGGAGATTCACCTTCAAGAACACTAGCTGCTCCACCAAACCAGGATCCAAGCAGGTGTGGTGGCATTTCACAACATCCCCAGGAATGCTGAACACCCTCTAGCTTGGAACACTGGTTGGTGGACAGGACAGGTGTTGCCGGGCAACTGTGGCCAGATTCTGCCACATCTGGCTGAGGCTTGCCCAGCAGGCCAAGGGGTCACAGTCCAGGGGATGCACATTCTTGGTGAGATAGGTAGCCACCAAAACCTTGGCACATGCTGCCTGAGACTGAGGTCTGATGCATTTGGACCCCAGCATTGAAGCCATGCCCATGGCCCACACTGACAGTGGCTGGCGTGCAGGAGACTGGCTGGTGCTGGTGCCAGGAGTGCTGCCATGGGAAAGTGGATCCCCCTCTTCCACATCCCCTCACCTCTGCACTTTAGCCTCCCTGACTTTGTTCACCAGCACCTGTGTCCAGTGATATAGGGTTTTGGTCCTGCCAGTGCACATGCTTCCCTTCACTCCTGGGTCACACATGCCTGCCATCATGTGTACTGTACTGGACTGCAAGGGAGCCAGGTGTCTCCTGATGCCCTCCTTCAGTCGCCTCACTAGTGCCTGCATGTCTGGTGACAGCGGCCTGCCCCAGCCAGGAACATGATCCCCTGGAACTTCTCCATTTGGTTCTCAAGTTCCCTCACTATGGGGATCACCTGGCTCAAGAAGGCATCACCAGCATTAAGGGTCTCAGTGACCATGTGGAGGGGCTTGAGAACCACCAAGATCTGGGAGATAGTACCCCACTCAGATCTGTTCAGACAGCCACTGATCCCAATCTCCCCAAGCAAGGCCATCTCATGGATGGCCCGCTGTTGCTCCACCATGCTTTTGAGCATCAGGTATGTGGAGTTCCAGTGAGTCTCCACATCCTGCATTATTGCCTCCCTTGATGCTGCAGTAGAAGTAGCCCATCAGCTTCCAGGGTAACATGCCTCTGCTTTGGGGGGAAAGGGGCTTTGGAGTGAGTAGGGGACTTCCCTTTTGGCATGCTTGCACTGGTGCCAGGATAAGGAGGAAGAAGGGCAAGGGGTGCTGCCTCCTGATATGCAGAAGCATCACCATGGTGGAAAAGTGTTTCATGTCCTTGCCCCAGCTGATGTGCCTTCAGCAGTGCTGGCAGATAGCAAACCAGGGATCATCTGCCAGCTGAAAATAATCCCACTGTATCCTACTCACCCACTTCTTGGTTGAGGGTGAGGATGCTGCCTTATCCCCCTTGTCAGCAGGCTGAGGCACAGCAGCAGGAGGATCTGTCTCAGTTGAGACACTTGCCTCCCAACCTCAACCTCCTCTGAAGTGCTGCTTTCTGGAGGAGACCTGGGTCTAGGGGAACTTGAGAGGTATGGAGCACAAACTCTGATTCCCCTTCAATCCTCAGAATTGCTTGAGCCAGGGTGTTCATAACCTCTGGTTCCAGCTCCAGCTCCTCCTCTGGCAGTGGGAAGCTCACTCTGAGAGATGACATTGGAGTGGAGGAGACAGTGATTCCACTGCTGGGGCCTATTTCTGGGCTTAGGGGAAGTGGTGCAGGGACATCAGGTGCAGACACTGCTCCCACATCCTTGCTTTCACTTGCAGCAGAAGTGTCATGGCTGTTTGAGAAGAGAATGTGTCTATGTTTGGGGTGGGGGGACTTGCAGCTCTAGCTCTCCCCCTCCCCCCTCTCCCTCCCCTGCCAGAAGACCTGGCATCTGCCTTTCCAGCACGCTTCATATTTATCTTTCCTGTGCTGAAAAAGGTGTCTGTGTGTGTCACTCCTTTTTTGTTGTGTGTTTTATTCCCTGTGTTGCCTGCAGGCACTGGACTCTTCTTTGATTCAGCAATAAGTATTAAGAACTACGTAAGAAATGTGTGCTGTCTGTCTGTCTTCTTCTCCACTGTGATGTATTTATTTACTATGAATTCTGAATGTGAAGTGCGACTATGTTGTGTTTTATTCCCTCTGTGTTGCATGCATGCACTGGACTCTGCTTTGATTATTAATAACTATATATGGTGTGTTCTTCTGTTATGTTCTACTAATGTGAATGTGTGACTACTACTGTACTTCTTGTTCTTCTTCTGTGTTGTAATGTATACCTAAAATGATATATCTCCTTCTTATAAAACCCTGAGTTATGTGTTAGTCTCAATCTGAATCTCTGACTTCTGTGCTGTCTGTCTTCAGTCTCTATGTAAACTAACTATAATAATATTAATAACTAATAATTACTATATATAACCTGGCTCTCTTGTCATATGAATATCTGATCTTTTTCTTCTTTGTTTGTATATTATAAGTGTGTATGTGCAATCTGTGTGTCTTCCTGCACAGGGATGGATCACATTGGCAGGGAAAACACTGAGCTTTCTTTTTTCAAAATTTGCAACAACAAAGAAGAGAGCAAATATAAATTGAAAGAAATTAATTGGATAGTATTAAGAAAAGAAATTCTAAGCTAAACTAAGCTAAGATAAGCTAAAATAAGCTAAATCCTATGTAATCCTTTCTAAGAACAAAAAGGAGCAGGCAAGTTGCAACTGACTGACTATGAAGCAATCCAGGCAGCACAGTACCTTTCTGATGCTGTTGCTTGTGGCGGAATGCCGAGCTAGCGGTTCCGGCACCGCTTAGGGGAGCCGCGGGCTTTGCGAAGCTGTGCGAGCGCGCGGCTTATGGGGTGGGATTGAGGTAGCTTTATAGCCGCCCTCGAGGTTCGCTGAGTTGGCACAAGTAGACGACTTAGAGTAAGTTGTTAGTTTTCTTTGTAATAAGTCTATAGGATGTCCGTTGGTTCACAAGGTTCCAGAGCCAACCCTTGCGTTCCAACACTGGAACTAGTCCAATGCTACGTGCGGTTGCCGACTCCTTAAGTCCCAGAACTGGTCAACGGCTCATTGAGATGGGATGTTAGTAGTAGAAGTTATTACAGAGTAGATATAAGGTAAAGCAAAAAGGTTTTATTCACTCACCTGGCCTCACCCTCTTACGAGTAAGAGGGGAGGCCGGTTGGAATGAAGCTGCAGTAAATATAAGTATAGCGAGCGTAGATATGCTGTCTAAGCTACGATGAGAGGCAGTCGAGAAGTGGAGTCTCCGATGTTTCTTCAGTTACAGTATGCTGGATACAAAGGGGATCTGTTGGTTCACGGGGTTCCACAGCCAGCCCTTGCGTTCCAACACTGGAACCAGTCCAATGCTAGGTGCGGCTGCCAGCTCCTTAAGTCCCAGAACTGGTCAAGAGCTCATAAATGGGATGTAGAGTACAAAACCGTAACACGGTGAGTTGTTGTCAATTGTCGGGTTTTCGAGGCCTTTGTCTTCTCTGGGATACTCCCAGGCAGGGAGGCTGAGAACTGGTCTGCAGGGTGATCAGGCCTACAGAGTTTTCCAGTTGTCGTCTCTGCCGCTTCCTGCTTCTTTGCCTCTTTTATAGATGTTGGTTGGACTGACTCTATGACACTAACTATGACATAACCTAAGCATACAGGGATAGGATAATTTCTTTTACATAATAGTTACTAGGCAGATTCTCTACGTAAGTTTCATTTCTGCAAAATTGACACTTTTTAGATAAGAAGTAAAATTTACAGAATACAGGTGTGTGGCCTACTGTCAGCAGAGAATAGTACCAGGCACTTGTTTTGATTAACAGTGAAGACTTCAAGGCAGCAGAAAGTAGTACCAGGCACTTGTTTTGGTTAACAGTGAAGGCCTCAAGGTTACATAAATGTGAGAGTGCCTCACGGCAGTTATACAGAAAAGAGAAAAAGAAAATATAAAACAGTTACATTGCTCAGGCAGAAACAGATCACAAAAGGCACAGCAAGCATGCAGACAGAGGCTTTTATGCTGTTCCTATGTCCCTCACCTCAGACACTATAATTGGAAGGGCAGTCAGAGAGAAATCATGCTCACTGGCCACCTAGATATGTCAGTCTTTCCCCCAACCCTGCTCTCCCTCCTCCACACCCCTTCCCTCTTCTAAGTTTCTGTTTCTCCATACAGATATCCCTCCAAATCTCTGAATCACTGAATCTTTTCTGAATCAATTCAGAAGCTCTGAATCGATTCAGAAAGTCAAAAGCAGCTAGTGATTCAATTCAAGCTTGCAGATTCAGCCCCCAAATCATCTGAATCTTTTATGAATCTGAATCACAGTCCAAAGCTTTGCATAGCTCTACTGCCCACCCCCATCCAAGCTCTGATGCTGTCTGCAAGATGGAGGGAAAGAAGGGAAAGGAGGGAGTTGAAGACTAGGGTTTGCCCAGTCTGGGGTGGAGGGGGTGTGGTTGGATTTGAGCCTCTCATCTCCAACCCCACCCCAGTGCAGGCTAGGCAAATCCAGGCCTGCAGCTCTATTCCCTTCCCCTATCCCCCCTCCCATCCTGCATACAGCACTGGAGGCAGATCTGGATACTTCAGCCCAGCCCTGCTCAGGTGCAGGGACTTACAGAAGTTAATGAAGGCTTCATCTGAACCTTCATGTAATGAAGGTTAATTTATCATGAAATCAGGCACTTTTAAAGCACTCTATCACCATGAACTTCTCTCAGGGCATGGCTATACTTTCATGGGGCTGATCATGCAACAACTTTCACTAATGTCAGCACCCTGAAGCTTTTGAAGTTTCTGCTACAGTTAGAGTTCATTCCTGTTTCTTTACAGACCAAACAAAGCAAATATGTGCAAAAGGAGAGAAAGGACAGCAAGTAAAGAAAATGCAGTGTCTATTTGTTGTGCTGACTATCGTATCTGGAGAGATACAGGTATACAACATGATCTTCAGCCACTCAAGACATGACAGACTTGTATGAGTGCCAACATGTTTAAGGCACTGTTATTGTGTGCCTTTCTGTCTAACAAAAGACAGAATTAATAAAGAGATTTTTATAAAACAGAAAGAAATAAATGGGAAAGGAAATGGACACATGAGAGAAGAGGTGGGAGCAGGTATTTAAGTTTCACATCCTAGATTTTCAGGATGTCATTGAAGCTGATAACTTCTGGATCCTTCTCTCTGGCTTGGTTTAGTCAGCACATATGTCACGATCTGGACTATGAAGACCTAACAAAGACATGTTGGATCCTTGACTCCTAAGGGGTGATGAAAGTGGAAGCCATGAAGCACCCGTCTATTCCATGCACCTGTCCTCAAACAAGCTATCTTGGATGCCCACACTAACCAAACGCTTCTTATTAATAAGCCAAGTTTGGTTAATTTCTGATTTAAAACTTTTTCTCTCAGAATGGTAACACCATTGGGTGAATAGACCTTTTTGTTTGTGCCACTTTTTATTTTTTTCTATTAACATTCATTATTAAAAGTATTGAATATTTTATAAACAGTCACATACTTTTTCACAATTGAGCTTATACCTGGGGTAGCCTTCATTGATCATAATTATTATAATATCTGTAAAAAGAGACATATATATGTGAACATCAAAGGAAAAATTGGATACACACTAAATTTGTTTATTAAAATGACATTTCTCCCATGGGAAATTTCAAGTGAAATATTGAATGAGATCAAAAATATTAATTTGAAATTAAAAAATATAAATTTTCCATTTTAAAATGTCCCCTGGGGAAGGCAGTAGGACTGTGAGAATATTTGATCCCTGATTCAATTTGGTGGAGACTCGGCCTGATTTGGTGGATGAATCTCCCAATCCAAATCAAATCAGAGGACCCTTTAATTTCTCCAAACCAAATTGGAACCCCCTGAGAGAGAGATTCAGAAAGATTTGGTGATTCAGACATAGACACAGCTTTAAATGTTTTTTCCACATACCTACAGCTACCAGGTGGCTCATGAATGCTGTGATGCTGGGGTGCATAGAGTGTTCCACAGAAGTGTGGGGGCTCCCCAGCATGCTTAGCAGCAGACTCAGTAGTGAACCAGAAACACACTTCTGGTCCACTTCTGGGTCCACCAGGAAGCATGCTTCGGGCCCCCCCGAGTCCCCTCCAGTTTAGTGACTGGTGCCTCCTGGGTCTCGAGGGGCACCTGGGGTCCCCTTGAAGCTGATCACTGAGCCAGGGAGCGGGTGCCCCAGCATACTTCCCAGTGGATCTGGAAGTGGACCAGAAGTAATAAGTTCCACTTCCAGGTTCACCTCCAAGCACGCCCCCTTCCCCGTCCCGCCCCCACCACATTCCTGTGGGGTGCTCCATCCACCCCAGCATGGCAGATTTCAGAAGCCATACTGGTACCTTGAGGTATGTAGATAAAAAAAAATCAATGAATCTAATCACTGTCCCCAATTTGGACTGAATCCAAATCTGAATCAAATAGGATTTGCACACCCCTAAAAGGCAGTTTCTTATTGGGAATTGACATTATACTAAAAAAATAACAACAAAAAATCAGTGAGGTGAGACCATATATTTTAAGTGGGAAAATTTTCTGTATACCAAAATTTTGACTAACTCTATGATTCAGCAGGATGAGAATGTGTACAGTCCATGTATTTCAAACACCTGCATTTTTATGATACAGGAGGGTATTATTACTATTGTAGAGGTCAAGCAACTAAAGATGAACAGTAAAGAGACTTGCCTAGGCCACAGCATCAGACATGTTCATATAATTTCATGCAGTTGTATGTTTATCCTGACTGCCTCTGAAAAGTAAATATTCCTGTCCACTCCTTATATTGGTCCATATCCTAGTAGATTTTTTTCTTTCAAATAGTCATAAAACATGTGGATGCAGCGGTGTACTTGGAATATAAGAAAAGTTCTTTATTCCTTTGTTCTGCTTTCTAACTTCCTTTTTGTTTGGTGCCCATGTTTTAAATCTGTTCTCCATTTATCAAAGTAATAATAGACATTCTGAATTAAACACGACTCCCTGGGACTGATAAACTTTTCTCTTCCAAACTATAAAACAAAAATAAAGCTCAAAAGAAACATCAGGGCTAAGTAGACAAAACAGCACTGTGTACACTGACAGAGCCCCATCAGGTAGAATGTTGTAAAGTGAGATCCCAAATCATCAAAGCTCAGCTTTCCAGTCACATGCTGCTTTTCATTTAATTGTCTCTGGCATAGAAGCAGCAGGCTCTGGAAACTTGCTGTTGTTTTTTTTTAACTTTACATAGTAGGTTTATACTTGAGCTTCACAGAGACTGATTTTACATTTCTCACAGTGTAAGGCTGCATGTCTACTGACATAGAAGCTGATTTTCCTTCTCTCCTAAGGGGGATTGTGAAGTTTAATTAATAGGAGAAAACACTATACTAGAAGAGTATATCCAGGCAAAATCTGTATTATGCATAAAGTGCTTTAAAACAGCTAAAAGAAGACTTAGGCACCTAAAACAGGACAGTATCCAGGTCCCATATGAAAATCTAAAAAGACACTCAGAAGCTGCATAAACTCAGCAGCCCTTTCTTTTACTCGACTATTCCTTAAATACCTGCATTGCTGCTTCTGTACATGCTCAAAACTGTCCTGGTCTGACAAGCTGGGTGACTAGTGCTGGCCTAAACCCCACTAGGCACAGCAACATGACACATTTACTGGGGGGTGTGGGAGGGTCGGGGAGTTGCCTAATTGTAATTGTAGTTGCCAGAGCTGGTGGGGGTAGGGGAGGGGGAACAGAGCCCACTTACCTCATGGGCTTGGACTACATCCTCCCAAGACCCTAGCAGGGATATCTTCTCCAAGCCCCTCCACCCCAACTCCTCTCTCTCCCTCCCTTCCCCACTGCACAGAGAGGAGATGTTCTCCTCTGTGTGACAGCTCCACAAAGGTGCATGCAAAAACTTAACCCTCAAAGGGAATCTGAACAGAAATTCCTGAAGGAACCCTGCTCTAGATTTCCTTCAGCTGAGGATTAACTTTTCATGTTATCGGCCATTTTAGAAGCACTCTGCAGGCCTGAATATGTGTTATGTCATGGTTGTACAATGGTTTCAGGGGCTAGTTTGTACAAAAAATGTAACTTGTGTAAGCACACCCTTTAACCTGCTGTTTCTTATCTAAATGCTTGGGGAGAAGAAGAAATTTAGAGATGGCTGGTACTAAAAACAATATTTGACAGGCAAAGTGATCATTAATTTCTAAGAGCAAAACACCTAGGGAACTATGTTGATAGCCACTAAGGAGAGGCATGTGCATTTATTAAGATAAGATTTATTTACTTGAATAACTGAATGAGTCTGTATACATGACATGTGTCTGGGAATCTGGAGGATACTTATAGATGAAGGTTTCTATAATTTGTAAACTGAAGCTTGTTCCACTTGACCTACAAATTCAACAATTTTCCTTTTTCTACAAATTACTTGAACTCCATCTACACATATAATATGGAAAAAAAAAAAAAAAGCCCTGGTTTTACCTTTTGGTACTTCTGTTAATTGCAGTATGGAATTATCCATAATTTTTGTCCTGGTGGACATTATTCTATGCCAGCAAACAAGGAAGTAGCATCACGGTCCATACTGGTTGAGAATAATTGTACGGCTTTTTTTGCAAAACCCTCTTCACTTCAGTGATCAATGAATCTTAGAACTTTGTATTATCAAAGTAAGGATCAGGCAGAAGCCATAATAATAGAAAATAGCTAAGAATCATGGCAAGCAAAATTTTTACAATGTGCTATTTGTGATATATTAAGCTCACAGCCCTGTTGCTTTAAATAAAATTCCTGTTGCCACTCTCCATTAGATGACATGAATAGCCCCAGGCAAAACAGTTGTGTTATTGGTGGGGGTTGTTTTTGTTTGTTTGGTTTTGGTTTTTACAGACCCAGTGCTATAGGGCAATGTCCACAACATTTAAACAGAACACTATAGCAAGGTTGGATCAGATATGCAATTACTAGAGGTTACAACCTTGTAAAACATTAGGGACCCCCAAAAAAGAGAAAAAGTAACTACAGAAAAAGGACAGAAAGGAAGAAGAAAAATAGAAAGAGTGGAGATAGAATGAAAAAACACAAGAAAAAATACAGATAGTGGGAAAAGAACTTAAAGAAAGGAAGGCTTAGTATATTTTACCTAAAGCAATCTCTCAGTCTGGCCAATTAGATCTGGATTAGGAGCTTTTCACAAACTTTAGGGATTTTGCTGGACAAACCTGTTGTTGCTTGTAAACAATAGAGATTGGCAGGATGCCTGGGAGTAATTGAATTCATGGGATCTTCATGTTTTCATCAATGGGAAACCTTGTTTTGTATAATTATGGAGAGAATTCTCAGGACAAAATAATTTCTCTCTTCTCCTAGGCAAGATGCTAAAATTCTCATATGCTTGAAATACTGGTAGCTAATTAGATCTTCTGGAGGAGGAAATACATCTCAGCAGTAACAGTGCCCTTGCTTTCTTTGCTTTTTACTGGTGCCCAAGGCAGATCTGGAGGAGAGGGGTGATGGAATAGTTGTAGCTCACCTGCTGGCTGCTCCAGTTCTCTTAACCACAGATACTTGGATCCTTTGCAGAGTCCAAGATGTGGCTGGACACTTGAGCTGGTGAGCACAGGTGACAAAGGGGGGGACCTGCCTACTGCAGTTCCCAGCTGACCAAAGCCACCCCTGCAGTGCCAATCACAATTGCCCATGCCACCCTTTTTGAAACCCTAGATCCACCCATGCACATGCCACATTCTGGGGTCTTTTTTTGTTTTGTCTTCATAAGTGGCAGTGGTGTTTTTGTGAGATGAGGATAGACAATGTTTAGGATTCTTTGGGTAAATGTTTGTTTAAGAATACATGGGCTGCACTCAATAGCCCAAAGGACCCTTTTCACTCTAGTATTTTATGGTTGTCAATTTTTGTTTCCAAGGCAGGTGAAACAATTTAGGCAAGTCATAGGTGGATCAAGTTTATCACTCCTCTGATGTGGGTAATTTGACCTGGTGCTAGTGCAAAGAGCTCTCTGCTGGCTGGCAGAGTTCCAGCCTGCAAGGCACTAGGGGGGAAGCAGGAGGATAGTCAGGCAGGAGATGCTTGTGCATGTATATGAATGTAGCCACCATGAAGGCTGAACAGCAGCTCCCACAGATAAGTCTGATGGGGATGGGGATTGAGTCCCCCATAGGGAGGGAGGGATTGAGCTGGGCAGGCCTGGGGCTGCT
The DNA here is from genome assembly GCF_001723895.1 of Crocodylus porosus. Classification (NCBI taxonomy): domain Eukaryota; kingdom Metazoa; phylum Chordata; order Crocodylia; family Crocodylidae; genus Crocodylus; species Crocodylus porosus. Next base: position 58,218,810 of record NW_017728951.1, read on the forward strand.
GCCCTGGAGCTTGGGGCTCAGGTCTGGAATGTGTGGCCATAGGACCCTTTTATGGTTTGGGGCAGGGCCATGGGCAACTTGTCTGGGCAGAAGAGTGTGGGGCCAGCTCCCTAACATTGTGCACACTCCTGGAGGATATGGGGGGCACATCTGTGTGAGGGATGGGGGTTGGTGCAGGTTGCCCACTGTGGCAGCAGTGGGGGTAGTAGCACAAGGTTGTGCCCCTCACTGCTGTCACACATGCAGGGGATGTCTTGCCAGAGCAGCATCGAACTTGCAGCAATAATGAGCTGTGCTCTGCCCTGCAGTACTGTTTCACAGCTGTTGGGCTGTCAAGGCCTGTGGGGAGGGCAGCAGACTGGGGAAACCAAGCCCTGCTCTGCCCTTGCCCCTGCCCCTGCCCCTGCCCCACCCCTATGCACAGAGCTGTGGGAATGTGAGCTTCAGTGGGGAGTCAGGCCCATGTTGCCTCAGCCTGCAGCAGCAGGTGGGGAATGGGGAGCTAGGCTCCATACTTAGCTCTGCTGAAGCATCCTTTACCTTCCATGGGGGACACCTGGGGCTTGGGCACTGCTTCTGGGGACAGGGGGCTACAGACCTGGGTCTCTGGCCCCATAGGTTTGGCAGCTGGGATCCCCTCTGGCAGAGCTGAGGGAGGAAAGGGGCTGTGGATAGGGGGCAAGGGGCACCAGTGGGGCCAGGAGGCTGTGGTAGGGAGTGAAAGGCATCAGGAGGGCCAGGGGGCTGTGAGTGGGAGTGAGAGGCACCAGCAGGGCCAGAAGGAGGTATGGGGGGGTAAGGGGCAATGACAAGGCCAAGGGTGTTGTGATGTGGGAGTGAGGGGCACCAGCTGGGTGGGGGTGGGGTTCTGGAGGGAGTGAGAGGCACCAGCAGGGCCAGGGGATTGTGGGTGGTCTGGATCTGCATGCTGTGAGCTAAGAGAGTGGGGGTAGCTCTGATTTTCCATGATAAAAAATTCAAAATCAAATACCAAAATGTATAGATATTTAGAATGTATTTTATTACAGTTATTGGGGCACCAGTAGGCTTCTAAGTTGCTTTAAAATTGTAAATATATCAAGAAAACTTTGCGTTTAACTGATACCTATATATATAAAATGGTGTTTCATTTTAATCATGGATTTGGGGGTTTTAGTTAGAGATTTTGTGATATTTTTTATCATGGAAAAACAGGATCCCTGCTCATTTCCCTACATCTTGTTGGTTTCTGTTGACAAAGTTCATCTTGCCTTATGGTGTTTGGTCTATTTCTAAATATCCTGTCCTGTGAGCAGCCATTATATATATTGAGAGATTGATCTGATATTTAATCTACCATCGCATTTCCCAATTCCATTTCATTCTTCCTAGAAAAACTTGTACCTCCCTAAATAATTCCTTTATCTTTCTCTTCATCTCTGGTCTTTACAATCTTCAGATACATGCATGCTATTATTCCATCACCCTTCTGTAGTCAATATACCATGCTACTGTATACAAAACCATCTGTCTTCGAAATTCTTCATTAAAAGCACTCCCCAGCCAGATGCTGATTTTTGTTAAATTTTTTTTGAAGTCCTTACAATGTATCTTTTAAAAAAAAATTTCAGGTAATGAACTGTCTGGAACTGAATGAAAGATTCTAAGTAGGATTATTTAAAGGCTGCAGAGACAGGCATTATTAGGCTATAACTTTGTGTTTGAAGATGTCTGCATGTAAAACACCATATGCCATAGGCCTCTTTTCCCATTGTATCATCCTACAAGCTTAGATCTAGTTTATTACTTGTTATTACTTACTGTTCTCTTCCAGCATTAGTGACTTTTTCTGGCCAGCTGACAGCAACCAGAAGCTATTATTCCCACAAGAAACAGTGATACATGTTTCAGATTATTTCTCTGCATATATATTAACGTTTCAAGGTATCACTGTTTCTTATGGGAATAATAGCTTCTGGTTACCATCAGCCGACCAGAAAGAAACATATCACACATCCGTACTGTATTTTAGTTGTGCAGGATTCTATAAACATAACTTACTCATAATTGCTTTTCTCAAATTTAACTAGTAAATTTCAGTGCTTGGGGAAAGTTCTAGCTACACAGTTTTGGAAATTAAAATATGGGTTCAATCAAACTCCCAGATCCAAACACATCTAATTTCAGGGAATATCAGCTGCTCCACTAGTATTTTAGGGGTGTGCAAAGTGGGTCCTATTTGATTTGGATTCAGCCCAAATCAGGAACAGTGATTCAATCTGTTGATTCAGATCACTGTCCCCGATTCAATTTGGGCGAATCTGAAGATTCAATGCTGATTAGGAGAATTAGCAATTAGACACAGCTTTAAAAGTTTTTTCTACGTACCTTGAGATAGCAGGCACAGCTTTGAATGCTGCAATGCTGGGGCTCATGGAGTGTCCCACAGAAGTGCAGGGGAATCCTCCATGTGCTCGGTGGTGAACCCCGGGTCTGTTGGGGAGTGTGCCAGGAGACACCAGTTGCTGAGCTGAAGGGAGGTGCGGGGGTCCCCCAGCCTGCTTCCCAGTGGACCCAGAAGTGGACCAGAAGTGCTTCTGGTCCACTTCCAGGTCTGCTGCTGGCCATGCTGGGGACCCTGCCCCCCATGCTCCTGTAGGACACTGCATATGCCCCAGCATCACAGCATTCACGAGCCACATCTGGTACCTTGAGGTATGTAGAAAAAAACATTTAAAGCTGTGTCTGTGTCTGAATCACCAAATCTTTCCGAATCTCTCTGAATTGATTTAGAGACTTCTGAGTCAATTTGGAGAGATTAAAGGGTCCTCTGATTCAACTCAGATTTGGAGGTTTGGCCACCAAATCAGGCTGGATCTCCACCGAATCAAATCAGGAACTGAAGCTTCACACAGTCCTATTATTTTTGGTCAGATAATATAGTGCCTGGAATGGAATAATGTAAATATACTATATGAATTCTGAATGCTGGTTTGAAATAGTATCCAGAACTGCTTGGCTAAGTATAGAACGTCAAAAAGCCCGAGGCTGAATTGATTCAATCTCCACAGTTTCATTCAAACTGAGTAGATTGAACTGATAAGCAAGTGAACAGACTTTCACTTTAGATACAGCCACATGCCTGCAGTAGCCCAGGCTAGAAGCCAGATGGCACTAGAACACACCTCCCTGCTTGGCTGGAGCAGACAACTTGGGCCAGTTAGCCCATCCACCCTGCAAGGGTAGGGGGAGGGCTGATAGGGGAGGTGCAAAGTATACTGGGATGCTGGGGGACGGTGGGTTAACTTGAATGTAAAGGGGCTCTGGGATAGAAGTTCAATAAACAGATTTAACTTAAATCAGTTAAGTCAGATACTACATTCATCCAGGTTTATCTTATCCATCCTGGTTTCAGCCATTTTGAAAGCAGTTTATGTGCACTGCACTTCTGTTGTGTTACTGTTTTGAACCAGTTTCTGATTACTTATTACCAGTTTATGTGTTTATGTGTAATTTCTGTTTCTAGCCCTTATACTTGTGGTCAGTGTGGATCTGAATACACCCGTGCTTCCTAAATTTGGCTTATCCTTATTGGAAAATGAATTGTTCATAAACAGCTACCTGAATAACAAAAGGTACTGTTCTGGTTAGATTACATAGCCTTGAATTAGGAGGGAGAAGGGGAGAAGAGACAAAGGGGGAAAAGGGGGAAATAAGTGGAAGTTGTGCTTCTTTAAGAAGAATAGGCAACAGAATACCAAGGACATAGTGAGGACAAGCACTGGAAGCATGTCCCTGAGAAACAGCATAGAGATAGTATGTGAGGTTGACTCCTGGCTGAGAAAGGCATAGATATATGAGCAAAGAGACTGTCTACTGATTTCTGAGTTTATTACATTTGTTACATTCTTTATAGAAAAACATAATGCATCAGACACTTGACTCCATCACCAACTTGTCTTTCTAGTGGAAACAACACACAATGCAAGTGTTTGCCTAACTGAGTCAAAGTGAGTAACAGTACCATGGGCCTCAACACACAATGCAAGGGATTCCCTCTGTGGCTGAGAACTTTTATATATATGTTTCTCTACAGTTTGACCCTTGCACAGGTGATTCATGTAATTTCATAGCTGGGCTTATAAATGATGCAGATCTGTATGAACTGTGGACTGGACAAAAGTCACTTAACATCCTTCATACATAACAGTGAAAAGTCATCAAGTCAGTATACCATTCCATCTTGACTGCTAGCTATGAACTACAGGAGAATATTAAGTAACAAGTCACTTACCTTAATTTTTTTTGTAGCCTTGGCAAGATGACTAACATGAGCCACAGGCTGACCATGCTATAGCTTTTTTTTATTATTTTCTGCTTATGCCAACAATTCTAACTATGAGCATGTATAAACTTTAAGCAAAGTTAAAAGTGTTTATGCAGCACTCTTATTTTATTGCCTGCATTAAAACCATTTTCTAATGTAACAGAACTGCTGCTAAGTGACCTATGAGAGAACATTGTTGAATTTCCAGCAGTGTAGTACATCCATTTTTGGGTGATCTGCTTCAAGATCTTTCCTAAAAACAGCTGTATGTTTATTGATGCCATCTGGTTCACCTACATCTACAGTGATAATGTGCAATTTCACATTACTTAAAGTGTTGCTATTGATACAGAGCAAGAGGTTTTCCTGGTGACGCATCTATTTATCAGCAGTGATATGAACCTTATTGCACTTCTTTTGTTTAGAGGTTTTGATCCATGACTTATGAACAACTTCAGTGAGCTCTGAAAAAACCTCTATGGAAGAATATTTTGCAATCAATAGTAGATTTCATAGATTTATAGAGTCAGAAAGGACCTGGTAGATCATCGGGTTTGACCCCCTGCTCCAGGCAGGAAAGATTGCTGGGGTTAAGTAACCCCAGTCAGATGCCTGTCTAATCTCTTCTTGAACACCTCCAAGGCAAGGGAAAGCACCAACTCTCTTGGAAGCCCATTCCATATTTTGGCAACCCTTACCATAAAGAATGTCTTCCTTATGTCCAATCTAAATCTATTCTCCTTCAGTTTGTGGCCATTATTTCTAGTAACCCTGAGGGGTGCCCTGGTAAATGGTGTCCCCTATTCCTTGCTGACCCCTTCACTCTGATGAGTTTGGAGGCTGCCGCAAGATTGCCTCTCAGCCTTCTCTTGTGGAGGCTGAAGAGATTCAGGTCCCTCAGTCTGTCTTCATAGGGTCTTACCTGCAAGCCCTCAACCATACAAGTAACCCTCCTCTGAACCCTCTCAAGGTTATCCACATCCCTCTTGAAGTGCGGTGCCCAAAACTGGATGCAGTACTCCATCTGCAGCCTCACCAATGCCACGTAGAGGGGAATTACTTCCCTAGACCTGTTTGTGATGCACCTGCTGATGCAAGAAAGTGTGTGGTTAGCCTTGCTTATTACCTTGTCACACTGGCAACTCATGGTCATTTTTGCATCAATCAGGATTCCGAGATCTGTTTCCACTGTTACAGTACTCAGAATGATAGCCCCCAATCTATAGGTGTGTTGGAGATTCTCTCTCTCCAGGTGCAGCACCTTGCATTTATGCTTGTTAAATTGCATCCTATTCTGATCTACCCACTTTCCCCATCTGTCCAATCTGCTTGAATTTACTCCCTGCCCTCCAGTGTGTTTACCATACCCCATAGTTTAGTGTCACCTGTAAATTTGGACAAGGTGCCTTCAACACCTTCATCCAAATTGCTGATGAAGATAGTAAACAGTACTGGTCCAAGGACAGAGCCTTGGGGGACACCACTGCCCACATCCATCCAGGGAGAAACCAGCCCATCCACCATCACTCTCTGGGTGCATCCCATAAGCAAGTTTTTCACCCAGCTTACTGTGAAAAAATCCACATTACGGCTACTCAGTTTGCTCATAAGAACTGGGTGCAACACTGTGTCAAAAGCCTTTTTAAAATCCAGGTAAATAATATCTACTCCTACTCTTGCATCTAAGCACTTTGTGACCTGATCATAAAAAGAGACCAGGTTAGTCAGGCATGATCTGTGGCTACAAACCCATGCTGGTTGCCCCTTAACATTGTGGTACTCGCTGGCCCCCTGCAAATGTGATACTTTTTCATTTGTTCAAAGGTTTTGCCAAGAATAGAGGTGAGGCTAACTGACCTATAATTACCTGGGTCCTCCTTCCTCCCCTTCTTAAAAATAGGGTCCACATTGGCCCTTTTCTAGTCCCCTGGGACCTGTCCCAAGTGCCACAAGTGCTCAAACATTTGTGCCAGTGGTTCTGCTATGTCATCAGCCAATTCCTTTAGTACCCTTGGGTGAAGATCATCAGGGCCTGATGACTTAAATATGTCCAGCCCTTCCAAGTGCCCCTTCACTGGGTCAGTGCTAACAGTTGGTGGATTGGTATTACTCTCACACCAGATGAAAGACACATTGGGAGGTGTATTTGTATCTGTGTCCAGGAAAACAGAAGCAAATAAATTAAGAGCTCCGCCTTTTCCATCCTCTCAGTTATGACTTGCCCTAGTCCATTCTGTAGTGGCCCTATGTGACCCTGTGTCTTTGTCTTCTCTAATAATGTATTAGAGGAAGACCGGTACATGCATGAATACACTAATTGATTCATGTGTTCCCCTATTTTGGGTTCTAATATCTTATTTTAATTTTCCATAGTTTCTGCATCTTAAAATCTTTTGGTTGATAAGGACTGGATGCATGAGAACCATCTACTAGTCTTGAATGACTTTTTATTAAACACATGAGATGAAGACATGCTTTCTTGTAGTTGAGGAAGTTGAGACACAAATCTCATGATCCTCAAATCTGCTGCCATTCATGGTCTGTATGTCCTTGTCTTGACCAAAGAGAGTTTTCTGCCTGCCAGTGATAAAAAAGGATACTATTTCAAAGGAATTAGAAAAGTAGTAGTAAGTGCTAAAGTTATAGATGATTTGGGTGGTGGATACTATGATATGAGGCACCTTATGTGGACCTGTTGAAATCTAAGGTAAGAGACAGAAGTTACACATAAACTGACTTAAGTGATCAGAAACTGGTTTAAACCTGTAACAGAATGAAAGTTCAGTGCATATAAACTGATTTCAAAATGGCCCATGCCAGTTTAAGATAAACTTGGTTGGATGTAGTATCAGACTTAGAACTGATTTAGGTCAAACCATTTTATGGAACTTATATCTCAGATACCTTCCTGGTTCAAGTTAACCCCAGTGCCCCAGTATCCCAGGATGCTTTGCAGCCCCAGGATATGCTGGCTGCTCCCATGGAACAGGTACTGCCTCATCCCTCTGCTCCTTAATCCGCTTCCTTCCTGTGTCCATCACCCATAGGGACAGGGGTGGCAGGGGAACAGCCACCCAGCCCCCCCAGCCAGGGTCTACACAGCACATGGTGGGAGGGAAAACTCCCATGGTGGGGGATTTTCAGACCCTGGCAGCCCTCACCTCCCCTTCCCCCTTCCCAGCTGCTGATTGTTTCAGCAACTGCCACAGGAAACAGGAAGAAGCAGACCTCTGGGCCAGGTGCCTCCCCGTGCAGCCCAGCATGAGGGCACAGGGGACCCCTGATTTAGGGGGGCTTCCCCCAGCCCCAGCCTCTGCGGGGGCTTCCCCCCACCCCAGGGAGCTGAGGAGAATTCTTCCCTTCCCAAATGGCATTACTGCTTGCTTCAGCCCCTGTGAGTGGAGGGAAATTAGTCTACTCCTCCACAGCCAGTTTTGCCTTAGCTGTTGTGGGTCTGAGGAAAAACTACTGAAGGGGAGAAGAGGAACTTCCTTCTGTTCCCTGGGCTATCCCTGAGACTCACAGCAACTAATGCAAGGAGTTGGGGTTGGGGAGGGGAAGAATTCCCTTCATTTCCCTGGGGCTGCTGGGGCTGGGGGGCTCTGGGCTGAGTAAGGTAAAGTCCCGCAAGGTGGGGGATCCCCAGTGCCCCCATGCTGGACTGCATGGGCAGGCACCTGGCCTGGAGGTCTCTTTCTCTGCTGTGGCAGCCACTGAAGCAATCAGCATCTGGGAAGGGAACTGGGAGCTGTAGGGGGGGAATTCCTCTCAGCTCTCCAGGGCTGCCTGGCCTGAGGAAGTACCTGCAGTTGGTCCTGGATGGAAGGAATAGTAAAGAAGCCAGAGGCTGGCCTGGCCCTCAATGCAGGCAAGAAAGCCAGTCAGTGAAAATGGAAATGCAAGCATCAGGGAGGGAGGGACAGGCTGGGGTGGGGGGTAGAGGGGAAAGGGGGATGTAGCAATGCAGGTAAAAGTGCAGAGGTGCCTGGGGTGTTGGGTGTCTGGCAGGTCGCAGTGTGCCAGAATTCCACTGTGTATACTGAGTCCATGAGTTTGTGTACCTGCTAGCTAGGAGGCTGATGAAGTGCAGTTCATAGGCCCAGCTCTGAAAAGTGGTTTGTACATTCAAAAAAGCATCAACCTCATAACTAGAACTGAAGCCAACTTCCTACAGCGCACAACACAAAACCTGCAAACTATCTCCAGTACCCCCACAAACTGCACACCAGAATCTATCAAAGACAACAAAACCCAGCTACCAGTGGGGGCACATTCCTTACCAAAAAAACCACTCTGGCTCCAGTCTCTTAGGCCTGATCCTGAGAGGGAACAAATTACAGTGCAAACCACTTTTCAGAGCTGGTTTTGATCTTAGAGATCAGGCAGGTGACTGGGGCTTCTTCAGAAGACTGGGGACTTACGTTAGATGTATTCTGACACAAGAAGTGTTTGTATTGGAAATCTGATTCTAAGAGTTATTTTATCTGATCAGGGGACCCAAACGATTGCAATGGCTTGTCAGCTCAATAGAAACTAGCCAATGTAGTCCAACTTTCACATCGCTCATGACTGATTAATATACCAGAAAAAATCCCAGTACAAATAATCTGAACTAGGGAATATACCTGGGGAAAAAAAATCAAAGTGTATGTACAAGTGATTCAAACAGGGAAAAATACTACCTACCTAAAGCTATTACACAAAATGAATAGAGATGCCAGAGGGCTACATTTATATTAATATTATAAGGAAACAGCGTAGGAAGTAATTATGATTGCTATACACCTAACCTACTAAACACAAATCCTTGTAAGAATGGAAATAAAAACATTTACCATTTAACCTGCTAAAAGTCTATCAACATAGCATAATGATGTACTCAGGTTGTAGCTGTATTGGTCTAGAGGCAAAATGAATTAGAACTCATGGTAAAGGTGATATCTTTTATTAGACAAACTAGATTTTTGCACAACCCCACCCCCCAACCCAGATCTTTATTAGCTAGCTTTTGGGTACAAGCACCTTTCTTTAGAAATAGGAGGAAAGATTTTAAAAGTTCTCCTAGGTAGAAATGGAAGTTCATATATCACAGGAGAGCTAAAGGTGTGGTAAAAATCTCCTGTTTGGAACAGTTCATTTTATGTGGATTAGGGTCAGAGAAAAGTTGGAATAGTCTGTTTACCTCGAAGTTGTTTGGTGGCAAGCAGGATGTAGTAATTTTTCCTTCTGTTGATGATGTTTCATATTTCACACAAGAGTACAAAGATGAAATGCACTTCTGGGCAGAAATTTCTTATGTGGTGAGGTATCTCTTGACTCTGTTTGAGGTAATTTGCATTATCACAAAGTCAGTGTCTCAGGTGGTAAAACTTCCTTCCTCCTTGTAAAGTTATGAAGATTTTATTATGAGGATTTTATTTCAATTATTTATGATTATTTATATTAAAGTATTAACTTTTTAAAATATGATGATTTGATTGATTTTTTAATTATTAAAGTTTGAAGATTTCTTTTTTTTAAAGTTTTACCACCTGAAACCTGAGCCTTTGTTTGAGATAATCTGCATTAATCACAGAGCACAGAGATACCCCACCATGTAAGAAACTCCTGCCCAGAAGAGCATTCCATCTTTTTACTCAACTGTGAAGTATGAAACATCATAACCAGAAGGAAATACAACTCCACAAATATGCCACTAAACAACTTTGATGTAAACAGGCTATTTCAACTTTTCTCTGAGCTTAATCTGCATAAAATGAACTGTTGCAAACAATAGAATTGACCACATCTTGAACTTTCCTATGAAATATGAGTTTCCATTTCTATCTAGGAGAACTATTACAATCTTTTCTCCTGTGCCTGAAGAAGGGTGCTTGTGCCTGAAAGCTTGCAAGTAAAGCTAGCACAATGATGATATATTTGTAAGACTGCATGAAATATCTTCAGGACCTACTTAAATATATGACTTTCACACAGGCCCAGCTGTTTATCTGCATAGACAAGATTTTTAAAAGGGGTTTAGACTGTAAGTTTCAACTTTATAGCAAATTATTTGGGAGAAGATTCTTGGGTCCACCAACATAGACTGGAACACTTGTATGTATGAGTTCTTATAAGTATAAGATACTATTACTCCAAGTTCATAGATTTCATAGACATTAGGGCTGGAAGGGAACTCATAAGATCATCAGGTCCAGCCCCCTGCCCAAGGGACAGGAAGTCAGCTAGGATCAAAGGACCTCAGCAAGGCAAGTGTCCAAATGTTTCTTAAAAGTGTCCAGAATGGGTGCTTGCACCACCTGTGTGGGGAGTCTGTGCCAGGCCTTAGGGGCTCAGACAGTAAAGAAGCTTTTCCTTATGTCCAGCCTAAAATGGTCTTGCAGGAGTTTGTGACTATTGGACCTTGTCATCCCCTGAGGTGCTGTGGTGAACAGGTGTTCCCCCAGATCCTGATTCACACCCATTATGTACTTATCTGCCACAATGTCACCCCTTAACCTGTGCTTCTCCAGACCAAAGAGTCCCATAGCTCAGAGCCTTGCTTCATAAGGCCTGTTTTCTTGTCCTCTGATCATGCACGTGGCTCTCCTGTGGACTCTTTCAAGCTTCTCCACATTGTTCCTAAATTGTAGAGCCCAGAATTGGATGCAGTACTCCAGCTGTGGCTTCACCAAAACCGAGTACAGTGGGAGGATGACATCCTGGGTCTTGCTCGAGACGCATCCAGAATTTTGTTCAGTTTGCTACATGCGGTGTCACATAGGTGGCTCTTATTCATCTTGTGGTCAATCATGGCCCCCAAGTCTCTTTAGGTCATTGTGCTAATAACTGTAGCACTGCAGAGCCAAAAGCATGATGCAGGTTTTTATTCCTGAGGTGGAGCACCTTGCATTTTTCCATATTGAATGCTGTCAGGTTTTCACCCACCCACCCCACAAGTGTATCAAGGTCAGCCGGGATTCCCAGCTTATCTTTAAGTGTGGACACTTTTCCCCAAAGTTTGACATCATCAGTGAACTTGGCCAGTCTGCTTTTGACACAAGTGTCCAGATCCTTTCTGAAGACATTAAAGAGTACAGGTCTGAGAATGGAGCCTTGGGGGATGCTACTAGTCACCAAGTGCCATGCTGATTCGGTTCTATCAACTACCAAGTTGGACTGAAAACACTGTGCAGAAGAGTAGCAGGTTGCTTTTGCAGTATTTCATCATTTCTGTTTCTACTCCCAAACAACCCAAAAAGCAGTGTCTGCCCGGCACTCCCCGCTCACTCCCTGCCCAGAATAAGCCCCTGCCTGTCCCCTCCATCAGAGGCCAGAGGGAGGAGGAATAAACCTGTGCCTACCTGGCCATGCCTCCTCCCTGCCACTGCAGCAGGAGGTGGCAGGGCCCTTATTGGAGGCAGCAGCCCCTGTCATACTGAAGGGGAGCATGAGCCCCTTGCCAGTGAGAAGCCGCATTGTGGGGCTGGCAGAGCTGAAGCTGACTGTGTGTGGCCGTGCTAGGGTCCAGAGCAAGCCAGAGCTCTGCAAGCCCCCTATAGCACTCCACAGTGCAGCCCCTGCTAGGAAGGGACTCGCACCCCAAGAAGCCTTGATGGGCTGTTGTCTGTCATGGTTACTCTCCGATCACTGATCCAGCTGCTGAGTGGGACCAGGTCTATCTCCCACAACTGTTCTGTGCTTGGGGCAAGCCTCATCTTGGCAGGAGGGGGCTTATTAGCCACCTGCCCCAGCACAGAGAAGTGGCAGCTGAAGCCCAGCTGAGAAAACTGTGCTCTGGTGCCAGTGCCACAGGGAGGGAGAAATTACAGCTCTGGCCTGCTCAGGACCCTTCTCTAGCCAGTTCATCCTGGGTTGGCCACACCTCCCCCCACAGCTTCCCTGATGCTGAAGGCAACCCTCTACCCCCCGCCCACACACACACCTGTAGCATCAACTGGACTAATGTAGCTGATATTAACAGAGAGTGTAATAGTAGTGAAACGTAACATGTTAGTCCTGTCCTGTAAGCAACTTGAAAACTCCATTTTGTATTCTTCTGCTTGATATAAGTGAATAAACTCTACATAGCCTTTGTGTATGAGGGTGAATGGTGAAAGAATGGCATAGAGATGGGAGAAGAAGATTTAACTGGTTATGTAAGCAACAAGGCACCAAATGTAAGTTACCAGTTGGTTAACTAATTAATAAATGGCTGAAGAATCCCTTTTAGGCCTAGGGCACAAAGATGATAACGAGGAGAAGGAATGCACCCATCCTGCCAGATGGGCAGCAAGAACACTTCAAGGCTAAGATAACCTGAAGACAAAAGAACAACTGCAAAAACAGAAGCTGGGTATGAAAAACCAACAAAGCACTGAAACAAAAAATGCCAGTCCCAATAAAAGAACACTTTGAAAGTGCCAAGTTGGGTGTGGCTGTCTCTTTCTCTACTGCTGTTTCACTGGAGCACAGATGCATCTGTTTACACTGCTCCAGCTGTCATCTTCAAATCTGCTATCTTCAAATCATCATCATCTACTCAACAAGCCTGAGTTGGCCACCCTGGGCTGATACTGAGCAACTAGTGCTGGTAACTATATCTGGTGTGTGTGTGGATAAATGGTTGTTTTGTGTATGTGTATCCCTGTGTGTAATGATGTGTATAATGATTTGTGTTTGCATGATGATTTGTGTGTGTCCAAACCTCCGTGTCTAACTCATATAATCAATAAATGCAGCACTTTGCCTTATCCCCCTTTATAAAATCTCGCTCGTAATTTGAGCAATAGGTTAATTTGTTAATATTTTGGTGGAGAATGCATGTGGGGGTGAATAAGGTTTTATGTTGCAGTTATTAAACAGTTGTATGTTATCTGTATAGTAAGTTTCATGTGTGTGTTTGTCTGTGAATCTGAGGGTGTGTACACCATCTGGTGGTAGAAGTGCCGGGTATAGTGGTCTCAGGTTAAACTGACCACATTAAAAAAAATAAAAATAGAAGAATTCCCGAAGATAGGCAATTTGTTTTGACATAGGGAATTTAAAGCCCACCTGAGGGTATCTAAATACTTAAACAATTTGTTTTATTTGGAAAGCCCACCTGTGAGTTGTAGATACTTAAGAGCCCACCTGTGGGTTATGGACTGCCGGGGTAGTCTGGACCACCTATAGAGAGGGGTCTGTTGCTTTGGTTTGAGTTTTGTTTTCAGACTTGGTTATCTTGAAAATCTGACTTTTTGTTACATTTTTACAGACTAATATACTGGATTTGAATAATAACAAATGGTAACTAACTTTAAGCAGTAAGAAAAATATGGAAACAGAAGTTAAGATGTTCAAAAGAAAGACAGTAAAGAGTGAGGCAGATGTCAAAGATATTAAAAATCCCCTGCCTACATATCTGCACCAGATATATGAGTCTTTTAAAACAAGGGCTGCAGCGATTTGGACACAGCCTATGAACCAAGAAGACAGTATCAGACACCTGTATCATTGCAGATTTAAAAGACAAATTTAAGAACTAAATGCAGATGTATAATATACCACCACACTCCATAAAAAAAGGGGATGCAGCAATGTGACTTTTAAGGGAAGCTACTAAAAATCTGTTCCTCTGTCTAACTAACTGTTAGGAGGCATTTTAAAGGGGTTAGCTAAAAGCTAGTAAGGTAAAGTTGTATGGTAATTCTGACTGGGGTTCTAAGTTTTGTGCAGGAAAGGTGTTTTGTTACTGCTGACCAGAAGACTTCGTTTGGGTCAGGCAGAGTACTGGACATGAGTACATGCTGTGGTCTGCTTGAGATTAAGTAAAAGCTTCCTGTTGTGTTTGCAACAGGAAGGTAGAAGAGAGCAAAGAAAGTCATCTCTCTGCTGGAAAGGCTGTATAAATGACAGGATCCTTAGGAAGAGTTACAGTCTTTTATGAATGGTTACAAAAGCAGTTGCATGTTTTCTGTGAAGTTTGTAAGGTGTAAGTTGCAAGTGCAAGTTATGGCAAAGTAAAGTGTTATGCGGGCAGTGCAGCTTCAAAAAAACTCCTAGATCGTTAGAGAAATGTGAGACACATACTTTGCAACCCTGTGTGCCCCACAAAAAATAGAGGCATCCAGTGGCACAAAGAAAAACAAGGGGGATGGGGCAACGGGAGGACTTGAGGACACCTCCCAACCAAGACAGGTGACATGCAGAAGGAGTACCCAGGTGAGTGACAGGGGTCTGGATAGTCCTGGGAATCAGGGGGTGGCACATGCACCAATTCAAGGCTTTAAATGCCTCTACACCAATGGTCATAGTATGGGGAATAAGCAGGCGGAACTCGCCCTCCGGATAGCTAATTCAAACCTGGATATAGCAGTGTTCACAGAAACCTGGTGGGATTCATCCCATGACTGGGCAGTTAACTTTAGGGGCTATAGATTATACAGGTGGGATAGAGTGGGGATGAAAGGCGGGGTAGGGGTGCTCTTTGTCAAAGTGCAATACACATCCTCAACTAACAGGATGGGGTCAGAGGAAGGGCAGGCTGAACTGCTCTAGGTCAGAATACAGGGGGATTGTGGGGAAAGGGAATTAATGGTTGGGGGTGTACTACAGACCTCCCAACCAAGGGGAAGAGCTGGACTACAAATTCTCAGGTCAGCCTGCAGAGGCACTTAATGCAAGGGATGTAGTTGTCGTGGGTGATCTAAATTACCCAGACATCTGCTGGGAGGAGCAGTCATCCAGGTCGGAATGCTCATGGAGATTCCTTGCTGAGATACAGGACCTCCACTTAACCCACAAGGTGCACAGGCCCACCAGGGGAAATGCCCTGCTGGACCTGGTCTTGGCCACAGGTGATGACCTGGTAAGAGGACTCCATGTTCTTGACCACCTGGGTGACAGTGATCATTGCCTGCTGGAATTCACCATCCAGTGCAGGTTGTGAAGGGCCAGCAGCAAGGCAGTAACTCTTGACTTCAAAAGGGCTAAATTCAATGAGTTGAGGAGACTGGTAGGAGAGGCACTGGGCTCCTGGAGAGTAGGGGAACTGGGTGCCCAAGATGAGTGGCCGTTCCTTAAGGAGACGAAACTCAGAGCCCAAGGGGTGACAATCCTAATGAGAATCAAAGGGAGGAAGAGTGCTCAAAAGCCCCCTGGCTCACCAAGGGCATTCAGGAATGCCCAATTGCCAAAAAGGAGGCGTACACCCTGTGGAAGGGAGGGGCTATCACCAAGGAGGAGTATATGTCCATTGGTCAGGTCTGTAGGGGGGCTATTAGGGAAGCTAAGGCAGATACAAAACTAGGGCTAGCATCAAGGAACAAAGACAACAAAAAGTCCTTTTTAAAATACATAGGGAGTATAAAGAAGGCACCAGGTAATGTGAAGCTCCTGCAGGACATGCTAGGCAATCTGGTATTTGCACCAGAAGAAAAAATAGACCTTTTTGACAATTTTTTTGCATCCATTTTTTTGTGCAGGGACCAGGACTCCCCCACTGAGATTTGGCATGGACTCAGGAGAGACTCCACCAGGCCTAGGGTCAGGGAGGGCCAAGTTAGAGAACTTCTGGAGGGGCTGGCCATGTTCAAATCACTGGGTCCAGATGCTCTCCATCCCAGGGTGTTGAGGGAATTGGCAGGGGTTATCATGGGGCCCCGGCACAGCTTTATGAGCACTCATGGTGCTCTGGCCAGGTGCCGGATGACTGGAAGAGAGCCAATGTGGTCCCCGTCTTCAAAAAAGGGAAGAGGGAGGGCCCAGGCAACTATAGGCCCGTTAGTCTTACTTCGATCCTAGGGAAGCTCTTTGAGAAGATTATCAAGGAGCACATCTATGAAGGGCCAGCAGCAGGGATGATGCCCAGGGACAACCAGCATGGGTTCATTAGGTCCTGTCAGACCAACCTGGTTGCCTTTTATGATCAGGTCACAAAATCATCAGATGCAGGTGTCGTGGTGAATGTAGTCTTTCTGGACTTCAGGAAGGCCTTTGACACTATCATTAAAAATCTAGGCAACTGTGGCATTGAACCCTACGCAGTCAGATGGATAGTAAATTGGCTGAGGGGCCACACTCAGAGAGTGGTGGTGGATGGGTCATATTTGACCTGGAAGGATGTAAGCAGTGGAGTCCCCCAGGGCTTGGTCCTTGGGCCTGCACTGTTCAATATCTTTATTAGTGACTTGGACAAGGGGCTGAAAAGCACCCTGTTTAAATTCACGGACGACACCAAGATTTGGGGTGAGGTGGGCACGCTAGAAGGGAGGGACAGGATACAGCTGGATCTGGGCAGGTTACAGGGGTGGGCAAATGAGAATACGATGGGATTCAATAATGACAAGTGCAGAGTGCTGCACTTGGGCAGTAAGAACCAGCAGCATACCTATAGGCTGGGGAACTCTCTTCTTGAAAGCACAGTGGCAGAAAGAGGGTCTAGAGGAAGGCCACTCGCATGATCCGGGGACAACAGGGCAGACCCTATGAGGAGATGCTATGGGACCTTAACCTGTTCAGCCTTCACAAGAGAATGCTGAGAGGGGACCTGGTGGCCATCTATAAACTTACTAGGGGGGGACCAGTGGGGAATGGAAGAACGTCTCCTGGCATAACAAGGAATAACGGCCATAAGTTGTTAGAGAGTAGATTCAGACTAGACATTAGAAGGTACTACTTCAAAGTCAGGGCGGCTAGGATTTGGCAGCTAGGATACTTCCAAGGGAAGTAGTGCTGGCTCCTACATTGGGGGTATTTAAGAGGAGACTTGACGATTACCTAGCTGGGGTCATTTGAGCCCCGTTCTCTCTCCTGCCCAGGGCAGGGGGTAGGACTAGAAGATCTGCAAGGTCCCTTCCGAGCCTACATCTATGAATCTATGAATGAATGTATGAATCTATGTTACTAGACAGCTGCTCAGATAGGGGCAGAAAATTTGCAATTAGAAGTGAGGGGAAACTTGGTTCTCCCCACCACCACTCCAGGAATAGTAAAGGGCCTAGAGAAGATAAAAATTGTTACAGAAGCATAACAGCTTGTTTTGGGAAACATAAGGGTACAGATGTGTAAACAGAGATCAGTACCCAGAATTACTTTAAGTTACCATGGGCAGGGAACAAAGGAGTGAGCTTATCAGAGGCATGTTTTGTTTTGTCTTTGCAGAGGCATAGCTTAAAGGTTCCTTTTTCAAGTAGGAAATTTATTTTTTCTGAAAGAGTTGTGTGTGGTGTGCAACTCGTCACCTGTGGTCTTTTAGAAAGAGCTAAAATAGAGCTTACTGGACTGGACTGGACTGGACTGGACTGGACTGGACTGGAGTGTGTGTGTGAGAGAGAAAGAGAAGAAGAGAGAAGAAGAGAAGACTCCAGGCCTGCACAACTGCAGGCATGTGCCCACATTGCCTTAGTGCAGAGAGAATGTTTGTCTGGTTACAAAGCAGTTCAGCCTGGTCAGGTTAAATTAACCTGCAAAAGTTGGATCAATTCAGGCTCAGGCTTTCTGAATATCTGTCCCTAGCCTAAGAACACTTTTCTAAAATTGATACTTTATCCATGTTTCATGGGTGGCAGAGAAGACAGAAAAAAGTCAACCTGGGGATATGGAAAAATAAAGAAAAATACCTCTCTTTTAGTTTTTCACTGAAAATATATGAATAAAATATTCATACAGGGAATAAGAAAGTGCCAGAGTCATAAGTATTACTCTTTGGAGAAAACAAGCAAAAACATGACACAGAAAATGTGATTTACTAAAGAAAGAAAATAAGAGAGGATGAGACACTGGGCATTATGGAATGGGATTCATATAACTGTTTTCCCTTCCATTCCCTGTTCAACTTACTTATATAGATAGCTCTTCAGAGCAGGGGCTGGTATCAATTACATATGTGTATAGTGTCTAGCATGATGAAGCAATCCTGGTTGCTTTCTCCAGGCACAGCTGTAATACAAATAATTATCATAAATGCAAAGCCAGAGTCTCTTGTTCCTTTTTATCTTGATCACCACTTTTTGGTTCTTGTTTATATGTGAATCACTCCTTACCTGCCCTGCAGTTTAATGACCAGAGGAAATATAACTCAGAGATATTCATTGTGCAAAATATTGACTGCTTCTTGCATTTTTGATTCCAGGAGCAAATATATTTATAAGTTAACCATAGACATTTCTATCTGAGATATTATGAAGTATATATTTATTTCCCCCTAAATATCTCAGGGGAAAGCAGAAGGTTCATGAAGAGAAAGGCAGCTGTGTTCTCTCACATATTAGGTGTTTCACTTGCTATGTGGGAACTCAGCTCATTGATAAGTCTAGACTGATATAAAGGCTTGACCATGAGGTCATCCTCAAACAGCTCAGACCACTTGGTCCATCTTTCCCCTGTCTACATCAGATATATAGCCTATAACAAATCTGTCCACATTGTGCTTCAAATTGTCAAATACAGCACTAAGATGTACTTCAGGTTCCCTCGCATCAAGCTAAGCAAAGTCCTAGAAATCAAATCACTTCAGAGAATACGCTTCTCTCCTTTTTTGGACTTATCTCTATTTCCAGTAGAGACAGCTCATACAGCAGAGGTGGGAGGCAAAGAAGGTTCAGAAGTCAGCAAAAGTAAGTTGTGAGATTGCCTCTGGCATATTCCCTATGCCTGAAGCACGCAGCATAAGGGTATGCTCAAAACACCACAGATATAGGCAAAGAAAAGGACTATGAGTTGATCAGCAGTGGAGCCAAAGTTAAACCCAGAAATTCAGCTCGGGATTTTCATGGAAGAAGTGGGATGACACTAGGGGCTGAGCAAAGTATTAGGGAGTAGAAGACTACAAAAAGGCTAGAGGATGACCTTAAGGTCAAATCTAATGATAATATTGGTATAGAACATATGCCTGAGTAGCCATGCTTAGGAAAAGGAAAAAAATATGGAAAAAGCTGCTTATTGTGTCATCATCGCTAAGAAATGAACCATGAGCAATTAGAGATGAGAAGATTAATAAAAATGCCTATAAAACAAAGTATCATAATGAAGCTTTGATGGAAATTTCATCACTATACCAGGTCTTCAAATGGCACTCTGTTGATTTCACAGATAAGAGAGAGGATCTGAGGAAAGGCTCTATTGAGAATTACATTGTCATGGACAGGGCAGGAACAAAACCATACAGGAGTCTGCACATAGCATTCTGTCCACTGTGTTTTTCCAGTGTACTCCCAGTGCTCTCCAGACTCAGAAATCTGGGATAGATGCACGCAGTCTTCTCTTCCATGTTGCACACTATTTTAGAGTGGAAGATGCAGCAAAATAATGACTATTCTCAGTGTAGCAGGGTGAGATTCCTAGGGGTGGTTGTGTTACCCCTATGTCCTTAACCATGCCAGTCTTACCCTACAAGTACCCTCGTTCTCATCTGCCACGTCTTGTTGGTATGATGAAAATAGGGAGGCTGCCCTTGAGCTTTAGGTTTGGACATGGTCTGACTAGATCCTAATAACCCTGTTGTTTCTAGACCCCTTGACATCCCGCTTCACTGTGCACAGATCCCGAGTCTCTCAGCCTTATGGGCCATATGCATGGCTACAACCACCCCTTTACCATGCCCCAAGCCTTGCAGATGATACCAGAGTTGTCCTGACTAGGCCTCATTATAATTTGGCCATTTGTCAATGCCAGGCTCTCTGCAGCCATTGTCGCTGTACTCCTCAGCACCGGGCTCTGTTCC
This sequence comes from Crocodylus porosus, assembly GCF_001723895.1. Taxonomy (NCBI): domain Eukaryota; kingdom Metazoa; phylum Chordata; order Crocodylia; family Crocodylidae; genus Crocodylus; species Crocodylus porosus. The sequence continues at coordinate 58,238,798 of NW_017728951.1, forward strand.
CCCCAAATACTGCGCCCTCTTGGGTGCTGGGGTCTGTGCCTCCAAATGCTGTGCCCTCTTGGACACCGGAGTCCCCACGCTGCAGTGGGCCCCTCAGTGAGGCCTCCTCTTTCCCCGAATAGCCTCACCCAAACCACTGGTGTTATCAGACAGCACACAAACAATAGCCAACCATCATGAGTCCCTGGGCTGTAATGTAAAGCAAAACTCCCATCATGCTCTGCCCCTTTAAAAGAGTAAAACTCTCTCTCTGAGGCTAGGTGCCTAGTAGGCAAGGATACCTTATCAGCTCCTGGTGTTCCCTTTGTTCTAAGGGTAGTGTATCTGCTGGCTACCACATCTCTGGACCCTTCCTTCTTGGAGGCTCCTTCCCCTTCAGCTGCTGGTAGGGAACCAACTGCCTGGTCCCAACCCTGGGGTTTACATGGGCTTAGGGCCCTGCCTCCTCCAGCCAGCAGACCAGGTGTAGGTACGTCAATTCTCTCATTAACTGGTTGTCATGGCATCCTGTACCTGGGTCCTTACCTGGCTCTTTGTGCTCTGTCTCTGGGCAACCTCTGCTCTAAGAGGAGCAGGCACCTCACTCTAACCCTTTCTCTAAGTGCACCTGCTGTGGTGAAATAACTTAGATAAGGCATGTAATTTTTTTGGCCTAATTAAACTCTGCAAATGCCTACATAAGCTGACATTTAAATTGACCTAACCATAGTTAGATCACTCTAAGTGTAGTACTTTTATGTACCCCTGAAGTGTGGCAGGCCAAAGTCTCTGGGGTACCTTTTGTAGCCCAGTATCTTAGTATCAAAATTATAGTTTCATAGTTTCTAGGGTTGGAAGGGACCTGGGTAGATCATCTGGTCTGACCCCCTCCATGGCAGGAAAGAGTACTGGAGTCAAACAACCCCAGCAAGGTGTACATCTAGCCTCCTCCTAAAGACCCCCAGGGTAGGAGCCAGCACCACTTCTCTTGGAAGTTGGTTCCAGATCC
>NW_017728951.1:58240410-58243705 GCF_001723895.1 Crocodylus porosus
TTTTTACCCCCTTGTCCAAGTCACTGATGAAGATGTTGAACAGTGCGGGCCCGAGGACCGAGCCCTGTGGAACCCCACTGCCCACATCATTACCTTAATGATTTTTTGGACATTGCACATAATAACTGCTACTGCTGTGTCAGTAAGTTAAAATTATTCAAAAAATACCTGAGGATTTTAATGGGAAAAGAAAGGTTATCCAACCTACTAATTCTGTCAGTTGAGAAAGATGTAGAGAATTTACTAAACTAAACTCTGTAATTGAAAGCTTTGCCATGTTGAGGTGAGTAAAATAACTATTTAAATAAGTTGTGTACTTAATTTGCTGAGAAATATACTGAATGGATTATAATCCTGGAAGCAGAAGGAACATTTTTTAATCTTGAGATGATTCAATTACATAACCCAATGAGATGCCAGAACCAGTAAGACTAGTATTAGTAAAAAAGGCGCACACTGTAAAAAGTTAAATCAGTGAAAGTAGTCACATATCTCCATTAAAGTAATGTATGCCATGTCCTATTCCACCTACTGAGCATTTAATTGGATGTTATAATTTGCCTGCCATCTGATAGCCCCAGGTAACCTGCATTTTACCAGCTACATTCTATCATCAGGTCCACATTCCCCCATTCTTTCCCTCCCCCCCTTCCCTGTCACATCTATTTACTCCCATTCCCTCTTGTGCGAGGTGCGAGCCAGGTTGTGACTATTGTCCCAGTGGGTTCTATCCCCTGATGTTACTTTGTGAGAGGGAGAGGAGGACTCGTAAAGGTTCCAGAAAATTTTATTTGATTTCTTACTTACGCACCACCGGTGTGGATGTGGCTGCGCAGGCGGTTACACTTGGATCTGTCCCGGTTCGGGTGAGGGACGAATGAACGGAAGACAGAATGATGAATCCGAGACCGAAAATGACGATGAATGAATGGTTGATATACGACATACCCAAGTGCACAAATGATTGCCTATGGGTTCCGGAGGCAGGAGAAGCCATGAGAAACTGGCCAGGCCTACCCGCTGAGCAGTGAATGCTCTGGCTTCTCCCTGGGCGGAAACTCAACCCTAGCTTTTATAGGCCAGATGACAGGTACAATTTCAAGCCCCGATTGGTCACATTTTCGTGCTAAAATGTTCGTGGGGTTTTTCCATAGGGGACAGGGTTTCCCGAGCACATGGCCAGGGCCATGCAGCAAGCCAAATAGGGGCTTTCCAGGTTGTGAGGAGAATGCTGATGGCATCTGTCGCTGGGTAAAGGTGGCAGAGTCCAGCGGGACTGTGACACCTCTGATCCTCAGTGCCCCACAGTTGCATTTTCACGGAACTGGATTCTGCATATTATCTTCTATTCTACCCAAGAGATCACAGAAAACTCAAACAGACTCTCCCTATGCCTAAAGAAGGGTATTTGTGCCTGAAAGGTTTCAAAGAACAATTCTATTTTAACCCATTTAAGTCCCATAAAATTCCATTTTGAATCTATTTCAGTAACACACCACCATCAGACCCTTAAGAGTAAGCCACAACACGGAGATAGAGAACCCATCCATTTTTGGTATTAATAGATTTTCATAGATTTTAGCTGGATAGAACAGAATTGCAATTAGGCACCTAAATCAATTGAAGTGCCCAAAGGATCATAGGAATCAGTGGAATCCAGCTCTGAGAGAGCTAAATTTATGTGTAACTAACAAATCTGAAAAGGTACTTGTTGTATAAGTATCATGGGAAAACAATTTAAAACTGATTTAAAAACTTACCAAGTTTTTGGCTCCACCAAAAAGATATAGCCACTGAAAGGGTTAAGGAATGAAGACAATTTAAAAAATGGTTCAAGATCTCTTCCACGGGACAAGAGGCTCTTAGCCAAATACAGAATAGACCTATGACAGCCTGATTATTCCCACAATTAGTTTTGATTATTGTGCTGGGAAAGAAAGATGTGACAAACTATAACTTTAAAGGCCTTTGCAAGTACTAGCTAGAAGCTGTTGTATGGTACAGAGGTTCATGCTACACAGTGCTCAGCAGGCAGACTCTGACAAACTCCTTGGCTCTGCATGATTTCTTAGTACTCTAAGTGGTTTAATTTCTCCTTGTCTAATTTTGGATCTTTAAGTGTTTTGCCATAATCAGAAATTGCTTTGGAATTCACTTTTAAATAAAATTCATAAGCACCTTCATATCATTGCCTTTAGAGACCTGTTTATAATTAATATTCCATTTTTTCTAGACTTCCCGCATTAACAACAAATGCACCTATGGTTATATTAAAAGAAAAGTTCTTAAAGCGGTATATGGAAGGGGAGTTGTGTCACTTGACTCCTACTAACCTACTTCTACATTTTCATATACCCTTCTGTGCAGCATTAATGTTGTTATAATTCATTGCAGTAATTATATTTCCCCCCTCTTTTTAAAAAGTGAATTACTCTTTTCTAAAGGGGAAAAGGTACATTGTCAAATTCATTCACAAGCAGTAATTTTAAATAAACAGTTAAACTTAACTGCAGCATTATCCTTCACAGAAATATTTTAAATGGATAATATAATACTACTGCCAGAAAGTGCCAAGTGTCAGTTTTCATAAAAATTTTCAAGTGCATTCATCTACTTGACAATCTTTGCAAGATGTTGAGAAACTATATACTGCGGTTCTTGGTTACCAAGTCAACATAACCCCACTGGTGTCCTTTTGTCACCAAAGAAGTCACTCAACTTTAGAAGCACACCAAGATTCTTAGGAATTAAAATATCTTGCATATTGGTGCATGTTGTTCCTTTCAAATGTATCAACTTTTGGATTTTAGCTTGTCTGAAATGTTGACCCATTTGTTTCACAGCATTTGGATTTAATTTACTTATCCATATGGCTCATTGTATAGGAGTGTCTAGTTATTAGACCAGAACATAAGAAAACATTTAGCAATCCAGTCAATATAGGAGAGACTTCCATTTCCAGCTCCACTGCTTGGGTTACCTTAAAAGCCCAGAGATACTTTTTAGTGTCAGAATTCTATTGTAAAACCTATCCAAAGGGAGAAATCCAAGATGTAAGAAAATATCAAGGCTTATGATGAAAATAGGGTAGTAATTCATAACTCATAGATTCATTGTTTCCTAGTTGGTAGGGTCAGAAGGGATCTGAGCAGATCATCAAGTCCGAACCCCTACCATGGCAGGAAAAAGTACTAGAGTCAAACAACCCCAGCAAGGCGTTCGTCTTAAAGCCCCCCATGGTAGGAGCCAGCACCACTTCGCTTGGAAGTTAGTTCCAGGTCCTAGCCGCCCTGAC
>NW_017728951.1:58243805-58245321 GCF_001723895.1 Crocodylus porosus
CGGCGTGTCCACTTCGCCCCATAGCTTAGTGTCATCTGCAAACTTGGACAGAGTACATTTCACCCCCTCATCCAAGTCGCTGATGAAGACATTAAAGAGTATCGGTCCAAGGACCGTCCTGTTCTCATCCGCCCACCCCTGTAACTTGTCCAGGTCTGAGTGCAGCCTATTCTTCTCTTCTAGCATGCCCACATTCCCCCCACATCTTAGTGTCATCTGCGAATTTGAACAGAGTGCTTTTTACCCCCTTGTCCAAGTCGATGATGAAGATGTTGAACAGTACAGATCCAAGGACCCAGCTCTACATGACCCCACTGCCCACATCCCTCCAGGTCAAAAATGATCCATCCACCACCACTGTCTGGCTGCGGCCCTCCAGCCATTTAGTGACCCATTTGACTATGTAGGTGTCAATGCCACAGTCCCCTAGTTTTTTCAATAGAATGGGGTGAGAGACAGTGTTGAAGGCCTTCCTAAACTCCAGAAAGACTATGTTCACTGTCACCCCTGCATCTAAAGATTTTGTGACCTGGTCATAAAAGGTCACCAGGTTGGTATGGCAGGACCTGCCTCTAAGGAACCCGTGTTGGTTGTCCCTAAGCATAACCTCCGCTGCTGGCCCTTTGTGGACATGCGCCAGGATAATTCTTTCAATAAGCTTACCCAGAATTGAGGTAAGACTAACCAGCCTATAGTTTCCTGGGTCCTCCTTCCTCCTTTTTTTGAAAATGGGAACCACATTGGCCCTTTTTCATTCCTTTGACACCAGACCGAGCACCATGAATGCTCATAAAGCTGTGCTAGGGGTCCCGCAATGACCTCTGCTAATTTCCTCAGCACTCTGGGGTGGAGATCATCAGAACCAGCTGATTAAAATACATTCAGTCCCTCCAGAAATTCCCTGACTGGATCCTCACTGATGCTGGGCCTGGGTGCTCCTCTCCTGGGGCCTGCAGGGGTCCTAGTGGGGGGTGCTGATCCGTTCCCTGCTCAGGAAAAAGGAGGCAAAGAAAATGGTTAAATAGGTTATCTTTGTCATCTGGTGTGATGACCAGATTTCCTAGCATGTCTTGCAGGGGCCCCACGTTACCCGGTACCTTCTTTTTACCTGCTATGTATTTAAAAAAGGACTTTTTGTTGTCCTTGATCTAGGTAGCTAAAACGAGTTTCATCTCCACCGTGGCCTTCCTGACCACCCCCCTGCAGCCCCAAGCAACTGAGATATAGTCCTCCCTGGTTTCATAGTTTCATAGTTTCTAGGGTCGGAAGGGACCTGAGCAGATCATCGAATCCAACCCTCTGCCATAGCAAGAAAGAGTACTGGGGTCAGATGACCCCAGCAAGGTGTACATCTAGCCTCCTTTTAAAGACCCCCAGGGTAGGAGTGAGCACCACTTCTCTTGGAAGTTGGTTCTAGATCCTAGCCGTCCTGACCATGAAGTAGCGCCTCCTGATATCTAGCCTAAATCTACCCTCTGCCAGCTTGTGACCATTATTCCTGGTCACTCCTGGTAGT
>NW_017728951.1:58245531-58258547 GCF_001723895.1 Crocodylus porosus
CCGCCCGCCTATTCTTGCCTGCCACGTCTTGATCTTGTTCATAATTAAGGAATGGTGTAACCTAGCGGGAAGCTGCCCATTTTTATATGCCCCGATGACAGGGGACACTGTCTGCGGCTCCTTTCCTCCCCTGCACTGCAGCCCAAGCCTCGCAGTTATTGCTGATGTAGTCTTCCTCCGAAACATGGTATTGGGGCCCGGCCCTTCCTTGCCTTTTGTGCTTCTCAGCACCCCTCTCACTCTCGGGGCCCCTTACTGCCCCCCACACTGTTGGTTCCTTCCTACCCCCACTGTTGGGCTCCTCACCGCCTCCTCGCCAGGGCTCTTCACTGCTGCCTCATCAGGGTTTCTCCACCGCCCCCTAGCTCTGGGCTCTTTACTGCCCCCTCAGTTCTGGGGGCTCCTCGCTGCCCCCTAGTCAGGGTACTACGCTGCCCCCTGGGTTCCAGGCTGGGCCAATGCGCCCCCACAACAAACAAAAGAAAGAACTGTGCCTTCTCCGGCACCACTCGCTGTGCCCTGCTGGGCAACAGGAACCCCCCACACTGTTGGGGCGCTCCCGTGAGGTCTCCTCACACCCCTACAACCTCACCCGGTCCTCCAGTATAACAATAACCAAATCATAAGCCAAACGGGTGATAACTGGATCATGAGACAAATGGCTGTGGCAAAACAACAAGAAGCCTCCTGGCTTGTAACAGAAACTGCATGCCATACTGGCTTTTAGTTCCTACCTCCCATAGGATTCTCTCTTCCCCGCATCCTTGCAGTCGGTCAGAGCACTCAGGCTGCGGCCCTCGACCCGGTCTGCTCAGCTGTCCCACAGAGATCCTGCTCCTGCGGCTGCCAGAAGGGGACTGCCCTCCTGGCCTTCCGCCTGGGCTTAAGAAGGACCAAGCCCCACCCCTTTCTGCCTCTAGGCTTCCCTGGTTACTAAGGCAACCCGCACCTGCACCGTCTTGGGGGTGGGCAGTTATGCTTCCCCTTTCCCGCCACCAGAGGTCTCTTCTGAGCCAATTCCACCCTCAGTCACAGAGCGCCTGAGAGCCCTGTGACACCAGCCCATGTTCATCTTGGAGTCAATGATGACTCCAAGATCCTTTTCTGCCTGTGTACTGATTAGAAGGGAGTTCCCCAACCTGTAGGTATGGTGCCAGTTGTTCCTCCCCAGATGCATCATTTTGCACTTGTCAGTGTTGAATCCCATCCTATTCTCATCCGTCCACCCCTGTAACCTGTCTAGGTCTGATTGCACCCTTCTAGCTTGTCCACATCCCCGTACATCTTAGTGTCATCAGCAAATTTGAACAGGGTGCTTTTTACCCCCTTGTCCAAGTCACTGATGAAGATGTTGAACAGTGCAGGCCCGAGGACTGAGCCCTGTGGAACCCCACTGCCCACATCCCTCAAAGTCAAAAATGACCCATCCACCACCACTCTCTGGGTGCAGCCCTCCAGCCAGTTGATGACCCAATTGACTGTGTGGGTGTCAGCACCACAGTCCCCCAGTTCCTTAATGAGAACAGGGTGAGAGACAGTATCGAAGGCCTTCCGAAATTCCAGGAAGACTATGTCCACTGCTAGCCCTGCATCTAAGGATTTGGTGATCTGGTCATAGAAGGCCATCAGGTTGGTCTGACAGGACCTGCCACTAATGAACCTGTGTTGGTTGCCCCTAAGCATAATCTCCCCTGCTGGCCCCTCGTGGATATGCGCCAGAATAATTTTCTCAAAAAGCTTGCCCAGGATCAAGGTAAGACTAACTGGCCTATAGTTTCCCAGGTCCTCCTTCCTTCCCTTTTTGAATATGGGAACCACATTAGCCCTCTTCCAGTCCTCTGGCACCACACCAGAGCACCACGAGTGCTCATAAAGCCATGCTAGGGGTCCCGCAATGACCTCAACCAATTCCCTCAGTACTCTAGGGTGGAGATCATCTGGGCCAGCTGATTTGAATACATCCAGTCCGTCCAGAAGTTCCCTAACTTGTTCCTCACTAAGCCTTGGCCTAGGTGCGCCTCCCCTGGGATCTAAGGGTGGGGCAGAGGGCGGTGACTGTTACGGTCCCTGCTTAGAAAAATGGAGGCAAAGAAATCATTAAAGATGTTGGCTTTGTTGTCTGGTGTGACGACCAAATTTCCTAACGTGTCCTGCAGGGGCCCCACATTACCTGGAACCTTCTTTTTACCCCCTATGTATTTAAAGAAGGACTTCTTGTTGTCCTTGATCCAGGAAGCTAGTCCCAGTTCCATCTCCACCTTGGCCTTCCTTACTGCCCCCCTGCATCCCTGAGAAACTGCAGTATAGTCCTCCCTGGTGATGGCCCTTCCCTTCCATTGGGTTTACACCTCCCTTTCAGCTGGGAGCCATTCCCATATCGTTTTGGTGATGGTTTTTGCACCCTCTTGCCCCCTTTGATCCATGTTGGAATTAACTCCCTTTGGGCTTGGAGGATTGTCTTCTTAAGGAACGACCACTGTTCTTGGATGCCCAACTCCCCTCTCCTCCGGGATCTCAGAGCCTCCCCGACTATTCTCCTTATCTCATTGAAGTCCACCCTCCTGAAGACCAGGGCTGCTGCCTTGCTGCAGACCTTTGCCACCTTGTGCTGGATGGTGAATTCCAGCAGGCGATGATTGCTGTCATCCAGGTGGTCGAGCACCCGCAGCCCCCTCACCAGGTCATCGCCCATGGTCAGCACCAGGTCCAACAAAGCATCTCCCCTCATGGAGCTATGCACCTCCTCAGTTAGATGGAGGTCCTGTATTTTGGCTAGGAACCTATGTGAGCGTTCAGTCCTGGCTGACTGCTCTTCCCAGCAGATGTCTGGAAAGTACAGATCACCCATGATGACCACATCTTTTGATCTAACTACCTCCGTGAGCTCACTTAATGTATACTATTTGTTCTTTATACTATTTCCTGAGTAGATTGTTTGGTATATTTGTAATAGATTTTATCAGTTAATTGAATCAGTCCATTTCCCTTTGCATCCCTGATAGAATCAGCAAATACCTTCCAACAATCAGACTCCTTCCAGAAATTCGGTGGAACACTAACATATAACAGTTGTTCCCTTGCATTCTACAGCTAATGACACAGAAGTAATTTTCAAATGCAAATGTTTAATTACTGTACAGAACAACCTTCTCAAAGAGACTGAGATGCTTGAGAGGAGAAAGCAAGACCTGGTTTCTCTGAAGCAAAAAATAATATGGTTTGAACTCTAGCAGCAAGCTGAGAAGTGTCTCAGTGTAAGCTTAGCTAAAACTGGATTAAGAGTTCTGACACAGAGGCTCTTCGTTATTTTAAATTTGTACAGCACACACCCCAGGGTTTCTAACCCTGATAAGGGAATCTGGACTCTACTGGAATGACAATAAATTATGACACTTTATCCTACTTATCTGAATACGTACTGTGCACAATAATAGAGTTCGCAATGTTGTTGCAAACAGCATCCTGTGGGCTAGATAGGAAATAGCCATTACAGCCCACTACGCCCTGCAGCAAGTGTTCAATTACCCCTAAAATGTAATTGATAAATGTTAAAAGTATTTTGAATATCTCCAGCAGTAGAGAGGTATGTAGTGACTCTAAATAATCTTTCTCTAGACAGAAACTCTGAACCCACTCAACTACCAATATACATCGCATTTGTCTCAGGAAAAAAACAATTTATCCCAAGACAAAGTGCAGTCATTCAGTGTCCATGTCCATTGTCCTGAGACAAATCCTGAAAAGTTTCAAAGGATAAGAAGTCCACTTTGTCCTAGGACAAGATAAAGTGCATCTGAACAGTTGTCTCAGGATTTCACTATTGACTCAAGAGCAGAAAAGCAGTACTGCATTCAACTACTCACCAAACTTAGAAGCTAGGGATAGACATTCAAAAAGCCTGAGCCTGAATTGATTCAAGCTTTGCTGGTTAGTCTAATTTGGCTATGCTGAACTGGTTTGTAATTGGACAGACATTCTCCCTGGACTGAGGAAATTCAGGCACATGCCTGCAGTGGCTCAGGCTAGAAGCTGGGGTGTGCTAGAGCAGACCTCCCTTCCTTCCACAGTACTGAGCTGAGGGGGACATGGCCAGGCCCCGGCAGGACTCTGACTAGGTAGATCTCCCTGCACTATCTTAGGCTTTCCTCCACTGGCTGCTTAAGGGGCGGGAGTCTTACCAGACCCCAGCCCTGGGTTAGCACTCTGAGGAAAGGTGGGGTGTGCATTTCATGTATCTCTTGATGATATGGAGCTTTTCAATTACCATCCCTGCTTCTTTATATTATTTACATCAAATTGACAGGTGAACACACCAGCAGGAGGATGATAACAGTGTTTATTACTTCATCAGCAGAACCATAGCCTCCTCCATTAGTTCAAACTCTTCTTAAACAGTTTACCAGCTGACCTGTTGATTAGCACCAAACAGCCCTAAGTGGTCACTGTTTTGTCTGCCTGTCCCAGTAAAATTGGAAACACTTACACACAGAGAAACCTCTCAACATTAGCTAGCATACCACATGCCTAGGGTCCCTTGGGCTGGGGTCCATGCTGTGGAAGCTAGGGAAGGAGAGGCCCTGTTTGTCCTGCAAGCAGTGAGAGGGGCGGAGGTAGGGCAGGGGGAAGCTAGGCAGACCCTTCTGTGCCTACAGTCTCTTCCAGAGCTCTGACCATGGAGCAGAGGATAGGGGCAAGCTCTGCTGTGGAGCAGAGAGCCTTGACCAGCCCAGAGAGTATGTCAGGATGCTGGGGGAGTCTGGCTCATCTTAAATCAGCAAGAGGTCTGGGACAGACATTTCTTGACTAAGAAGAATAATTCATCTGTTTTCTTTATAAAAGTCCCCTTGTAGTTGTAGATAGGTATTGTTGCCGGCACAAGGTGCCCGAGGGAAGCAACAATTGGGTTCGTTGCCCGGTGTGCGTCGCGCCAAATAAACACACTGGGTGGAGAAGTAGACAGAGTTTATTTGAGCTCAAGTAAAAGGCGCAGGGAGACTGTATAGTCTCAAATCCTGCGCACTTAGCCCTGCAACAGTGCACTTTTTATACCCTGGTCAATTTTCTGCAGTGGTTTTCCACCAGCTGGCCTCCCTCTTCCTCCCCTTTCCCTCCTCCCTTCTCTCTCCGAGCGGTGCCCTTGCATTCCACAGATAACAGTTTTAGCTCGCCTGTTTTCCAGAAGGACAGGAGATTACAGGCGCCAGAGAAAGGGTTCCAAAGGTGTGGGCAAGGGGGGGTCCTGGCTCGCCTGAGCCCAGAGCAGACGGGCTTCATCGACACTCGTGTTCTTCCATCCCTCCAAGTTACCTAGGGTTATGGCCAGTGACACCAACAGTATCATGATATCACATCAGTTTCTTGTCTTTAACTGAGCTTATCCAGGTTCCTCACCATTTGCTCATTGGCCTTACTTTGCAAATGTTCCAAAGAACAGCAGTGGTATTTTCATTCAAGCTTCTTATTGTGCTGGCTTTTCTTGAGGTTGGGAAGTGTGAAGAGTTTGTTCTGTTACAAATTTCCCAGAGGTTTAACTCAACCTGTCTCAAAACAAAGAAAGAACATTGCATTTGATACTCCAAAAATAGCCTAAAGAATAGATATTTGCATTTTTCATTTTGCTCCAAGCAAGGAAGTTACCCTGAATAAAATCAATTTCCTGGAAAAGTGGTGTGCTCAGAACATATGTTCTTATAAGCACTGCCAGCTGTAGTTCTTTGTGCAGCCAATCACGGTGTTAATGGAGGTAAGTAATAAAAACATAAACTTGGAAGTTAAAACTTCTGAGAAATGGAAAGTTGACTTGCATAGAACACGTTAAACATTTGGACTTGTGTTCTTTCTTGATTCGTCTTTAATGCACTGAAGGTTTTTTTGGCAGGGGTTAATAGTACTTTTTTACATTAGAAATATCAGGAATATCAAGTCTGATCATCTCTTTTTTCACTGAATGCACCTTGAAGGATCTCACATCTGTTTATTGTGAGCCATCACACTTTAATTTAAGTACTTTTGAGTCTCTGAGAAAAGCTTCCTTTTGCTAAAGCATTCACTTGTGATTTTCAGTTTAGGTATTATTCATTCACAAAGCACTGTGGATTAATAAAGTGACTCCACTGAACTGTAGCAATCGGATTTTTTTATTAAATGCATTATATTCAGTGCTGTTGCTTGCATTCTTGCAAGCACATGGAGATTTCTCGAAACAGCATCACCCTCCAAATCATCCCTCATACAAGTACTCTTCCAACCTGTAGGCTCCCTGTTAATTGTTATAAGTATTAACACTTCCTTCTCCCAATTTTAAAATATTCTTAGAAAAAAATATTTCCCCGTCAATTGTTCAATTTTACCCATTGAGTTATGTGCACAGAGTAGTGCTGCATAGCACATTGCAGTGCAAGGTAGCTTGATCCAAGCTAATTCTGAATGATATAGCACAGGTAATGGAAACAGTAGAACTGAAATATCACTGTGTTTTGCCTGGGATAAGATCCCTTAATTCTCATTATCTGCTTAAAATTTTAATGGAAAAATCAAATGAAAGTCTTAACATAATTTTGTGTGTCACAATGAAAAGCAAAGAACAAATCTTTTCACCTTCTTTTCAGGTACCTTTTAAAATAAGAACATTATCCAAGGCTTTCTGTAGAGTGTAGTGTCTTGGGTTCCTGGACAAAGGTTCTTCTATACTGCATGATTTCATACATCTTTTTTGTCACAATCTCTGAGAAGCTATGCTGTTGTGGACTACAGAATGAGTTACTTCCTTGATGAGGGAAAAATGAATGGCCATGGAGACAGAATACTTGTCCTGCACTACTTTTATTTACAACTTTTACCCTTCCTAAAGAATATGGTTTTAAATAGAGATATTTGACAGCAAAAGCACAACATATTTTATAGCTCCAAAAGCTGTATATAAGCATAAAATAAGACTACTGCCTTCTTAAACTGCTCTAGAATACAGTTGGCCCAATTCTCAGTTGCAATGCAGCCCCTATTGTGCCACTTTACTGGTGAAGAGAAACTATAAAATAATTTTAACTGGCTATTCAGGATTTTTTTTCAGAACAGGGTTAACATCTGAATGGCATAAGACTGGCACACTTGCTGACTTTGCTTTAGATGGTTTGGGGGCAAAGGAGGTGCTCAGTCAGGCTACTGCTGCAATGTACACTTCCCAACTGCTGGAATAGTCCTTGGGCACTTCAGGCAGCTATCTGCAAGAAGAAATAACCTCCTACCCTCTACAACTAGTAAAGGAAGCACACACTGACAAAAATACTTGGAGGGGTTGTGACAGACTATGGTAGTTTGTAATATTTTGGGGCTAAGTCATTTATGTTGCAGTAATGCATTCCTCAAAATTCCTGACTAGTTTGTATACAGAGAAAGAAGGAGTGAACTGTGGTTGGAGGCAGATCTGTGGGAATCTTCTAGAGTGATCTATAGGGGTGGAGGGAGGAATGAGTCATCAAGGCTAAATACAGACAGTTAAAACACCTTCGGTTGAATTGATTCGGTCTTTTCAGGTTAGTCTAAGCTGTGTGGAATAAATCAATTAGCAAATGAACTGACATTCACTTTCAATTCAGGAAGTGCAATCACGTGCCTTCAGTGACTCAAGCCAGAGGGCACTAGAGCATACCTATCATCCACTGCCAAAGGGAAGGGAAAACAGAAGCCCTCCAAGGCCCCTACCCTCTTCCTGTGGCCCGCAACCTGCAGTGGGGGCGGGGGAGGCACAGTGCCTGCCAGGCTTCTGCCCCTCCCTACTCCACCATTCCCTGATTAAGGGAGGGTCACAGCCACTGTCAGACTGAGGAGGGGTGAGTGGGGAAAAACCTTCAACAAGAGCAGTCATTTCTCTGAAGCAAGCATGTATTGAACAGGACTTTGCAATCTCAAACACAAAACAGATCAAAAACCTTCACCTAAGCTAAGATATAGTCCAGCAAAGCATAGCGAAAGCACACACATGTACTCTAACTTAATATAACGCACACACATGCACTGGGTTGTGTATTGGTTTTGTGTGTGTGTGTGTGTGTGTGTGTGTTTTGATATGTCAGCAGGACCCCTGTTGTTCTGGCCACATGCTCAGCACATGGCAGGCTGGGGCCTATATTTGGGGAAAATATGTAAAACACTCTGGCTTCATTGGCCAGAAGAAGTAGAGGATGCTTCAGGCAGATTGGTTAGGAGAAAGACTGAAATGTTTTCCTCCTGGATTGGACAAGTCTTGGGTGATGTCCCACGAGGTATATAAGAACAATTCACTAAGGTTCTGGGAGCTATTATTTTGCCTGCTGAGAGCTGCACAGCTACACTGGGAGCTGGAAAACCTGCTCCCCATAGTCGGGTGTCATTGCCTCCCCCGATCTTTGCTAGAGAGGCAAGCAAGCACTATTTGAAGGGAAAGCCTCAGGCCAAGGAGGAGAAAATCTGTTTTGGAGTCTGAGACTCCTATTTCCCTTTCTTTTTTTTTTTAAAGTGGATTAATGCTACACGTGCAAAGTGGCTAGTATTCACTTCAGATTTGGATTCAGTGATTTGAATCACTGTCCCAATTTGATTTGGCCAAATCTGATTTGGAGAATTGTCTGCTGTCAAATCTCCAAAATCAGGGAGGCCCATTCCTTGCCTACTCTCCCAGCCCAGCAATGGCTGCCCCAGCTCCCAGCTCTTTGGGGGAAAAAAGCCCTGGTTTACCAGTTCTTCCAGGTGGGGGGCAATCCCAGTTGCCTGCCACTGTCCCACACTACATGGGAGGCTCTGCATGAGCTCCTGAAACCCCACTCACTCCCCCAGCTCCCCCCACAGCCCTGCCAGGGCCAGCTCTCGCACTTTAAGAAAAACAACAACAACAACAAAATCCCCCAGACTCACTGCTCCTGTTGGCAGGGTGCAATCTCTGCTGCCGCGCACTGTTCTGCATCACGTGGGGGGCTCTGCATGAGCCCCCAAAACCCTGAGACCACTGCAGGAGTGGTGAGTCCTGGGGCTTTTCTCTGTTTTTTTTCCTAATAAGCTGAAGCTGGCCCAGGCAGGGCACCCATGGGTGGGGGGGCTGGGGAAGTGGGGGGAGGGCCAGGGGATTGGGCAAAGCCCCCCACACAGCATGGGGTAGTGGGAGGCAGCAAGGATCTTCCCCCTGCCCAACAACACCTGGTGAGCACCAGGGCTTTTCTTTAAAGTATCAAGCTAGGCCCGGCAGAGCAGTCACAGGGTGGCTGGAGGAGCAGGTGGGGGTCAGGGGGACTGGCAGGGGTCCCCCCATAGTCCCCTGCCCCCTCTCCCCTCCCCCAGTCACCCCTCCTCTGCCTGCCACTTACCGGCTCTCAGTCAACTGCAGCTCCCTGCTGCAGCCACCAGGAATTGCCTGAATCCTCAAAGCTCTCCAAATCTTTTCCAAAGATTTGGAGAGTTTTGAATCAATTCAGATCTTTAAATTGATCCCCTGATTCAATTCAGATTCAGAGATTTGGCCACCAAATCTGGTTAAATCTCCTTAGAATCAAATCAGCACCCAAAGCTTCCCACAGCCTTAGTTAATGCCACGGAGGTATTAATCTCTGAACATTTAGTGTTTTCCAGGTGGTCTGGGTGGGGGCTTAAGCCAAGATAAAATATATTCAGACCCCAAAATTGACCCTGGCTCTTGTTGCTGCCAACTAATGCTGGGCAGAAATTAAAATGGAATGTAAGAAAACAAAAAAGACAAGAGCAAGCCTTGCATATCAAAGAGAGGCTTGCCTTAGGAAGAGAGGTTGTGAGCTGTGGGACTCTTCAGCCTGGAGAAGCACAGGCTCAGACATGACTTGCTGGCAGCCTATAAGTACACAAGGGGTGTGAATCAGGATCTGGGAGAAAGCCTGTTCTCCAGATCATCCCAAGGGATGACAAGGCCCAGTAGTCACAAACTCCTGCAAAACCATTTTAAGCTGGACATAAAGAAAAACTTATTTACTGACCAAACCCCCAAGGTCTGGAACAGACTCCCCACCAGAGGTTCTGCAAATACCTATTCTGGAAAATTTTGAGAAACATTTGGAAACCTATCTTGCTGAGATCCTTTGACCCCTTGGGCAGGTGGCTGGACCCAGTGGTTTTATGAGGTCCCTTCCAGCCCTAAAGTCTATGAAATCTATTAAATATATTAAATAAGTCTTATATAATCCTAAGGGTAGAGTATCTCCCTACAGCCAGGTATTCAGAAAGATCTTGCTTAGGTTTATCTAGTCTCCCACCTTTTACAGGTTCTGCTTTATAATGTAAATGTATTTCTCTGCTTTCTTTGGCCACCCTAGCCCAATCTGTCTGTGACTGTCTCCTAATATACATGTAATGATTGTGCCAGGTCTTTGCAAAAACTCTCTACATCTGCCTGGACCTGCAGGGCTTGGATCTGTGCTCACAGGTGGCAGGGGACCAGCCCAGTTCCCCAGCTTCTTCCCCCTCCCCCTTCCCCAAGGCCTGGGGGAGCTGAGGGGAATTATGCGTCTTCCCCCTCCCCCTTTTACCTGCTTTTAGTTCTCTGTTTTCTTTGTTCATACCAGCCCAAGCAGTCCCTCTCCTGTTCCCTGTTTCAGCACATATATGTGATGATTGTGTCAGGTCTTTGCCAGCACCTCCGACCTCTATCTGGTGCTGCAGGGCTTGGTGCCAGAACACTGAGCTGGGAAAAGTGGGGATTAAACCACGTCCCACACCCCAGCTAGGGTTTGCCTCAGGGGGTGGGGAGGAGAAGTACTTCTCAAGATGTTGCACTACCTGTGCCTCATGCCCCCACCCCTTCTGCTCCAGGGGCAAAGGTCTGGCAGGAGCTGCTTCCCCCCTCTCTGGCAGACCCAGCTGTGGTCCCCAGCCAGATTCCCCAACCCTACCCCACTGTCAGCCATTCCTCACTGCTTTTGTGGCAAAACCCCTCATTTTTCTTTTTTTATTTATTTTAAAATGCATTCCCTCCCCTTCCCCAAGCATTTCTGACTTTTTCTCTCCCTCTCTATTCCCTATAAATAAGTATAAGTAAGCTAGGATGTAGGATAAGCTTTAACACTTTTATTTTGGTAGCAAGTTTTTGGTTTTGGATATCCACTATTTTATATTGTATTATTATCATTTTTGTATTGATTTTTATTGTTTCATATGGATTTTGTATGGTTTAGAGCTGTGTTTGTAAGTGAACCAAAGTCATGTCAAGTTTCCATTTTATATGTCAAGTCTCCATCTTGTGTCCTCTGCCTGGGCATGCCCTGTGTTGCAATTGTATGATTCATGTACCCCCTCCCATGTAAATTGGTTCCCAGATGAATGAGTGTGATTGGGAATGATTGAAATACAATGGTAGCAGGGGGTCTACTAAATGGCCTGTAATGACTGGGCCATCACATTGCATTGATTCACCCAGGAAAAACAGACCTCACCCAGGAACAGAGATAAAAACCCAGCATTTGAAAGACAAAAGACCCTGCAGAACCAGCAACTCTACCATTGTACCCCACCATTTCAGACACCCAAAACAGCACATCCCTGCATGGAGCACACATGCTCAGTATGCCAGGGGCTGACCCTTGCCTGGGCATGCCTCCTGTCACTAGGGTCACACACGGTCTGCCCCTATAAAAAGGGGCAGTGAAGACAGTCCCAGTGGGACGCCCTCTCCATCTGGACCAACACCATGCCACACCACCTATCCACCCAGAGGCCCTGCTGGCGACCCCCCTCTGGAAAACCTACTGGACAAGGACCCCTTTCCAGTCTGGATAGGGAGATATTACCTGCATACCTCCTCCTACAATTTGGACTCTCGCTGTCTCTCTGTCTCTCTCTCTGTCTCTCTCTCTTCTCCTGGACTTCAGTGGACTTCAGCCCCTGCACCAGCCTCTCTAACCACTGCTGCCATTGTGTGTGTGTGTGTGCGCGCACACACAAGGGAACCAATTTAGCATTGTGTCACCATCTCCCCTGTTCAATAAAACCACCGTCATTTGTAACCCTGAGTTGGGTCATGTTTTACTAAATCCAAGTCCCTTTCTTATCTTAAATTCTAGCCTCAAACTCTTTCAATTCTAGCCCCCACCCCTCTCCACTAGTTTTTGATCTCCTCTCAATTCCTACTGCCTTTTCCCTGTGACTTTCTGCTGCCTTTCTCTGCTTTCCCACTGCCCCTGCTGCCTTTCAGTCTCTCCTGCTGCTTTTCCTGTGATTTTCTGCTCTCCATCTCTCTGTTTTCATGCTTCCCCTGCACTTTCTGTAGTCCTCCCCCTCCTTGCAGCTTCCCAGCTCCTCTTGGCTGTCCTGTAGTTTTCTTCAGCAGCTGAAGCCTTTCTCCAGCTCCCAGCACCTACTGCCTCTCCCTGCAACTTCTCTAGCTGCCCTGGAGCCATCCTCTGGCTCCCCACATCCAGAGCTCCCCTTTAACACCCACACTTTCTCTTAGTCCCATTTTCCCTCCTCTCCCTATCTACCTTTTCAGCTCCCCCATAGCTCTGGCTCTGGTTCCAGCCTCAGCCTCTGTGCCAGCATTGCTTCCCTGTTCTGCAGTCTTTGGGCATTGTCTTTTAATCAATTAAGATCAATTAACCTAAAGTTACCCCCGAGCCTCAGTTCTTCAGCCCAGGCCCCTCTATTCTACTGGTTCTAATCCTGATCCTGGTGACTTTCATTTCCAGCAACTTTCACTATATGTTTACTTTCTTACCTTAACCTTTTCCCAGGTATCCCAAGTACACCAAGCACATACATTCATACACATCACAACACACAACTTAGGAACTCACCTGTGTGTATGTGTAGGTGGGTAATATGTGTGTAAATTAGTGTATACACACATATAGAGAGATATAATTGTGTGTGTGTGTGGTATATAAATTAGTTATCCATGTATGTGTATTGAATGTGCAGGTGTTGGTAACTGGTAACTGATTCTGTCTCAATTTGGTGTGTGTAGCATGCATGGGCTTAAACTGGTGATAGGTGTGCATGAACCTAGCCTAATTATTTTGAACGTGTGT
>NW_017728951.1:58258723-58263383 GCF_001723895.1 Crocodylus porosus
GTGTGTGTGTGTGTGTGTGTGTGTGTGTGTGTGTGTGTGTGTGTGTGTGTGTGTGTGTGTCATTGTGTACATGATATATAAATTAGTGATCTGTGTCTAACTTTTGGGGTTTATAGTGTGAGCTTGAATTGGTAATAGGTATGCATGTGCCTAGGCTGGTTTGAATGTGTGTGTGTCTGAGCTGGTAGTACACATATGTGTGTGCACCTAATTGATTTATGTGTTTGTATATGTGCAATTGTACACCACACCCTCATGTCTAACAGTGCTATATTGAGCTCTTGAGTGTTGGCCTGACCTCTCAGGCAACACTCTGACTAGAGAGCAGAGGGGCAGGGCCATACCTGCTCTCTGGAGCAGACAGCACAGCTCAGTGCAGAACTGTAAAGCATGCTGGGATGCTGGGGCACTCGGATTTAATTTAAACCAGGAAGGGGTCTGAGACAGAACTTCCATAAACCACTTATCTCAATCACTTAAGTCTGATACTACATTCAACCAGTTTTGGCCATTTTGAAACTGGTTTATGTGCACTGAACTTTTGTTCTCTTACAGGTTTAAATCAGTTTCTGATCACCTAAACTGATTTATGTGTAACTTCTGTCCTGAGCCAAGATAACAATGGATTGATTTGCTAAGCATCACTGGATTCAAGCCTCAGCACTGCTGTTTTTAGGGTCAAGGAAGGACTTCCAGGGTGACACTGGAAGGACACTGTCTGGAAAAAATGTGGCTCCAAGAAGTAAAGGGTGTGGGAAAGACAGAAAAATAGTCAGGAGAAGAGGAATGTCAGAGACTTGAAAGGGAAGAGCTGAGGCTATTCAGGAGGGCATTTGACTGATGTGTAAGCCTAAGGACTTTGATGTGGTATTGCTATTACAATAAAGACTGTTTTTGTTTAAGAAGAGCTGCCTATTTTGCTATACATGATTTTAGGTGTATACTTCATTTAGGAGCTAAGCCACAATGTAGCTGGGGGGATAAAGGGGAAAATGTGGGAAACCCAGGAGGCAGGAATGAAAATGGCAGGTTTCAAAGTTCAAGGAGTAAAGGATTCTGGCTTTTCTTTTAAAAATACATCTGGGCTGGCTTCAGGCATTTCTCCAGGAAACTGGTGTTCCCAAGAAGACCCTCCAAAAATAATGAAATATTGTCAAACAAAATATTTTATCAAATGACTGAAATAGTTCAAGAGAGAAAAATACTAATCTCAAGTTGGGGTTACTTTCTTTTTTGATCAAATATCAGTGCTTTCCATGAAAAAGAAATTGTTTAGGAGGAAAACCAATTTTCCAATGGAAACAAGTTTGACCAGCATAATTACAAGGCTTCTACTCAATTCCATTCTCTCCCACAACCTTCCTGAGTGGCTTGAACAAGATATTAATTTTGCTCCGTCTATTTTGTATATCTAAAAATGGACAGGATAATGCTTCTTTTATTCCACTCTTCATATTTCTTGGCCATTTGTCCAATAACATCTTAGACTACTTTGGTTTTTGTGGTGTGGTGACTACCATAATATAATATAATATAAATATTATCTGGAGCTTCTAGGGACTACACAATAGGAATAACAGATTATAATAATTCAGAGAAACTGTACATTTTTACTCAGAATTTCCTGAGTTTTTCCAAATTTGTAAACACATAGTTATGAAGGCTGTGCAAAATAGCATTGTTTCATTTCAACATGCATTTTACCATTTTGAAGGAACACTGTTTTCTTTCATTGTTGCATTTCATTTTGAAGCACTGTCCCATCTCATTTACTCAAAACCATTTCACTGTTCTAATGTGTTTTGAAGTTTCACCTTTAGGATATAATAGGAAATCATGAAAATGCCACAAACTTGTCATTTCTTGCATGATTTGGATCAAAATGGCAGGTATGTTAGCTTACTATGAGGCATGAAGCCTGCCAAGTTTCAATGCGATAGGTGCAGAGGTTTCTGGTAAACTGCACCTCAAACCCTTCAAAGCACAAATACTGACACTTCAGCTTCAGCCTCCCCTCATCTGTCACAGATCTAGGGGCTTGCACCCCTGGGAGGAGCCTGGCACAGCCTGGCAGCCCTCCCAGGGGTTCAAGCCCCCTGATCTGTGCACCAGATGAGAGGAAGGTGCCTGGGACTGGCACTCGGTGTAGGCTGCATGCAACACCAGAGATAATAGCTGCTGCCACCTGTCCCAGGCAACAGCAGCAGCCTCCCCTCATCTGGCATGCAGATTCAGGGGCTTGTACCCCCAGGAGGAGTCTGGCATAGCTCAGCAGCCTTCCAGGGGATACAGGTCCCAAAATCTGCACTGGATGAGAGGACGCTGCTGCTGCTACCTAGGACAGGTGGCAGCAGCAATTGTCTTCAGTGCTGGGCACAGTCCAAGCCCAGCACCGGTTCCAGGTGACAGAGCAGCTTCCTGGGAGCAGATCTGGGGTCTCAGACCTGCAGGAGGGCTGCTAGACTGTGCTGTACTCTTCCCAAGTGTGAGAGCCCCTGGATCTGCATGCCAGATGAGAGGAGGCTGCAGCTGCTGCCTGGGACAGGTGGCAGGAGCAATTATCTCCAGTGTTGGGCACAGCCCACACCCAGCGCCACTCCCACACAGCCTCCTCTCATCTGGGGCACAGATCTGGGGGCTCACACCACTGGGACAGCTTCAGGGCTGTGCTAGACTCCTCCAGGGGGTTTTAAGGCCCTGGATCTGCATGCCGGATGAGAGGAGGCTGCCGCTGCTGTCTGGAACTGGCGCTGAAGCCAAGTAAGCCAAGCTTTGAAACTCAAAACATTTCAAAACATTTTGAGTGTCCTTGTTTTGCTTTGAAGCTGTTTTGAATCCTTTTGTTTCATTTCAATTTCACTGTTTTGAGCTCAAAATGAAATACCCGGCAAAATTTTGCACAGCCCTAATAGTTATAGCACCGCAGTCTTAACTTAAGATGTAATCACTACCTTTGCATAGTATTTTCTCATGTGTTCTATTACATGTTACTGTGTTTAATTCTGTTGTAAGTTAAATATACCCAAACAAATAACCAACTTACAGGTATAAAAACAATGATTTTGTTATTTGGAACACTGTAATGCTTTTGTGTATTGTTTTAAAACATATTTATTCAGCTTGTCTGCTGCCTAGTGAGCTCCAGAATAATAGCTTATTATGGCTACCTGAACACAGGGCTCCTGCTCGCACACCCAAAGTGTGAATTTCAAATGATGACTTTGCTTCATTTTTTATGAACAAAGTGCTGTTCATATTTTGACATGGCAGTTGAACAAGTTATCTGTTAGGCACTTACGAAATCAGAGAAGCAGTTGTCTGTTATCCACATATGTCATATCTCACCCAAATTTCCATTCCTAGAGTAAAAGTAATAATAAACACTGTAGGCTTGGAACCAAGATCCCTGCAGTCATAAGCACATATCCCATGTCCTCTACTCAGCTGATGACTAAAGTCTCCCCTTTCTCATTTGTACCTCCCAGAGGTACTTCACTGAAGACAGGGCCTGTAGAGAAAGGAGGCCCCAGTATTTCCAAGTGGAGTGGAGTAGGTGTCCATCTGCTGAGAAGATGCTCCCTATATTTGTCATCTCTATCATTAGCACCTGTGGCAGGACCGCCCATAGGGGTGCCGTGACCTCCCCTAGTGCCGTTGCCTACAGTGCCAAGTCTGGGTCTAACACATCTTCCGACTCGCCCGCCATGTCTTTGATCTTGTTTGTTCAGTGAAGGAGGCTGCCTTCCTACCCTTCTTGGCACGGGGCCAGTCTTACTGTTCTGGGGTTTCCTCTGAGTCCAGGTGCTGGTGTTATCCCGGGGCCAGCCCGATACATGCGCCCCCTCCTGGGGTGGCTCTCTCTGACTGTGCCCCTCCTCACCCAGCACGGACTTCCCCAACCAGCTTACTCCCCTCTCAGGGCTTCATATCTCACAGGCAGCGTCCCGCTCAGGCCTGCCTCCCTTATGCTCCATGGCCGCTCGCGTGCTGGCCTGTGTCCTGCACTCCCTGCGGCCTCTATGCCGGCATTCGGGCCTGGGGTTGCACCTCCCGAGATCACTGCCCACCCTGGGGCCCTTGCTCACGCTCCTTATGTTCGTTGCCTGCACTTCGGGCCTTCTATGCCCCCACTGGGGCCCTGGCTCGTGCCTCTTGCACTTGCTGCCCACACTCAGACCTGTCTATGCCCAACTTGGGCCTGTGGTCACCTCGTGCGCCCCCTGCCAGCACTCGGGCCTTCTATGCCCCCACTGGGGCCCTCGCTTGCGCCTCTTGTGCTTGCCGCCCACACTCGGGCCTTCCTATGCCCCACCCGGGCCCTCGCTCACACCTCTTGCACTCGCTGCCCGCACCTCTTGCACTCGCTGCCTGCACTCAGGCCTGTCTATGCCCAACTTGGGCCTTTGCTCGCGCCTCTTGCGCTCGCTGCCCACACTCGGGCCTGTCTACACCAAACTTGGGCCTGTGCTATGCCCAACTTGGGACCTTCCTAACTGGGGCTTCCAGTTGGGGCCTGTCCTGGTACTGCCCACGCTGGGGCTGGGGTCGGGACCCCCCACTCGTGGCACCCTCCTTGGTGCCAGGAGCTCTCCCACTGTACTGGGGAGCACTCCTGCTGAGGCCTCCCCCGGTAATGCCCACGCTGGGCTGGGGTCGGGAC
>NW_017728951.1:58263483-58280889 GCF_001723895.1 Crocodylus porosus
TTGGGGCCTGTCCTGGTACTGCCCACGCTGGGGCTGGGGTCGGGACCCCCCACTCGTGGCACCCTCCTTGGTGCCAGGAGCTCTCCCACCTTACTGGGGAGCTCCTGCTGAGGCCTCCTCCACCCCTACAGCCTCGCCCGGTCCTCCGGTATAATACTCACAACTCCACACTATGCTGGCTTTCTCTCTACCCCTGCATCATCACCGCCGGTCAGGCTGCAACCACTGACTCAGGCTGCTCAGCTCACCCTCAGAGCTCCTGCTCCTGCAGCTGCCAGAGGGAAACTGTGTCTGGCCTCAGCCTTCCCTTCCTTATGAAGGCCAAGCCTCGCCCCCTGGTGGTCAGCTGATCTAATCAGCTTCCAACAGCTAACACCTGCTGCCTTACTAACTGGTGGCTAAGCCACTTCCTATCTTTAGTAGCAGGCACCCTAGTGCCCTGCTACAGCACCCAAAGCACTTCCAGGCCTTGAGCCTAAGAACCAGTGCGCAGGGCCCTGAATTCCTTAATAGGGCCTTCTCTGTCCCTGGTGAAAGGATGAGAATCTAGACCTCCATGCTCTTTTGTAGCAGCTGATTCACTCCATGTTGGAAGCACAGCATGCAGAGAACTAGACAAATGCATTTGAACCCAACATAACTAGAAGCTGGCATGGACAAACTGCTTCCCTTGAAAGATGCAAGTAAAAATAACATGGACTTGAATCAGGCTGACACTTAAAGTTGGAAAAAATATATCTAAAACATAATATAAAGAGAACACCTTTCATCTCTGAGCTAGTCATATAGAGAAGACAGGATGATATTTGAGAACTGTGGGACTTAACTGAAGTTATCATGTAATTATCCATGACAGCATAGACACGCTGGACAGCAGCTAAGTGTATGCCTGCAGAATCAGCATTGGAAATCCCAACCTTCAGCTCCAAAAACATAGTGAGCCAATAAAATGATGATGCTAGCTCATCCAGCAGAAGAAACTGGCATAAGTGAGTGGCCTGCTGTATTTTCTCTTCTGGAGGATTATATATTATTGCAAACCACTAAATTACAAAAGCTTCTTTCTGAGATTCTCTATCAGAGAACTTCTATTAGGGGTTAAATTTAAGTCATCATTTGAGAGAGCAGTGTGACAGGACCATTATGAAGAGCATTTGGAAAGGCCAGGAATATATAAATGGGCACTGGGGCTTTGCTGTGCCTAATTTTTAAAGATGCTTTTGTTCTAAACCTCTCCTTTTGTGTGCCTACAAATAACTGCTGGAACCATGTTAAACCAAGGTTCAGCAAAATTTCTCTCTACACAGCTATCATAACATAAGGTCTCTACTCCTACAGGCAGAATGTGAAAGGCAACTGAGACAGGGTCAGAGAATAAAACTGGTGTTTGGTAGTGTTGCTAAAGCAGAGGTGGGCAAAATACAGCCTGCAGGGAGAAGGAGGGAACAAAGGTTAGGTTCCTCTTTGTCCTTCAATCTGAGTGGGACAGTTACGTGGGTCAGAGGGCCACTTAGGGAATTTTGGTGAGCTGTTGCCAAGGAAGGGGAGGGAGCTGACTCAGCCTATGACAGCTCACCAAAACTCCCTAAGTGCCCTCTGTCCCAAATAATTGCCCCATCCCTGTGCTAAAGGGACTTTGTGGAAAGGATCCTTATCCACTAGTGGGAGCTGCCTGCCTCCTTCCTCTTCTATAGACTGCATTCATTTGTTATTGGGTGCATTCATTGCCTATTGGCTGCATTCATTTTTTTCTCTATAAGAAGTATGAATCAGAGTCAGCTAACTGTTCCTTCAGGGTAGATATGAGCATGATCCACTCATCTACCCCTGTCCCCAAATGGTAAAATAGTCCTCTCACAGGTTCCCCTTCAGGTGCTTGATATACAAAACAAAGACAACAAGGGGCACCAGAAGCTCTGGTGGCTGGCAAGAAAACAAATAGATGAACAGAGCCTGAATTCTCTAACAAAGGAAACTTTCCCTCCTCAGGCCCAGTCTGACTCTTTAACAGTACATCATAGCACATCACAGCACTAACCACAACATCCTTTCCAGTGGGTTTTTGGGCTTTTGAACCACAGACCATGTTTTGGGCACGCATGGTATATTCAAAGGTCATTAATAGCATCCTTTCCACAGGGCTTATGGCCCTCCTGGTTAATGGTGGTAACAGTAATGCTACCAGATTTTCCAGTCACTTTGGGGTGTGCTCATTTATTAGAGGTACATTTTGGGGGTCTCTGCAATTCTATCAATGTGCTGCTTGTGTTACTTGTGTTTCTTTATGGAGCTGTATCTCTTCCTTCTACAAGTCCTCACCCCCAATGGAGCTATCTTGCAGGACTCAGGTTCAATGGGGCTAGGCTTCTCCAACCACCAAATCAGTCAAACATATATATGCACATACATATATATATTCAGAATAACAGGACATGCCAGATCCAGGCTGGATTATTGAGAATTGACAGGATAACATCGTCATGTGCCTCGAACTCATTCATCAGGGCAACAATAAAATAGTCAGACACAAGCATCCAGGTTAACAGAGCCCAGCTGAGTCTGGCCAGGTTATTTAGTGTTGACAGGATGAC
This sequence comes from Crocodylus porosus, assembly GCF_001723895.1. Taxonomy (NCBI): domain Eukaryota; kingdom Metazoa; phylum Chordata; order Crocodylia; family Crocodylidae; genus Crocodylus; species Crocodylus porosus. Next base: position 58,266,075 of record NW_017728951.1, read on the forward strand.
ACCCTCATGTGCCTTAAACTCAGTTCATCCTTTATTTCAGCAGGACAATTAGAAATGCAGTTAGACACACATACATGCACGGTAACAGAGTATGTCTGAGCAGGCTGGGTCCAATCAACACTTTCAGCTGATGCCCTCATGTGCCTCAAAACTCAGCACGTCCCCAATCTCTTATCACAGTGGTTCTAGTAGTAACTCCCTTGATGAGCAGACCCCACCATAGTTTTGGGCATTACAGGGATCTTTGGCTTAGGTAAAAGAAGCATTGCTGCAAAGCAAATAGGAACGTCAAGGGGAGGAAGAGTAAGTGAGCTTCAGAGAGAGAGTATAACAAGAAGCTTGACCATAAAAGTTATTTATTGCCATATATATGAACTTATTATGATACCAGTATTAATAGCCATATAAGAGAGACAAATAAAACAGTTACAATATTGCATAGTTTCAATTAGTTATTTGGGGAAATCTAGCTCAAGTTTGATTAGCAAAAGTCAGGCTTAGAAAGCTGTGCCTGGAGCATGAGAATAAAAGTCAGGTTCCTGGAGTTAGAGAGAGAGAGTGATCAGCAAATGTCCAGTTTAGAAAACTGTTCCTGGAGTAAGAAAGCGGAAGTCAGGTTTAGAAAGCTGTGCCTGGAGCGAGAGAGTACAAGTCAGGTTCCTGGATTCAGAGAGAAAGGGAGAGAGAGATAAAGTTGGGGTCTCACCACTCAGCAAAACTTGAACCAGTCAAGGTTCCCAGCTACTTGTTGGAGATTGCAGACAGGCAGAGTTCTGAGCATGATCAATGGAGGGATCCCATGCAGAAAAGGAGTTGAACTGGTGCAGTTTTTGGATGCAAGCATCAGGACAGAAACTTGAGCTTGGGTAGGGGTTTTTGTAGAGAACTAACAATGGCTCAAGGAAGAGCACTAGGTTGTTTATGGGTAAGCAATGGCTCATATGCTGGATAATAGGAACTGATCACTCCTGACTATGGGTGGCATTACTCTGAGGGAGTTCACAATACAGACAGGCAGATTCAGTGTTTTGGGTACCAATAGAGGAGTCATGATGAGAATTGGTCTGACAACTGCTGAGTTGGGTGTGTGTAGATGTGGGTTGATTAGCATTTGAAGGAGGGATCTCCCATCATGCAGTGCTCCCTTGCTTCTCTGATCTCAGAATTCAATGTGGTCTTTGCCTTGGAATTTCTGTTCTCCATCCTGAATGCTAATAAAGATGCATTCCTATCCCATCTCCCATTTAAATGAGTTGTCATACAGTTCCATCTGTGAAGCCAACTAGACCATCTAAGCCCTTCCTCTAATCAGTTCCTGTTCAGGCAGAGGTGGAGAGGGTGTGAGTCCTTTGTGAGTTAGATAGGCTGCATACTGTGCCAGGGTTAACAGTCAATGGCATCCTCTTCCTACTTTAATACTAGATGGTTTGTCAAATGACAGCTTTTCCACATCTGCCTGCTGGTGCATCTTTCCTGTTACCACTAAAATAGCAGCCCTTTCAGTTTCTACATTTCAGTCATCATCTGCAAAGATCAACAACTTCTGCAGAAAAAGATATGGTATAATCAGGAAGTCATTTGTCTAAAATAGGTATAAATCTTTTAAAATGCAGACTCTGTTGAGAATCCTTCTACACTTTATAGTATCTAAGCACATTTAACATAGAGCCAAATGTAACCACAGTATAAATCAGTACATGCCCCCCATTACTTTCAGTGGTCTTTCACCTACCAATGATAGGGTGATTATTTTTCCCTTCATTCTAAATTCACAGATGAATTATAGTTGTTTGGCACAAATCAGCTCTTTACCCTATTTAGCTGGATTTGCTGTTGCTTTGATTCACAGTCATTCAAAAGAGCCAAAGAGTTCTGGTAAATCCTGCTCCAAAATGCCTGTAGTGGAATTTTAAGATTAAAAAAAGTGAAACTGTATAACCAGAAGCAAGGTGCCAGAGCTATTTTTCAGTGTCTGATTTTTCATCACTTGCTGTGCATTTATCATCCTTCTAATAATCCAAAATTGAGAAATTAGTTTTGGTTTTAAAGACAGCATCCTGCACAATGGCATTGTAAGTGTCCAACATAATTGTAACAGTATTAAGTGAAACATATATAACACTTGTTAATTTTACTGTCATTATATCAATGCAAATGATTTCCAAACTAGAGTCAACTCAACAATAGTGATATTACATTATATTGCATTTTTCATTCTGAAAATTTTTGAAATACTGCAGAAAGAGTATGACCATTCCCTCAATACTTTCTAGCCACTTTATATTGTGAAGTAAAGGAACTGTAACTCACAGGTTTCTAGAAGTTCTTAGATGTGTCTGCACTGCTACAAAGAGTGCTAAGGAGGGCCACCCAGAATGCACACTCACCCCACTTGCATCCATTCCACAGAGTGAAGAAATGTCATTTATCTACTGTGTGGTGTACATCCAAGACAGACTTGATGCCACTCTCAGGGTCTCAATGTTGAGAGTGCCCATGAAAGCATATGACCAGCTTTGTCATCTCAGCTTCATCATTCAAAAATATTCTAAAGATGCATAGCAATGATGATTCAGACAGATTATCATCACTGCCATCATGCCACAAAATAAAATGAAAAGAAGTTCCACTTTGGCAATAATGCCATCATCAAAAAGGACCACCCTAAGCCCTAAACTTTCTTTCAGAGGGTGCAATTGTGTGGAAAACTACTATCCCAAATCATTCATTTAATAAACAGCTGCTTCTAGCATATATCTCACATCATGAGCCCTGCAGATTCAGAAGGTAATGAATCACCCTACTTCCTCAACTCACGTCTCCGCAGTTGTAACCCGCAAATACTAGTGCTGCTGCACCAATTCTGCTAGTACCCCCTAACTGTTTCACAAAGCAGTACCCTAAATATAAAGGCTTTTATAAGCTGACATGGGTGAATATCTCAGACACAAGTATCTCTGGTTGTTTAGCTGCACATAGGACTCAAGAAGCATTTGAATAAAGTACTTAGGGAATATCTTGAAATTCCTTTAAATCTCTCAAAATTATAGCTTTCCTTGAGTTTTGAAAGCTAGAAAGGCAGTATTTGAAATTAACTTTGAATACCAAAAAGGACAATAAATGATTTTTTTGAACAAATGAGAGGGAAATACTTAAAAGTCCCAAAGTTGGCAGCACTTAGAGTAACATGATTCAGATGGCATTCTGGCCTTATCCCTGAAGGTCATTCAATATCAGCAAGTACTTGTAGCTTCCTTTAAAGCGATACCTCCAATAATTTGATAGGATGTACAAGGATAGCAACAAAAACAATGTCGAAGAAAAAAGCTTTTGGGAATTGAACTCAAAATCTCATTTTGTAAATTCATTATTCTTTGGTTAGTTTTTCAATTCCTAGGAACAACGATAATAATAAAAATAAATACTGTGGAGAATTCATACTAATCCCTTGAAGCATGTAAACCTCAGTTGAATAACATAGGTAACAACTAACCTGATTATTCCTGGTTTTGTACTTTCAGTGGTGACCCCGAGTCCCTCCTGCTATGTCTCGTTGGAAAAAAAATAGTTCAGGAGGATGTAATATAAACACCACTGAATAATAAAATATCAATCTATTTTAAAGAGGTTTTGATCTTTGCTCAGAACATGGGAATCATTATTTCTTTTTTTCTTTAACAAAAAAACCAAACTTACAGGGTGCTCTTTTAAACTAAGATTCTTTATTAGTTACCTGTCTAATTTTTGCATTTTTATTTTTAGGACTCTTAGTTGGCTGGTCGACAAAAGCCAAAAATGTATTCATTTATTTGTTTATTTGGTGACCACTTGATGTATTCCTCAGTAAAGGTAAGTATTATGTCTCTTATAAGATTTAAATATCAAATGTAAACTTAAAAAGCATAAAATATGAACAAGGTTTTGTCTTTTCTTTTCTTTTTTGTTTTTTTTATGGGAATGTCTCAAACAAAACAGGTTGAGCTCACCTTTAAATACTTTAAAGCTAGCTGGGCTTGTTGTTCCTTTCAAACTTTTTCTTTTTCTTTCTATTTATTTATTTATTTAATCAAAGATTCAAGAAAATTTATCTTGTTATCATAGTTTCCTGATGTTTCCTCCCAGACTGCTCCTCTGCTTCTCAATGTTGAGCTCTCCCCAGGACCACACTCCAGAAAAAAAAAAGTCTCTCTCTTTTTCCCATTTGTTTGTTGTTTTTTTTTTCTTTTATTCTACCTCCTCCACGCAGACATTGTCTCCTGTTCTCTTCGGCACACCCAGATGCTGCCTCTTCACCATTGACAGCCAACTCCTCCTCCTGATCTGCTCCCTCCATCACGTGCTTACTTCCTTCAACATCCGGGTCTCCCCTCCTTTTGCTCTGTTTTCAGTAATGTTCCAGCTACATCAAGCAGCTGCCCTGGAAGTGCGGCTTCCTGCTGTCCTCTCCCTGTCTCTGCTGGTTCTCCTATTGCTCCACTGCCGGCTCTCTCTCTCCATGACAAATACACAAAAAAGCCTACTATTTATAAATAATAAAAGGTGTCTGTCTTAGTGCTAACAAGGCCTGTGGAATTCACATTGTTCAGTTATTTGTATAATAGAGTGGATTTTCTTGTTATTTTTAAAGAAAAAAGTACATACAGTGGTGAAAGAGCACATACAGTTATCAGCATTTCCTACTGGAACCAGTAAGTCTTGAAGTTCTTAAATGCCTTTTAACTTCTAGGTTTCAATAAGTGATCTGAGATATCCAGAAGTAAACACACATCCTATACCAGGAACAAGGGTATTTGTAGTGTGGGCAATGGGGACTATGTGACCTTGATCTTTCCAAAGGCTAATTTTTATATTCATACATTGCCACAGGTGCTGGAAGGTATGCAAGATAACAGAAGGCAAGTGGAGAAATAGACATATATAAAGAACCCTGGGGCCATACCATCACTTTGTGTAAATTTATCTATCTCCATTGATTTCATAATTACACTACCTGAGGAGATGGCCTCATTTGCCAGTCTCAAGCTGTTATCTTATAAATCTAGGTTGCTATCACTGAAGCTTTCACAAAGCACCACAATCTTCACAAATCTCTTTCCCACAGAGCAAAGAAAAGAAAAATAATGAAGAAAAGGGAAGTCCTGAGTGACCTGACCTGCCACTTCAGAAAAAAAAAAATCTCTTCTTCACAAGACCTTGGAGAACTGACAATTATTGCAGATTCAAATTACTGTGATGATAACACAGTACTATGCGTCATTCTTTAAATATAAACAAATGGCTATGGAGTGGCGTTATTGATTACTGCTATAGTGTAGTGGGTTAACATAATTTAAACCTCTACATTAAGATACAGATAGTATTTCAAGATAGGGCATCCATGCAATTATTGCACTGAGTAGGAGGTAGAAATATAATTATGTAAACTAACTAAATTAAGTGGATTGCACAGGTTGTTATACTTCATTTTTGGGCAGCATTTTGGATCACCAGCTGGTATAGAATTTCATTTTCATTAAAAAAAAACCATACCATACTAAAATGAGCAACTCTTTCACTTATTATTGTTATACGATAAGACTCTAAGGCTACAAGCACATATCACATTTGTCCTGGGAAAACCCACTTTCTCCCAGGATGAAGTGCAATAATTAAAATATCCATATTTGTTTTCCCTAAAAATGTTCGCAGGATAAGAAGTGCTAACATTTTGTTTCTGGACATTGTGAAGTATGTTTGAATGGTTATCCCAGGATTGGGACGTTTAATTTTTCTATGATTCTAAAAATCACTGGTAGAAAAGTGGCTCAGTAAACCCAGAATGGAGGTGCAATGCATATATATGCCAATCCTGGGACTTTTCTTGTCCAGGACAAACAAGGTGCATCTACACGTACAAATAATGCACCTAATAAATTCTGGGGCAGTTTGCATTGGAGTTTTTTGCTCCAGAGTACAACATTTACACATGTGCCCAGGACTGCAGCATACTGAGCCAGAGTGATGCAGCCCCAGCTGGCAAGGAATCCTGAGGGTCAATCCAAGGCTGCTCCGCCCTGGCTCAATGTGCTGCAGAGGAGCTGGCTGAGGCATGAGGCTGCTACAGTGTGGGGCTAACAAAAAGAAAGACCATGCACTGTAGCACCCTTGTGCCCCAGCCAGTCCCAGTCATATTCTATATGTTCTCTGTGGTAGAGCAAATAACTTCATTGTAGCATAGTACTTGTTTCAGACAGTACTAACCTATAGCAGAATTAATAAGTTTACTCCACTTTAACACTTCTGCACATGTAGATGATGACACTTTACTGTGGAGCTAATTAGACAACTCTACAATAAGTGTCTTGTGTAGATATCCCCACAGAGGCACAACTTTGGTCTAAGACAAATGCATCATGCATTCCTAGCCTAAGTAACTTTCATAAATTTTACTGCAACCAAGACCCATTTTATTTGCTGAAAAGAGAAGGCAACATCAATCATGTTGATTGGTAGGGGCCACCATAACTCATGTATAATGCTGTTATTGATGATATTAGATAAAGGCTTATTATCTTCTTCTTTACAGATCGTGAATTAGTGCACAGAGCTATTAAGCATGCAATTTCACTGGAGCTAGGTACCCAACCCCAACTGAATTTCAGGCAGATGTGGATACTCAGCATCCATAGACTTGAAAACTTCAGCCTAAGTAACTGTTGAAGATCATGTGGGATATTTATGCCAGATTCAAGGGCTGAACTCACTTCTTCCATATCACACACCTGTGCCTTTGCCTCAAGACCATCCTTTCCCTCTATTTCACTTTCCTGTTGCAGGAATAAACACAAACCTCTATTGTGGGGTACAAACATTAATGGTTAGCAAACAGCATGAAATACATTGTGTCATTACAATTATGCATTATATGCAAGTTATGTATGACAGTCTTTGGATAGCTTTCAAGTGGTTAAAAAAAACACTGTAATATTAGGCTGCTTTTTCTGGCCTCTGGCTAGGCGTTTTATGTGTAAACAGCAAGTCCTTCTAGCACTCCTGGCAGACTGTTTCCCAAAGCTAAGGGAGTACTTAAGTCCAAAGGCTTTTCAGTCCAAAGTTTTGGATACATTTGTTTTCTCCTTCCTTGCTCCTCTTTTTGGCTACATTTGTCAAATTTTGGCTTAAAAATAAACAATATCACTATGGAAGTAAGTATGTACTCTCAAAGTTTTCTCATTCAAAAATTAGCATTTGATACTTAATGCTGTAAAAAATCAACAGAATGTTTTAATGAAGATTGGAAGATTGGAAATGAAGGGCATATTAATCATGAATGATTGTGCATGTTTTATTTTGTTGAACAGTTATGAAAAATAGGAAGACCCTGAAATACAAATACAGAAATATCTGTAACGATAAAAATGGCTTTTCACTAAAACACCCCCTTTAGATGCTTGGGTGAAATGATGGATGTCTGTATTATGTGAGTTTTGTATGAATGCTCACTTGACTTTTGTAGCTAATAGCTTTTGAAAAGTTTTTATTTTCAGTAAACCTCTTACTTCTCTGTACTTGTAATTTATAAATGGCAGAAGGCAGAGTAGACTTGTACCTTTATAGACTAAATCAGAAACATATAGCATAAGCTTTTGGAACCAGAGGGCTTATGTACAAAATCTTATGCTATGCACCTCTGATTTAATATATAAAAGTGCAAATCTATCCTGTCTCCTGCCTGATTTTAGACTAGCACCACTAACTACCTCTTTCTGCTATATGAATGAGCATTCTTTTGTGTGACTAAGCCAAAGGAACCTAGGGAAACCTCTTCATACATCTTATAAATTGCAGCTGCAATAGTTTCTCCTCACAACATATATTAATGTGTATTTTGAAGACAAATTAAGAACTTGAGGGTACTGAATGCCAAAGTCCTTAGTACAGCACCAGGAAGCCCAACCTTTACACACCAATGGCTCATACTGATGCAGCAATGAGTCATACAGTTGAGGATTATACCAAATTTGCCTGCAGCAGAGATTATTGCATTCTCTTGTTTCTAATAGTTACGTGTAGCATACAGAGATTATAAACTGCCACGTCACACAAGCCATTATGAATGGAGAACGAACCTGTTGTCTCAATAGACTTCATTCCTGTCCTGAAGAAGCTGTGTTATACAACATGGAGGAGCTTCTTTGCCCTGTAAGGATGTTTTGCATATTTGTGGTATATTCAAAAGTAATTAACAGCATGGTGTAGCCAGAACATTTGTAAACTTGACACAGCCATCTCAGTTCTTGTTAATGGCCATATTCCATCATTCTTCACATGCTGAATATCACCTAGGTTTGCATCTGTGTATTTGAATGAGCTACATGCAGAGTAAGGTAATCAATATAAACATGACGCAATATCTAATGTAATAGTTTCTGATTCATACAAAAAGAATTATCTTGAGATATCTAGGGTTCTACCCAACTCAAGGAGGCAGCCAGCTGATTTCACAGGCAGATCGCAGGCCTGGCTGCCATTTTCAAGGGCTTATTGCAGCTGGGGGCCCCAACCCATCTCTGATTGGCCAAGTGCCCCATCCCTCACCACTGTTTGCCTGCCAGGGATTGTTAGACCCTGACTCCATGCAGCACCCAATGACTAGGGAGACAACGGTCCGATTGCTTATGGATCCTGGTACTTATTAGCCAGAGCAAGCAGGGAGCAAACACCAGCACACATTGCTCACAATGGCTTTATTCAAAATGGAGACAGCTTCAGATGAGCTCCCTCACAGACACACAGCCCTTGAAACAAGGGGAGCAGCATTGAACATTAGTTCTTTTCACATTTTATACACCTTGGCTCATACATATTAATATTCAGCCCACCTATGTCCCTCCTTTGATTCCACCTGTTTCTCCTCCCATCTCAAACTCCACCTGTGTTTACTGTTTGCTTCCTTAGCGTGGTATTGCCTATGCATTTCATTCATTTACATGCTTCTCTGCTAAGAACACACATGTAAGACTTTGACCCCTATCTTCTTTCAGTCACTTGAGGTTTCTCACTGGTTCTTTCTGATTTTCTTGCTGACTTCAGCACCATCTCCAAGGCCATATTTCTGCTTTTGTCCCCTAACAGTAGTTGGTGGTCTGCATTGTATTTTAACTCAACGCATCATGCACTTTGCACCCTAGCCTTTATTAAAAATCCACTTACTTAAGCATTAGTGAAGTTAGTTGCTTTTAATATACATACAGGCTTGTGACCAGCAGCTTTTGCTGAGACACAGCAAAAAGCTTTCATTCAGCTGCATACTCAGTGCTCCTCAAAATTAATAGCATTACCCTAACAGGGATGTCCATCTTATGGTCCCACCCCATGGCACTGATTGGTTGTGAGGGTCATGTGACCCCACCCCTTGCTGTTGATTGGTGGAGAGGGACAGGGCCACATGATAAGCATCTTTCTCAGCAAAGCAGCTGTGAGGGGTGGGGACAACAACCATACTGGGCTCCTCTGTGTCTGTTAGTTCCCCCTCCCCTCTCCCCCACAGCACGCTGTCTGGATGGCCACAGTGCCATGAGGCCAGCATTTTAGAGGGAGACAGCATTTTATTTTCCTTAAGTTTTCATTTTCTTTTTTGTGTACTTGTTTTTCAGTGATTTAGGTATCTTTGAAACACTTTTGAAAGAAAAATGGTATTGGTGTGTGTGTTGGATAAAATATCAAATAAAATTACACACAATAGAATTATAATATCATACTGGAGTATGGTTGGAAGGGACCTCATGAGGTCATGTAGTCTGGCTCCCTAATCAAGGCAGGAACATCTCTGATTAACCATTCCAGCCAGGTGTCTGTTCAAACTACTTTTGAAAATTTTCAGGGATGTAGATGCCACAGCCTCTTTTGCTAGGCTATTGTTCCTTGTCGTGTCCTCTGCAACCACAGAAAAAAAATAAGCCCATCTCCATCCTCTCTATAATTGCCTTTCAGGTATTTGAAGACTCTTATCAAATCCTACCTCAGCCTTCTCTTCTCCAGATTAAATAACCCTAGCTCCTTCATCCTTTCCTCATAAGTCTTGCTTTCCAAGCCCCTAATAATTGGATGGAGGACTAGAACCACCACCAAGAAGGAATACTTTGCTGTGGTCTGGACCTGCAGAGAGCAAACCAGGAAAGCCAAGGCTGTGATGGAACTCCAGCTAGCTACAAATATCAAGGACAATAAAAAGTCCTTTTTCAGATATGTGGGGAGCTGGAGGAAAAGCAAGGGCAACACTGGACCCCTGTTAAACCAGATGGAACAACTGATAACTGATACCCATGAAAAAGCAAACTTGCTAAATGGGTACTTTGTGTCAGTTTTTCACCAGTCCCATGGGACACCCCTGCCCACTGTGGGTCAGGGAGGCCTGGGTGAAGGAGATTCCTTAGCCTCCATTGAAGCTGACCTTGTGAAGGAACACCTTGACAGGCTAGATACCTTCAAGTCAGCCGGCCCTGATGGTTTACACCCAAGGGTACTCAAGGAGCTGGCAAGCATCATAGCTTAGCACCTAGCATGGATCTTTGAGAACTCCTGGTGCTCTGGTGCTTTGATCTGGTATCCCATGATCACCTATTGGCAAAGCTGGCTAACTGTGGCCTTGTTTCCACCGTGGTCTGCTGCCTGGGGAATTGGCTCCATGGTAGGACCCAGGGGGTGGTGGTTGATGGAAGCCAATTGTCTTGGTGTGCGGTCACCAGGGGGGTCCTTCAAGGCTCTGTCCTAGGGCCTATACTGTTTAACATCTTCATCAATAATGTGGACATTGATGTCAGAAGCAGACTGACCAAGTTTGTGATGACACCAAACTCTGGGGTAAAGCATCCACACCTGAGGACAGGAGGATGATCCAGGCAGATCTTGACAGGCTCATGAAATGGGCAGATGAAAACCTGATAGTGTTTAACACCAAAAAATGCAAGGTTCTCCACCTTGGGAGGAAAAACCTGAAGCATCCTTATAGGCTCAGCAGTACTATGCTGGTTAGCACTACAGATGAAAGGGACTTGGGGGTCATGATTGACCACAAGAGGAACATAAGCCTTCAATGTGATGCTGCCGCTAGTAAAGTGAGCAAAACACTGGCTTTCATCCATAGATTCTTCTCAAGCAAATCCCATGATGTTATTCCCCCATTGTACTCGGCCTTGGTAAGGCTGCAGTTGGAGTACTGTGTCCAGTTTTGGGCTCCACAATTCAAAAAGGATGTGGAGAGGCTTGGGAGAGTGCAATGGAGAGCCATGCACATGATCAGAGGTCAGGAAAACAGACCTTATGATGAGAGGCTGATAGGCATGGGACTCTTCAGCCTGGAAAAGTGCAGGCTCGGGGTCATCTGGTGGCCACCTATAAGTTTTTCAGGGGTGCTCATCAGGATCTGAGGGAATGTCAGTTCACCAGAGTGCCTTGGGGATGACAAGTTTGAATGGTAACAAACTCCGCCATGACCGATTCAGGCTGGACTTCAGGGAGAACTTCTTTACTGTCTGAGCCCCCAAGGTTTGGAATAGACTGCCACCAGAGGTGCTGCAAGCACCCACTTTGAACACCTTCAAGACACTTTTGGATGCTTATCTTGCTGGGACCCTATGATCTTTGCTGATTTCCTGCCCATGGGGCAAGGGACTGGACTCAATGATCCTCCAGGGTCCCTTCCAGTCCGAATGGCTACAAAATCTATTCATTCTTCTTTTTTTTTTACTCTCCACTGGACTCTTTCTAATCTGCCCACATTCTTCTTCTAGTGTGGGGTCAAACACTGGATACAGTACTTCAGGGAATTCCTCGCCTATGCTGAATAGAGTGAAAGAATCACTTTTCTTGATTTGTAAGTGATGCTCCTATTAATACAAACTTTTTGCAACAAGAGCACACTGGGTGCATATACACATGTTGATTTAAGGTGCTTTAGCCCAATTTAAGGCACTATAAGGGCATGTGGCTACACATGTGCACCCTTAATGCACCTTAAAAATAGCAATGTTAGGCTATTGCTATGCAAAAGCAGGTATCAAATTTAGGTACAAATAACTAAAGCGCATTCACTCTGTTTATGGACTGATTTGGAACTAACTTTAGTCCCAACAAAGAGGAAATCTTAGACAAGGAATCACCAATTTTTAACCAGTCTGTGTGTGCCAAAATTGTTTTCCATTATGGGTATAGACTGGTTTCCAATCACTTATATTGGTAAAAGTGTAATGTCTATAGCTTGCCTTAATGAGACAACCAGCCCTGCCCATTTCACAAATTATGGGTAATACAGATGTTGAGGTCAAATTTATCCGGAACGGATGTCTACATTTAAGCTATTATATCTATATTTCTGCATCTAAGAAAAACATTTGCAAATGTGCTCAGCACCCAGCAATTAATACTGATGACAGCAGAAGCTGCTGTAGAATCAGCATTTTATGAAACCTGTGGCTGTGTACCTGTGTAAATATGCATATGGATGATTATGTGGGCTTTTCTTCTACCCATACATTTATTTGATTTATAAAAGCCCCAAACTGTTATATAGTGTTTCTCAGGAAAAAAATTAAGATATTAGCATCAGAACTGAAACCTAATCCTTGTCCTGCTAAATTGGCTTCAACCTATCTCAGTGAGAATACAACTATCAAACTTAACTATTACCTAGAGGATCATAATGAGCTTCAACAGTTGGAAAACGAGGCTTGCTTAAAACAAAAACAGAAACAAAATAACATCTTCCAGAGCCTGCAAACTCATGCTGAGACGTTTTTAGTAAAAAGGAACAACAAAACTTCTAAATGATTTCAAACAGAACTTTAAAAGCTTCACACAGGTGCTAATCAACACATAGTCTGCAATTTGTGACATTTGTACAGTGCTTTGAGACCTTTTGGTAAGTAGCACTGTGTCACTCATTATTTACTTATTTTTAAACCTGCTAGTTTAGATCCTGAGATTCTCTGACTCCATAAATTAAGCATTAATGACAGAAAGCAGGGATGTTAATGAATAATTGTGGATTTCTTTTCATGCTGTGGTTGAACTGCAGCTATTGCAGACATAGGAGAATGAGTTCTGAGCATTGGTTCTGTTCTAAAATTCTTCATTGCTTTTGTAGCCAAGAAGAGATTCTGATTAGGTTCTGTTATCTGATCACTAGTTCCCTGGGAGAGGAGAATGGTCTGTGATTAGGCGACGATATGCTCACAGGTAAAAAAGGGTCTGTTTATAATCTTCCCTTTGACTTCTTTGGCAGTTTCACTTTTTTTCTTTAAAAAAAATCATTTCCTTAGGGTAGTTCTTCCATCATACTAGACTGCCCTGAATTGTCTTATCACTCTGAGCAATATTTAGTCTGTCAATATAACTCGTCCAAAATGTGGTGAAAATTCTACATTGTAAGTTGTTAAATAGAAAGTATCCCGACGAAATAAAATATACATAAGACAATTGGCTGATAATTGATAGTAAGATAGTAAGATTATAAGATAATTTTCCTTCAACCCAAAATGAGTTGTTTATGTGACTTTAATCATAAATGTAAGGCTTTCTAAGAAATGTTCATTCCCTCCACACACACTTGTTAAGTACTGATATCTGTGTGTAATATTTTCTTTCTCATTCCATGAGATATATTGAGTTCAAGAGACAGAGATTTATTTGGTATTATTAAGTGCAACTTTATTGACTTAAATGTAGCGGTGGTTATTTATAACAAATGAAAATCAGCCTAAGATACAGTAGGTAGATCTACACATGCAATTACCCTGACACAATAAACTGTGGCACAGTTTGTGCTGGATTCAGCTGCAATTCAGCTGGGCTGGCATGGGGCTCTGGGTGGTGGTGAAGGGTGGTGGAGGGGATGGCTGTGGCATAAGGATGCTACAGTACAGGGCTAGCTGGCAGGCAGCCCCCACACTGTAGCATCCTTGTGGCCTAACCAGCTGTAGTCACTGTCCATGCACTGGGGTGGTGTAAATCACTTGACCATAAGATAGCACTTGTCCCAGACAGTACTATCCTAGGGTGGAGTTAATTAACTAATTGTGCCCAAATATGGGTACATGTGTAGATGGTGATGCTTTACTTCAGAGCTAATTAGTCAACTCTACAGTAAAGCACATGTGTAGATGCGTCCAGTATAGACTCACATGTAGCTTCATGGACCAACAGTGATATGTAATTACTGAAAATTTCAGGCATTATTTGTTTGAACTGACAGCATATGATTAAATATGTATGCTGCTAATATTGCAGGGAATCATCTGTTACACATATACATTGTGAGGTTCTCAAATGTTAACTTTGCTATTCTGACACAAAAAAGTTGTTCAAACCTGTCAAAGCCGTTTGTCCTCTTTGAGGACCAAGTTCATGACAAAGATTGAAGTTGTAAAATAATCTATTTCTGAGTTTTCTGAGTGCAAATATAGCCCCTGAAGATTTTCTAAAATGATGAAGAAACTGGAAAAAAAGGGAAAAAAAAGCTTGGATAACTAAAAAAATGGCCAAATAAAGTTAAGAAACTTTACAAGAAAGAAGACCTTTTGTTTGAGAATGTGGCGGGATGCCGGGCTAGCGGTTCCAGCACCACTTAGGGGAACCACGGGCTTTGCGAAGCTGTGCGAGCGCGCGGCTTGTGGGGTGGGATTGAGGTAGCTTTATAGCCGCCCTCGAGGTTCGCTGAGTTGGCACAAGTAGACGGCTTAGAGTAAGTTGTTAGTTTTCTTTGTAATAAGTCTATAGGATGTTCGTTGGTTCACGAGGTTCCAGAGCCAGCCCTTGCATTCCAACACTGGAACCAGTC
>NW_017728951.1:58280900-58286746 GCF_001723895.1 Crocodylus porosus
TGCGCTGCCAGGAGTGACCAGGAATAACGGTCACAAGCTGGCGGAGGGTAAGTTCAGATTAGATATTAGGAGGCGCTACTTCACAGTCAGGGGGTCGGACTAGATGATCTACCTAGGTCCCTTCCGACTCTAGCTACTATGAAACTATGAAACTATAATAAAGTTTCAGAAAGCAAAATTCCTTAGCACCTAAAATCGTGCACTTCAAATGAGCATTCCTCCTTAGCCTCCCAATGCAGAATTTAGTTCTAGAGTTTTTATCCTCTCATTTAGTAGGAGACTGAGGGGCTGTATTCAGGGATTTAGTTTGGCTCGTTATAAAAAGTAATTTTGAAAATGTGATGTTGAGTTGGATTAGGATCTTACTTCTTCTATGAAGAAGTCAGTTTCAGAATTCTCTCTATATATTACACTCCCCCGCCCCCATTTTTCCCTTAAATTCTATTTTGAGGCTATTACCTTAAAAAAAAATGTTTAATCTCTCTCTTTTCTGTGCAGATTTTTAATTTATATATTGACATGATATATAGTATCTCACGCACGCGTGCACACACACACACTTTTAAAGAACATTATTACCCTTGCAAAATCAAACACTTAAAAGTAGGACATTTCAGAATTCAGATGGCCTCCCCCCTGCTCTTGTGGTTACTCATTATGATGAAGATTTAATTACATGATCACATATTGTTTTCCTCCATCTCTTCTGACATAGTAAAAAAGGAACATGCACAGTTCTCTCCCATGTAGGAGCCATATGTGGGTGTGCAGCCTGGTCTGGTCTGCACAGCAATTGTGAAAGGCTTGTGTATATACAGGCAATCCACAATCCTTGGAGATTTTAGCTCAAATTTAAAAAGACTCTAGTGAGCATATATGTAGTGCGGTTTTTCAAGGATTTGTCACTTTGATCCAGGTTGTCCAGATTTTTACAGAGTGCAAAAGATAGAACCTTGAAACAAAGTCCACCCCATCTGCCATATTTCAAGCCTCTGCATCACAGGGAAATAAAATGAAAGAATATGTTGACATGACACTTTTCACTAGCCTCCTTATCAAAAGTGGTTGAACTATTTTAGCTAAAATGAAATAATAGTAGTAATAATCCTGATGCAGCAACCTAGTATTTAAAATTTGAGCCCCAAATGGTAAAACTTTGGTAAAATGACAGTAAACTGAAAACAGAGACATATAATGGGAACTGTCTGGCAAACATAAAAACAGGAATTATCACCAGTCACACTTGCAATCATTTTTATAAACATCTATAAATATATATATGAATAAATGCATATATATCTATGTGTGTGTGTATATACACACACACACAAACACACACACACACATATATATATATACACACACACACACATACACACAGTGCATGAACTTTGATGGGAAAGATTTTAATTTATATTAAGATTCCTTTTCAGTGTTAAGAGCCCCTTGTTAGGTATAAAAGTATGTTTTGTGGTACATGAGATTCACATTTTTATATGTTTCTTTTTCATTATTGATGGGGCTATAGGTATATACTAGACCTCTGCATTCAGGTTTTTGCCCACCTTCATCTTTACTTCAACTACTAAACTGGCCACCTATCTCATGAATAGCAGACATACCAAATTGTAACAAGGCTCCAGACTGAAGCCCTGTTACTGGAGAAATTGCACAGCTGAGAGTGATTATGACCTGGTGGGGTGAGGAGATGCCCCATGCCCACAGAGAGCCAATGGGGCTCAGTGCCCAGGAATATGAGGAGAATGCTCTGGAGGAAAAGGTGCCTTTGGGCACAAGAGGACAAGAGAGGAGCTGCAGGGGACACTCTCTGGGAAAAGGATCCAAGAGGGAGGATCCACATATCAGGATCAGCCAGAGCCCAGACCCATGAACTACTTATGGGGAATCCACAGGGATGGTAGTTAGTGTAGGGAAAAGCAGAGCCACAGCACGGGAAGAAGCCATGGTTTCTGCAGCAGGGTTCAGAGAGCTAACTAGAAGCTAAAGGGGGCAGTGGGAGAAGCGTCCCCTGCCCAGACCCCTGAAGAGACCCAGCTACCAACAGACCCCAAAGGGAGAGGGACGCCGGGGGCCGAGAGGGCAAGACCTGGCCGCAGGAGAATCATTGAACCAGTATGCCAGCTCCACACGGCAAAGGTGGCTGGGCGGCATCCGTAACAAGCTGCTAATGAGGTAAGTAGTGGTGGGAAGCCCAGATGGAACAAAACAAAGAAAGCTTTTCTTTTATTCTTCTTCTTTGTGAGTCTGGGGAGTGGGCAAGGACTCTAATAAAAACTGAGAAGCCCGGAGACTCCCTTCACAGGGCGAGAGGATGCAGAGGGGATTCTGCAGGCATGGATCTTCCCACACAGTCCTAAGTGACCAGAACGTGCCCCCTCACTTACCATCCCAATTGCAGGGCTGGGGATCCTCTTCAGAGTACAGGGGTGATCCCAGGAATGACATGGACAAGCTGCTGCCTCTGTCCTGGTTTTCTGTAAAAAAGAGAATTAAAAAGCACTTAGATTATAAAATAGACTAAGCGTGTTCCTTCCGTGGGTACTAATTAGCACATCATCTCCTTCCTTCCCATTTCCTTAATAAGATCGAAGTCATGGCAGGTGAGAACCAAGGGATCCAGTAGTACCCTGCACTGACACGCTAACACAAGTGAAAAAAAAATCTTTCTTTTCTGATATGTAATTTTCCCTCTGGAGCCAGGGACTATAATGACAGCAAAATCACTCCAGCTGTCAATGTGAAAAAGTCACCTCCACATGAAATTAAATGCCAGCCATTTTTGTCAGACACATTGCAAAAGTTACAATATATTCTTCTTAAATGGACATAACCCAGAGGTGCTGCCCCAATCAGAGTAGTAGTGTAATTGTAGGCATTGTCTGAAAGCCTAAATCTATTATACGTCAGTTTCTTTGAGATGTGGATGTACAACTGAGTTGGGATTTGACAATAAATTAAGTTAGGGTGTGATCATCCAATTATATCATATTCACCAGGGAAAGTTATTTTTGGTATCATTGCACTTCTATTACATATCCACTTAATATGAAGATAAAAATGGTAAGATGCTATATCAGGCCATTGAAGAATGTGGGCCAACGGTAACATTGGATCTTTGTAACATGAAGTTTACATACCTTACCCTGACATTTAAAGGGACATATTTTGTTACTTCATGATTCGGAGTTCTTTGCTCTTCGAATGCTCCTTCGGAAATGAATTTAACTTAGTAGTAAGGGAATACCCACAGTAGGTAAAGATGGCACAATCTGTTAGAGAAATGCACATGTATTTAAATTCCTAAGGTACAGTGTAGGTGCCAGGCACATATTTACAACTGTGTCTTTAATATGGATTTCTCTTCACTGTTCAGGGTTAGGGGGGAATGTATTCATTCTGATCACCTGGTTTTGTGACTTGTGGCTTGTGAATAATGTTTTCATTCTGGTTAATAGCTAAATTATCAGTGAGCCTGAAGGGTCAGCATGAGCTTCAGGAGAATTAGCTTCATGCAGTTGTACCACACACCCTGTCTCTCAAAAGTAGATCCTAGACAGAAGGTTTGTGCCCAAAGAGTATGTCTATCTGGGGCTTATGCTCAGAGTCCAGAGTTTCTGAAACCATTGAATGGGGACCCAACACAATAGCAAGTGACCTTTGTGATAAGTTATGACTGATCAATTTGATTGCCTTCTAGGATGAGATTATTGGCTCTGTGGATGTGGAGAGAGCAGTGGATGTGATATACCTTAACTTTACAAAGGCTGTTGATATGGTTTCCAATAATGCTCTTGCAAGCAAGCTAAGGATTACAGGTTGGATGAAGGGACTGTAAGATGGACAGAAAACTGGCTGGATCATCAGGCTCAACAGGTAGAACTCAATGACTTGATGTCTTTTTGACAGCTGGTATCAAGTGGAGTGCCCTAGGGTTTGTACCTGGGGCCACTTTTGTTCAAAATCTTCATCAATGACTTGGAAGATGAGATGGAACAAACCCTCAACAAGTTTGCAGATGACACCAATCTAGCAGAATAGTAGATATGCTGGAGGGTAGGGCTAGGATTCAGAGAGACCTTAACAAATTGGAGAATTGGGCCTAAAGAAATCTCATTAAGATCTATAAGTACAAACTCATGTATGTAGAATGGAACTATCTCATGCACCAGTACAGGGTGGGGATTGACTGACTAAGTGGCAGCTCTGCAGAAAAGGATCTGGGGCTTACGGTAGACAGAAGCTGAATATGAGCCAACAGTGTGCCCTTGTTACACAGAAGGTTAAGGGCATACTGGGAAGCATTAGTAGGAACATGGCCAGAAAATCAATGGAAGTGATTTTTACTTTATATTTTCCACTGGTGTGGCCACATCTGAAGTACTGTCATTTTGGGGATGGGGAGAAATTGGAGACAGCCAGCAGAGGGCAACAAAGATGCTTAGGGGGCTGGGGCACATGACTCATAAGGGAAGGCTGAGGGAATTGGGCTTATTTAGTATGGAAAAGAGGTGGGATTTAATAGCAGTTGTCAACTACCTGAGGGGTGGTTACAAAGAGGATGGAGAAAAACTGTTGTGAATGGTGGCAGATGACAGAACAAGGAGCAATGTTCTCAAGTTGCACCAAGAGAAGTTTAGGAAGGTTAAATATTAGGAAAAATGTTCTCACTAAGAGGGTAGTAAAGCAATGGAACAGGATATCCTTGGAGTTTTTTAAGACCCAGCTAGACAAAGCTTTGGTTGGGATGATATAGTTGGGTATGGCCCTGCTTTGAGCAGGGGTTTGGACTGGATGACCTCCTGAGGTCCCTTTCAACATTAATGTTCCATGATTCTATGGTATTTATAGTGCTGTTTACAAATGAGACATAGTTCATTTACGCATGCTTTGTGAAACTGCATATCCAAAAGCATATACATTGCAAAAAGCTGTGTCATAACAGAGACTTGAACTGATGATACTGTAGGCAATTTTGGCAGCAAGACTATGTTCTGAGGACTTGAGTCTGATATCTTTATATAGAGTGAATAATACCTTACTCTAAATATAGTCCTATCTGAAGACAATAGACCAGATATTCTTATTCAGTAATACCTTATTCAACTCATTGTTTCACCTTCCAGACTAGGGTGCCACTAACTGGCAATATGAGGATTGAAATCTTATTTTAGATGATCATGGAAACATAACTCCACCTTAATACCAGAAGTAGTCTATGCTTGATAACAGAGAAAGTTTTGATTGCCTGTGTTACATATTCCATGCATACAGGCATTTACTCACTAATCCTGTCAGTTATGCATCTTGCTTCAGCAATTACAGTGTACTGTGTACACTGTGCTTAGAAAAAACACAGCTAGGATATATTGCTTAGCTACAGTAGTTATGTTCTAGCAACTAAGGCCAAAATTTTCCCATGACCTAAAGAGGCAGCTCAGCTGGCTACTTATTTTCTGTAATCTTCTTACTGGGCTTTATGACATTTCTGCACCCTTACAACTGAATGGCAACTTACTAACTGTAAACTGTAAACATCCAATGTATTGGGCATCCATTAATCTTCAAATATTGACCATGAGGGTAGTGTTAGCCTGATGGATGTTAGTATTAGTCCTGTTAGCTAAATGACTGAACAAGCAAGGGACAGAAACTAGTGAGAAAAAAAACCCAAAACAACCTTTCACTTAAGAACAGGAGAAATCAGTCTGGATATCACTTTAGCCCATTAGCCTGACTTCTATCCTGGGGAAGATCTTAGAAAAGTTTATTAAGGAGGCCATCCTTGATGGACTGACCCAGGGTAACATTCTAAGGGATAGCCAGCA
>NW_017728951.1:58292334-58299879 GCF_001723895.1 Crocodylus porosus
GACTCTGGGGCCAGACAGGGGCAGCCACTGAAGGGGCTGGGAGAGTGGGCAGAGAGTGGGGCATAAGCCCCCATGTATGTGCCTTTCAGTTCAATAGAAAAAAAAATGCAATCCCTTCTGCCCCTACCATTGTTACTGCCAAAGGGCAACACCAAAGTTAAAAAATATCAGTGATAAAACAAAAATAAAGATTGTGAATAATGTATGAATATTAAGGATAACTGATTAGTTGCTTATGGTAATGTGGGCAGCAAAATGGAATACAAAAGGAAACTCCTGTCAGAGGTGTCTACACAAAGACTGAATGTGAACTTTGTTGCATATATGCAAATATACTAGGTAGCTGTTCATTCTTTTTAATGCATCTACATGTGAAATTAATGTGATACAATAAACTTGAGAGCAGTTTGCTTGACATATTAATTTGAGCTGATACAGAGCAATTTGAGCTGATACGGAGCAGGCCCCTGGCTGGCTGGGCTGCCTAGGTACAATTTATTTTTGTGGTCAGCATTTACATGTCCATTGCAGTATAGTAAATTACTCTGGCATAGGATGGTACTGTTCCTGACCTGATATTACTATTTTATGGTGAATTTAATTATTTTACTGTTCCCTAATACTGGCACACAGGTGGAGATTGTGACAATTTACTGTGAAGCTAATTAGTCTGCTCCATAGTAAAGTTCACATGTAGGCATACAGTTTCTAGTTTAAAGTGGTAGGTGAGGAATTGAAGTTTGTAACCTCATGTGGCCTTCATGTGGGAAACTGGAAAATAAATTACTTTAGAACCGTGGAACTAGAAATCCGAGAATCAAAGATGTAGGGCTAAAACAGAGCTAATTCTGCCTATTAAAGTCTTGAGGGAAGTGTTAAGGGTAGACAAGGCAATATGCATGCAGACCTTTTATTATTTTAACTTTTTTCTCTCTCAATGTTGAATTGTTTACAATAATTTGCTTTCAAAGCTAGGTACATGCATTGGACATACAGTCATTTAAGTGACCAGAAACTAGTTTAAACCTGTAACAGAACAGATATTCAGTGCACATAAATTGGTTTGAAAAAGGCTGAAACCAGTTTGAGATAAACCTGGTTGAATATAGTATCAGACATAACTGATTTGGGTCAAACCAGTTTATGCAATATCTGTCCCAGACTGCTGGCTGGTTTAAGATAAATCAGAGTCCCCCAGCATCCCGGCATGCTCTCTGGGCTAGGCAGGGCTTTCTGCTTCACAGCAGGGCTGGCACCTCCCCTCTGCTTCCTAGCTGCAGCTCCAGCAGAGATTTGCAGGCACAGCAACATCTGCCTGGTTTCCTCCTGTTTTCCCCCACCCTTCCCCACTCCTTGCTAAGCAGGGATCCCCCGTCCCCTCTGCCTTACACAGACACCTCAGCATGTGCTAGCAAACCGCATGCTGGCTACAGTCCATGTTGTGGAGGACAGCAGTATCATCTTAGGGCTTTTTGAAGCTAATCAAAGCTCAGCTGATAATGTTCCTCCTTCTTCTTTGTTTAAGAAGAGCTTGAACTAATGGGAAAGAGTGTTTATTTTCTGATGGAGTCATAAATGTTAATAACAAAGCTGATAAATGCTCTGTTATGATTCAGGGAGGGATTAAGGAACCCCTCCCTAATCCTGCTGGGGCCTGGCTATGCCCCCCTCAGCTCAGCCCTGTGCAAGGCTGAGTTGCCCCCCAGCTTCTAGCCTGAGCCACTGCAGACATGCACCTGCATTTCTGGGATGTCTATACAGTTACAAAGTGATTCAACCTAGCCAGGTTAGACTAGCCTGCAAAGATTGCATCAGTTCAGGCTCAGGGTTTTTGAATGTCTGTTCCTAGACCAATAGGCTTTTCACTGCATTTTCAAAGCTCTTGGAGGGATGCCTATAGTTGAGAGCTAAATCTACCTGGGTTTGGCCACTCCAATTACATGGTGAATAGCAATAGGATTTCAGGGATTCTCAGTTCAAAAGTCAAAATTTGTAAGATCCTATTCTAGGATTAGTGTATGTGAAAGGCCTAGCACTTAGAATGGTGCCCATAGTAGGATTGAGCTATATATGTCTCTGGGACTGAGACAAGGACTTGTTCTCTTTAATAAAATATGGTGTCTGTAGCGGGTTGAAAATATTGGTTTAAAATAAATTGTTGTGATTTGTTTAGAACCATGTGGAAGCTTCACCATTAAAATAGTCTATCAGCTTCCTAACTAGGCCAAAAATCTCAACATTTTTCTGAAAAAAAACTCAAAATTCTGAAAACCTTGACCAGCTATAATTTTAATGAGTCAAAATGAGTAGAAACCCCATTGTGTAATTAGGAACTCATGATTTCTTAGATGATATCTTCTTCTCTCAGTTGCATAACTTTCTTTATAGTGCCTATTTGGGTGATGACAACCTGCATGGCAGCGTCTTGTGTAGATGTGGCCAGATGCCCAAGATGTAGACTTCCTTCCTGTCTTCTAGTATGTCAAAAAACCTACTATAACTGATTTAAATGCTGAGTTCTTGCATTTGTTGTATGTCTCATCTGCAAAAGAACAGCTATGTAGTTTTAGGTTAAATGACTTTTACTGTTAGATGAATTAAAGCAAAAAAATAAAAGGGGAAAAAATGGAGGCTTAGTGCTAAAGTACACCACGTAGCTCCTTTGGTTACATCTCTGCCAGTATAGCTGTTTTGGCAGAGACCCTGAAGAAGACAGAGGATATATCAAGGAAAGAGCTGGGTTTTGGTTTTTTTTCTGAGAGCATATTTAATATCACCACAGTGTAGCACTGCCTAGCCT
The DNA here is from genome assembly GCF_001723895.1 of Crocodylus porosus. Lineage (NCBI taxonomy): Eukaryota > Metazoa > Chordata > Crocodylia > Crocodylidae > Crocodylus > Crocodylus porosus. The sequence goes on from NW_017728951.1 coordinate 58,295,135, forward strand.
ATAAGGATGCTGCAGGTTTTTCCTCCCAAGGTGGAGAACCTTGCATTTTTCAGTGTTAAATACCATGAGATTCTCATCTGCCCATTTCCTGAGCCTGTCCATGATAAAAAGTATCATCTCCGAAGCAAGAGTTCTAGAGTTTTGCACAGCTCCACAGAGGAGCTTCTTGGAAAATAGTTTTGTTTCCCAAAAAATGGGGAATAAAATAGTTTTGTCAACATTTTTCTTCATTTTTTTAAATTTGCAATGAAAAACAAAGAAAATATATGTTTTTAGCTCTCTTTTTAAATTAACTATTTTCAAGCATTTGATAACTGAAAAAGCATAATTTTGGTGTTTCAGATTTTTCAATAATCCTTTCCTTCCCTCCCCCAATTTTCTAAAGATTGGAAGTGGTCCACAGAAATTTTCATTTTGACAAATTAGACAAAATATTTCCACTACCTCTGCTTTACATAGAGCTGCAGCAAAGTCAATGCAATCGAAGGTCAATCAGCAATTTTTGGAATGTGCTCAGGCCCTAGCATAATGTGGAATTTGGTTATTTTTTTCCAACCATTATTTCAATAGCAATGCACTTCAGGGTTGCATGAACCTTTTCATTTTCCAATATCAAAGCATATTTTTTTGCTGTTTGAATTTAGGACACAAACACAAAACATTTTAAATGAGAAAAAAACTCCCAAAAGGATTCATGATATATATTTAAAATCCCACTTACATATTTACACAGCCCAGTAACATCTGTCTAAAAACTACTTAGGGGACTGACAAAATTGGCTGCAAGAATGGGGAGGCGCGGCAACATTATACTCAACACTGTACTTTAAGGAATACTTTAAGAAGGTTTCATACAGTATCAGGTTGCCTTTAATTGTGTTCTTGTACAGGTTTCCTTATATGTACCATTAAAAAATGTCTTTATCACTAAGTAGAAGGCAGAAGAAAACTATCTCTGATGGATGGTAACAAAAAAGATTTAGGGTTTATTAACTTCATTTTTATTTACAAATGAAATGAAAAAATTATTTGTGGGAAAATATATTCCCTTAACTAAGCTGCTAAGTTTTCATTTTACACAGGGTTAAATTGTGATCACTAGAATTTTGCTCACAATTCTACTGAATTTCTTCACATTTGTGTATCTTTTCTCCGGACAGACTATGCAATGTTGACTGAAGTCAATCAAAAAAACCTCGCTTCTGTGGGCATTTGATATAATCCTAAATAACTCTTAATAGAGATGAACAATTCATAAAACTAATGAAAATAAATAGTTATGAACATGAAGTCCAATTCTAAATCAAATTCAGTTCAAGCTTTGTAAGCTTTGCATTATTTTTCCCAGCATTTATGTGAGTGAGTCTGTGACTGCTTATAGTACTGTCTTAGATTAATACTTATGGGGCTGGGGATGAGGGTAGTCATAAGCAGAGAGAACAAGGTAAAAAAAAGTAAGTGATTTTATACACTTGCACACATATTGAAGATACAATTGTTTAAGCAGTAACAGCACTAAGGAAAGGGTACTACAGTAGAATCTCCACCTTTAGCACCAACAGGAAAAAGATGTCTTCAGAGACATGTTCAAGAACCATCATGTGAAGGATAGGGACTATACAATAGTTTGGAGGATTCACTGTTATGACTTCTGTCCACTTTCTGGGAGATGTCTTTGCATCACATATGACCTGGGGGTTAGAGGGTGGAATTGTTTTGTAATGTGGAAGAGTTTGGGTATAATAATGATCTGAAAGTGACAACTTGTACTTTGGACAGGTGGAAAGTACCAATGAGTCATGCAGGGAATATCAAACAGTGAATGGAAGAAAGATTCTTGTTTGTTCAGTACTAAACTCACAAATGGAAAATGTTGTGTATATCTGTGTAGCTGCTGTCACTAAATAGGACTGCACAGTGGTCTACCAAGAACAGATAGCTATCAGAAAGAAAGTAATCTCCTGAGGAAGAAATGAAACATGACAAAAAGTAGAGGGTGATGAGGAGGGCCACTTTTGGAGTAGGGTCAAAGTTTCCATGTTAGCAGAAGAAAAAAAAAACAAGCATCCTGACAGTAGCATCATATTTTAATACCCTGGGAGCTGGAAGCCCCTCTTTCTGCTCTGACTATTATGTTTGCAGATGAAGTCTGTCACTTTTGCGGGGACAGAATTAATTTTGCTCTGATGTAAGCAGAAGATTTCACTGAAATAAACAGTACAGCAATGTGATTTGAGTAAGCTAATACCAGTTAAACAAAGGTTAGATAAAGTAGGCAGCACTGTACAGGGGGGTTTCATTGCTACATGAGCTGGACAGCACAGTTCCATGCAGAGCTCACCTTGTTCTAATGAATGTACACACTTGTTTCTAAGCTTTGTTATTTGGAATGAATACTCATTTTTAATTCCTTGTTTTCAAGTACAAGTCTGGTGCATGAATCACCCAAAAGACAGTTATAATTCAAGACACAGCACTGAAAATCCAACACAACATAGCCCCATTTTATTTCTTTAAATATATTTCTTTCAGGTTATAATATGTCTATTTTAACTTCCCCAAAGTTGCAGAGGTAAGAAATAGCATTTCCTTGTGTAGCTGCATTCAGTAACCATGATAACTAATTCTGATGTGCAATGAAAGCAAGTTCTGTTCCAAAAGAAGCAGAATATCAGTGACATTAAGAAAAGAGGTAAATAATCATATCGATTAAAAAAAAAAAAAAAAAACCAGGCACAACTGTGCCAGAGTTTTAAATATAATACAATGCAACATATTATTCATTCATATCCATTATGAATGTATATAGTGTCCATCATAATAACCTTGGGATATTTCACAATTTTATATGCCAAGTAAAAGCAGCCACAAATATATACATATTTGTGTTTAAACCAGACGTCCAGAATAGATGTATTGTTTCCTTCCTACCACCACTTTTAGCTGGAATATGATTCCATGACTTCTGACATATAAAAAGTTGCAGATCCATAGTTGCAGAATTCAAACAATAATAAACAGATTCTGAGCTGGCAGACTGGATACTTCTTATGTACTGAAGATTTCATAGATTTTCATAGATTTCATAGACATTAGGGCTGGAAGGGACCTCGCAAGATCATGGGCAGGAAGTCAGCATGGATCATAGGATTCCAGCAAGATATCTTTTAAAGGTGTTCAGAGTAGGTGCTTGAATCATCTCCCATGGCAATCTATTCCAAACCTTGGGGGACTTGGGCAGTAAAGAAGTTCTTCCTTATGTCCTGACATGGTCATGGAGGAGTTTGTGACCATTTGAACTTGTCATCCCTTGAGGCACTCTGGTGAACAGATGTGCCCCCAGATCCTGATAAGTACCCCGATGAACTTACAGGTGGCCACCAGATCACCACTGAGTCTGCACTTTTCCAGGCTGAAGAGTCCCATGGCTCTTAGCCTATGTTCATAAAGTCTGCTTTCCTGACCTCTGATCATGTGCATGGCTCTCTTCTGCACCCTCTCAAGCTTTTCCACTTCTTGAATTGTGGAGCCAAAAACTGGATGCAGTATTCCAGCTGTGGCCTCACCAAGGCTGAGTACAAGGGGAGAATGATGTCCTGGGATTTACTTGAGAAGTATCTGTGGATGCAAGCAAATGTTTTGTTTGCTTTACTAGAAGCAGTATCACATTGATGGCTCATATTCAACTTGTGGTCAATGATGACCCCCAAGTCCCTTTCATCCATAGGGTCTGTGGGGGACAGGTAGACCACCAAATGGAGCAGTGAGCCTGCGCTGTAGTGAATCCCACAGAGTGTGTGTGGGAGTGAGCCCACCTGCCATTCATCATCCACCGCCAGGCCAAAGCTCTTGACCCAGTTGACCCAGGCAGAGGAGGCCGCTGAGTACAATCCCTGGCAGGCATCCACCTGTGCCAGGTCACCTGAGTCCTGGACAATGAGGAGTACATTGTCAGTATAATGCTGACATGACCAGCTGCACCGCTGGCTCCCAGAGATTCAACCCCACTACCTGCTCCTGCAGGAGAACAAGGAAGGGTTCCAGGGACAAGGCATACAGCTGGCTTGACAGTGGGCAGCCTTGCCGCACCCCTCTCCTGAATGGGGTGGGCTCTGTCAGGGTCCAGTTCAGCTTGACCAAATATTCTTCAGGGGTGTACTGCACCTGGAGAGCCCACACTAAGCAGGGCCCAGACCCAAAGGCCTGCAGCATGCCTATGAGGTACCCATGATCCACTCTGTCAAATGCCTTCTTCTCGTCCAGGGATAGGAGGGCAAAAGACAGGCCCTTGCAGTGTGCTAGCTCCAGGAGGTCCCTAACCAGGTACAGGTTGTTGAAGATGGGATGTCCAGACACTGTGTATGCCTAATCAGGATGGATCATGTCCATCAGCATGGATTGCAGGCACAGCAAGATGGCCTCCTCTACCACCTTGTAGTCTGTGCAGAGGAGGTACAAGGGACACCAATTCCTTAGGTTCTGGGGTTCTTTGGCAGGAGGGACAGCATGGCCTTCCAGCATGACTGGGGAAGTTTCCCATTTCTCTCAGGTCCATCCTAGAGGCATCTTGGTTCTGGCCCAGGATGTCCCTGAAGGTCTGGTAGAATTCCTCAGTCAGCCTGTCAATGCCCAGTGCTTTGTTGCCAGGTGTGAGGGGGCCAGGTCCCTGCGGGGCCCGGCCCGAGAGAAGAACCCCGGACTTCCGCCCCGTTTCCGGGCCAGGACCCGGAAACCCGGCGGGGAAC
>NW_017728951.1:58300489-58327755 GCF_001723895.1 Crocodylus porosus
CCGTACCCCAAGGGGACCGCCAGCTTCCCGGCACGGGTGAACCCCATATTTTCCATCAAAGTCGTGGCAGGCGAGAGCGGCGAAGCGAGACGGTCCACCGAGTACCCCTCCTCTCCAGGGGACATCCGGGGTTCGGGGTCCCACGGTGCATGGTACACCCCCAATCCTTACACCAGGCATCACGTGGAGGGCAGCCAAAAACTCAGCCAGAGTGAGAGAAGCTTCCAGCCAGTCCTGGTTGCCCATGCTGACCTGCAGGAGTCCTTCCCTCAGGGTCTAACAGGCTTCAGTGTCGGGCAGTTCCAGGGAGAAGACCTTTTCATACAAGGCCCATATGCTCTGGTGCATCTTGTCTGGATCCATGAGGGGGGTGCTGTCACTCACCAGAAGGCAGGTGATGTACTTCTTGGCTTCCCACCTCATCTCCATGGCACAGAAGAAGTATGAGATACAGTCCATCTCCCAAAGGAGCTTGATGCGTGAGCGGAGAAATGGTGGTCATCCAGAGCACGAAGCTCTTCCCACCTCTCCTGACACTCCGCAGAGGTGTGGGTTGGTTGGATCAGTGGTCAGCTTTTGGGCCCCTTGCTTTCCCCCACCAGTGCCCTCGCAGAGATGAGGATGCTGTCAAAATCTCACCAGCAGTCCAAGGCTAACTGTACTTTGCAGACCAGTGGGTCTGGCAAGAAGGAACTGACCATCTTCTCCCCAGAAGCTCCTGAGACCAAACTTGCAGTGACCAGCAACAGCAAGAACACCAGTGGCCTGTGATAGACTCCCCCAGAAGCTCTGGCTTGCCAGTATAGCTTTTTGTACGGCTGTCCGCAGCATATAAAAGCTGCCCTGTCCTGACCCCATCACTACAAAAAGCTGCCCTGGCAATTACCTCAGGGCTACTTGCTCTCAACAGCTCCTGGGGGAGGAGCCTTTGGGAGGAATTTAGCCACATCCTTTCCTATCCCACGCTGCTTCTGCCATAACTGGCTGCTGCAAGCTTGGTCTCAGGAGCTTCTGGGGGAGAGATGGCAAGGCCCTTTCCTGCTTCTGGCTACTATTAGCTGCTGACTTGGTCTCAGAGCTTGTGGAGTCAGTTGGTCACACCCCTTCCTGCCTTGGGCGGCTGCTGCTCTTGGTGTTGGCTGCTCAATCCATGGGGGGGGCGGTCTTCTGCTTCATGCTGCTGCCCCGCTCAGGAAGGGGCCCACTGCACTTCACCACACCTCAGCACTGCACCCCAGATTCTGCACTCCTGTTCCAGCCTGCTGCCCATCCCGCCTGGCAGAGGTGGGGGGACAGCCTGGGGAGGGAGCCTGCACTACCTGTTGGCCCCTCACCCACCATCACTGCTGGAGCCTAAAGGAACCTTGCCTGCCCCAACTGCCTTGAAAGGCCACTCAAACCTTTACTTCCACTTTCAGCAGAAGCACACCCAGAATGGCTGAACTGAACAGCTCCTACCATTACTCTTGCTGCTGTTGCTGCTGCCACCCCCTCTCAGGAGAGAGGTATATTCTCTGCTGCACCACCTTGTACCACCTGACACCACACCTACACTGGATCACTTCCTAATTGACTGACTGCTCCTGCCCCCACCCACAGCTGCCTCATTGCATCTGATCCTGGTTTGCCTTCCTGCCTACTCGTCTGCTGTTGAGTGACCAGCTAGAGGCCTGAGGGGCTCCTGGACTTATCTTCAACAAAGTAAGCCCCTCCACTGCTCCAGCCATCTTTTACGTCTGCCTCAGCAGCCTTCCCTGTGTGTTTTTTGCCCTTGTCTGTTAAGTCCTGTGGTCCATTCCCCCTGACTCGGTGTTTGTTGTGTGGCTGAGTAAGCTAGCTTCTGTTTCCCCAACCCTTGTGTGTATGTTTCTCCCTCCCCGCAAATTCTCAAAACAGGCCTCCCAGTTTTTTTCCTCTAAGGCTGTAGCTCAAAAGGCATCAGTCCCCTTCCTCCCAATCCCACTTCTCCCCACAATCCTAAGCTGTCTCTACTAGACTCACCAGCTCCAAGTGATATTTAGTTTTTCTTTATCATCTTCCCTGTCCTCATGTGAAACAATGGCAGGGCAGGAACCTTCTGGGGGGGGGGGGAAGATGCCCCCACAGAGCTTCCTACAGCCTACACTATGGGGGTGGATCCTAGCCAAGCCCTCAAGGGTATTCATGCCCCTGGAAACTCCACCATGGAGGCAGAGTCCAACCAACCTCTTCCAACGGTGGAGAAGCCCACAACCTCCACTTCAGGGGCAGGTGGGACTCCAGTATGGAGCCAACAGGGCCAGGGGGGTCTTCCCAGCCAGGCCCCACCCCCTGGGATGCTTCTCATGCCCCCTCTCCCATCATCGGGTACCAAGGGCCAGGTCAGTGGGAAGGGCTCCTCTTCAGCCTGTGGATGGGAAAGGCAAGGGCCCTGACACCAAGCCTCAACCATCAGCACCTGAGGGGTGCACTACTCCAGCCAAGACACCTACTCAGCCTGTTTCTAGCCTTAGCTCTGGTCCCACCAACATTACCCCCCTGGGGGTGCGACTGCAGCTATGCAAAGACAGCTGCAGGGAGACCTGAAGCTAGGGGGCCTGGACCCTCCACCACTTGCCCCTCCAGCTCAGGTAGCAGGGCCCAACTTTCTGTCTCTCACCCACAGGCAAGGGTGAAGTGCCAACTGCCCAAGTGGGAGAAACTGCACTTTGAGACCTGGATGCAGGCACTGGTTTGGGTACTGGGGGCCCCCAATATCATGGCAGACTCCTGCTTTCGTGGCAAGGGGGTCTTTTCCTTGCCTCAGAGACTACTACACAGAAGGTGGTGGAGAGGGGACTCATGGTGGAGGGTAAGTACGTCCCCATCGAGCCTCTAGAAGAGCTGGGGACCAGGGTGGTCCTCAGCTCCATCCCTTCCTATATCCCCAATTGGGCCATGCTACCCCCAGCTCCAAACCCTGTGGAGACTTATCTCCCTGGTGATGGCCCTCTCACTGGAGTGCCAAGATCCTGGTCTCCCCCACGTGCACTCTTTCCGTCACCAGGTCATAATACAGCTGGGGGTGGAAGCGTGGCTGGAAGCTGATGAGTGCCTGGTAATTCCTTAGCTGAGAGCCCTGGTGAGTATTTTCTATATCCTGGGGCACCTGCAGTGCTTCTGGTGCCATGCCCCAGAGCACTCGCATAATGAATGCCCCATGGTTCAGGTGGAGAGAGCATCTGTGGGTCCCACTGAAAAGATGAGTGTCACTCCCACTGGTGCCCCACCCCTGTCAGCTCCCCCTGGAATCCCAGCAACAACTAGAAGCCCCACTGTGACCTCAAGGGACCCTCCCCCCCAACCAAATTAAGCAGAGTCCCAAGAAGAGCAGCAGCAGCCAGGTGGACAGTGGGATCAAGCACCCCCTGCACCTAGTCATACCCCCACCATGGCTTCCCCATCCCTCAATGCTCACCTTTTCTTGCTGAAGCCTGTCTAGATGAGAACCACTGCATGGCTGAGTGGGTGCAGGTCCCCTCTGGGCATAAAGGCAACAGGAAGGCTTGGGTACAGCTACAGCCCTGTGACATGTAGAACTCCACTCCCCCTTCCAAGACCACCACTCAGGGGGGAAGGAGAAGTCCAGCCTCTGGGGGCTTCCCCAGCTGTGCCTGAAACTCCACCCCTAGGTAAAATGAAATGGGTGATCCCTGTTGGTGGTGGTGGTGGGAGGGGGATGTTCACACCTGCTAAATAGTCCTGAACAGGAGCCAATGGAAAAAGCCCCACATTTTGCTGACCAGGGCCTAACCCCTGAAACCACAGGTGCTGAGGTTGAGGATTACCCAAAGGAAGGCCTAGCAGCAAAGCCTCCTCCCTCTGATGATCTGGGGGATACAGAGCCCCTGGGGCTCATCTCAGTGAGTCCTGAGGGAGGAAATCCCTGATCCCAGGACCTCAATGCAGATGCTGGAGCCACCTCAGTATCTGGCAGGTCTCTTCCTTCCCTCTCACAGGAAAAACTCACCTCCAGTCTGCCCCATAGTCCCACACCAAAGGGGGTCACAGTAGGGTCCCCTAATCAATGGGCTGATCTCATAGAGGATCCTACACAGACCCCCGAGGGCTCCAGCTCTACCCCACAAACTTGTGAAGGAGCTCCATCCCCACCCTTACCCCCACCCCTGTCCTAGGGGGCTGCAGAGCTCTCCTAATCACAACCAGAGTCTGCAGTCTTAGTGGACTGGGGGGGTTCAGTGCCTAAGGAGCCCTCTGAGCCCCAGGACCAAGAGGAGGATACCCGAGAACCAGCAGGTCCATGGACCCCGCAGACCTCCTGAACCCAGCAGTCTCCAGGGATGAGCTACTTGCATTTCTTGACTGTAACTACAGCCACCAGTCTGCCATCAAGGTTCAGCTAGTGTTGGACCACTGGGGAGATATTGACAGCATCCTTGCCACTGTGAGGGCACTGGTGGGGGAAGGCAAGGAGTCTAAAAGTTGCAATGCCCAGACCTATAGGTGGGCACATAGTTTCATAGATGACCTCTATACGTATGGGAGGGTGCCATGTTAACGGGGGGGGGGGGCACACCAGTTGTATAGATGTCTGGGGCCACTGCTGAACCATCTATTCCACTCCCCTCAGCCATGAGGTTGTTTAAGTTGACAACCCTAAACATTCATGGCTGCAGGAAGGGTCTCTGGAAGTGCCAGGTGCTCTTCTTCCTTCAGGAGGGAGGGTACCCCATGGTATTGTAGCAGGAGACCCTGATGACTCCAGCCAATGAACCAAATTGGTGGCTGGAATGGGGTGGAAGGGTCTTTCTTAGTCACATCTCAGACACCTTATCTGGAGTGGCCACCATTTTCTCCCCGGGCCTGCAGCCAGAAATTTTCCAGGATCTTGAAGTGTTGCCAGGCCACCTGCTGAACCTCCAGATCCAAGTGCAGGGGCTTGTCTTGAACCTTGTCCATGTGTGTGCTCCTGCAAGGGACCTGGAGATGGTGGATTTCTTCCACCAGGCAGCCACCTACATTGGCACCCTCAACCCTCGAGAGTGTCTTGTCCTTTGCGGGGACTTTAACATCACTGTATAAACATGAGACTGGTCAGGCAGGGAGTGGAACCAGGCCATGCTTGGGAGTCCTCAGGGAGATCATCGTGGACTACTCCCTGGTTGATGTCTGGCGTGCCTGTCACCCTACTGACCCCCCTGCCTTTACTTATGTGAGGGTGAGGGAAGAGCAGGCATGCCACTCCTGGTTGGTCTGGGTTTATATCTCTTTGAGGCACTTTGCCTGGGCCCTTTCCTCTGGCATCTGGCTATCCCCCTTCAGTGATCATCACTGTGTCTGGACCCAAGCCATGCTAAAGCCTAGGCATCTGGGGTTGGCCTACTGGCATTTCAATGTCTGCTGGAGGATGTGGGCTTCAGGGAGGCTGTTCAGGAGTTTTGGCTGACCTGGCAGGAGCAACGGGCAACTTTCCCCTAGACTAGGAGATAGTAGGATGTGGGGAAGGTGCACATCTGGGTTTTTTGCTGCAGCTAAAATCAGGGGCACACCTGGCAAAGGGAGCCAATCTGGGAGAAGCTCAGGCAGGAAGCGCTAGGGCTGGAGAGGTGCCTAGCCACCAATTCAACCAGCCCGTCCCTATGCAGAGAGTGTCAGGAGAGGTGAGAAGAGCTTCTTGCTCTGGACAACCACCAGACCCATGGTGCAGTTTTCTGCTTGCGCGTCCAGCTCCTTCAGGAGATGGACTGTACCTCTCACTTCTTCTTTGCCCTGGAGAGGAGGCAGAGGGCCAGGAAGTACATCACCTGCCTTCTGGTGGGTGACGGCACCCCCCTCATGGATCCAGGTGAACTGCACCAGTGAACACGAGCCTTGTGGCAGGGCACTGTGTGTGCCTGCCACTTAAAGGCCCCAGATCTGGCAGCTGCCAGGTGCCTAATGAGGGCAGCCATTTCAGGTTCAAGGCTGCCCATATAAACGAGGCAGTTTGGCTGCTGGAGGGCAGGCAACAACATCACCTGGTCAGAGGGCTGCTGATATCATCTGGAGGTAAGGGAGGAGCTGCAGGGGATGGCAAGGAGGCTCCTGGTCCTGGGCATGACCTAAAACTGCAACCTGCTGGGAGTGGGTGGTCTGGTGGGCTCTCAGTGGCTCGGGAAAACCCAGGAAATGCCAGGCCAGTGATCACCCCGGTGAAAGGCAGGTCAGGGTGCCTTAACACCTAGCCCCCACCACTGTGTGGGTTACCCCTTTATGTGTAGGCCCCAGGAGGTGGACCACTAGAGAGAGTGAGGGGCTACAGACTCAATACTGATCAAGAGAGTACCCTGGATTGGCCAACCTGGGGCCAGGACCAGGCTGGTCAAAAGCACCAGGGGCCCACTGTGAGGGATGTCCGAGCACTGAGGGCCAAGGCTGGTAGCGAAAGGTCCTAGTGGGCCACATCCGAGAGGGGAAAATGGCTTCAGGGAGCTACATAGCCTGTATGGAGGTGAATGAGGCCACCTGATGAGAGGACTCTAGTTTGGTATTCAGTCAGAAGGATTCTGGGGCCCATTGTGGGGCTGGTGATGATGGAAACACCTAGATGCCATCTGCGAGGCTTGGGCTGCAGTGTAGGGGAGGAATGGAGCTGCAGATAGCGCCCCCTGGCATCGGGGCAGAAAATGGGCAGCCGCCTGCTTAATTTACAACTTTATTAAGATCAAGGCGTGATGGATGAGAAGTGGGGCAGTTAGCCTAAGAACAGATGGGCGGGCCACGCAGAGATCAGCCCTGAGCAGGCGCCCTGTTATAGGCCTTCTATGAATAGCTCTTTTCCCTGGATCCAGCCAACACCAAAGCCTGTCAGACCCACAGGTTAGTGTGGGTGTCCAGGACTAGCAGGAAGTTCCTCTTACTCCAGATGAGCTTTCTGCTGCCTTCCACCTGATGCCTGGCAACAAGGCACCAGACATCGACGGGCTGACTGAGGAGTTCTTTCAGACCTTCTGGGATGCCCTCAACCCAGACCTTGCTGCAGTCTGGGCTAAATCTGAGAGATGTGGGAAACTCCTGCTGTCATGCCAGAGGGAATTGGTATCCCGTGTCCCTCCTCTGCATGGACTACAAAGTGGTAGGGAAGGCCATCTTTCTGTGCATGGAGTCTGTGCTGATGGACATGACCTATCTTGACCAGACCTACATGGTGCCTGGATGTTCCATCTTGGACAACCTGTATCTGGTTCTGGACCTCTTGGAGCTAGCACACTGGGAGGACCTGTCTTTTACCCTCCTGTCCTGGGACCAGGAGAAGGTGTTTGACAGAGTGGATCACGGGTACCTCACAGGCACACTGCAGGCTTTTGGCCTTGGGCCCCACTTTGAGTGGGGTCTCTAGGTCCTTTATGCCTCTGCAGAATGTTTGGTAAAGTTCACCTGGACCTTGATGGAGCCCACCCCATTCAGGAGAGGGGTGCATCAAGGCTGCCCGCTGTCAGGCCAGCTGTATGCCTTGTCCCTGGAGCCCTTCCTTGTTCTCCTATGGGAGCAGGTGGTGGGGTTGATGCTCCAGGAGCCGGCAACGCAGCTGGTCCTGTCAGCATTATACTGACAATGTACTCCTCATTTCCAGGACTAAGGTGACCTGGCACAGGTGGATGCCTGCCAGGGATTGTACTCAGCAGCCTCCTCTGTCCAGGTCAACTGGGTCAAGAGCTTTGGCCTGGCAGTGGGTGATGGGTGGCATGTGGGCTCACTCCCACCCATGCTCTGCAGGATCCACTGGAGTGTGGGCTCGCTGCTGTACTTGTGGGTCTACCTGTTTCCCACAGACCCCTCCCCGCTAAAGAACTGCACCAGCTGGAGGCAAGGGTGGTGAAGCTGCTCTGGGCATGGGCAGGGCCCCTGCAATCTCTCCCTGCATAGGAGAGTGCTACTGCTGAACCAGATGTTCTTGTCCATGCTCTGGAACCACTTACACACCCTATCTGTTCCCCCTGATATCCTGGAGAGACTCCAGAGATGGGCACTAGAATTTTTCTGGCTGGTATGGCACTTAGTTGCTGCAGTGATCCTGAGCCTCCCCTTGTGGGAGGTGTGGCGGGCCAGTAGGGGGCACTCCTGCATTGAACCACCCACCTCACTGTGCCCAACCACCTTCCAGGCTCTGAGTGCCTCCCTAGGGGTGCCTTGCATCTGACTGACCCCCTTCCTGGAGCACACTCACTAGCCTGGGGGTAACATAAGCTTCCACCACCCCAAGAAAGGACTCTTTTGGCCCTGTGTCCCTGGGGGAACACAGGCCTAATAGTCCTATGGGTACTTGACCCAGTATGGGCACTTGGGGCACTTCCCCAAATCAAGGGCCAAAAAAGAAAGTCTCCAGACCTAAGGGGCCTCTTAGGCATAATTTAGACCCACCCCTCAATAACTCTTCTACACTAGTCACAAAGGAGAACATTATTGATTACAGGGGTGGAGTGAAAATAGGGTACAAGATAGAGCGATATCATAGAAATCCCATAGAGCAAAACAGTTTGGCTGGGGTAGCCTTTTGATCACGCATCTGAGTTACTGCCAGCTATACATCTAACCAGATCTCAAGTAGCTTACTCACAAGCATCATCCAGAGGCTGTTGGAGATTCCCTTTGCAGGCAGGCTGTTCTCAGCTCATGAGTTATGGGGGAGAGAGCCAGTTTCCGATGGTCAAGCTCCTCTCTAAGTTTGAGTCCCCTGCATGGCGGCTGCCCCGTCCTCCTGGGCAGTCTTAACTTATATAGGCCCTATGACCTCATTCACCTGGTCCAATGGAGGCCAGCACCTGTTGGATGTAGGCCAACCAAATTGAAATACATCACTCATTGCCAGATAGACTCTAGACTGCCAGGTAGAAGCCCCTCGCCCAGGTAGCTGATACCAGTCACATAGGCAGAGGGAGCAGGTTTCCCCCCTCCCTCAGGAATGTATCCAGCTCAGGTTACTTAAAAAGATAGGGTAAAGGTGTGTCTCCTCTGCTGGACCCATCCTAATAAAATTGTTACAGCACAGAGATTTTGGGGAAAAGCAAAGGTGGCTTCCTGCCACATTTCCCCCCTCCCCTTTAAAAGCTTGGACACCTAGCTTTACAGAGCTATAGGTACAAGCGTGCTTTGTTTGGAAGGGTCACCTTTCACACCTAAAGAGAAATTACACAACACATAATACAGATCCTAACAATAACACATATAAAACATGATAGCACATTCAGGAACTCCCTCACCAGAGCTCTCTCAGGTGGGTCTGAGTCCATTCAACCTTTTGTGACAGGGCATCTGCTATCACATTCTGGCTTCCCTTGATGTGTTTGACAGTGAAGTTGAACTCTTGAAGCTGCCAGGGCCATTGTTGAAGCTTGGCATTGGTGTTTTGGATTGTTTGCAACCACCGGAGTGGGGCATGGTCCAATAGGACGGTGAACTGCTGCCCCCACAAATACGGCCTCAGCTTGTTCAGTACCCAGACGATTGCCAAACACTCCTTCTTGATAGATGACAGGTTCTACTCCCGAGGGATTAACTTCTGGCTTAGGTACACCAAGGGGTACTGTATTTCTTGGTGCTCTTGTAAGAGTATAGCTCCTAGTCCTGAGTCAGAGGCTTCCGTAACCACAGGTGCCTTGGTGGAGGTCAAGACAACTGCCCCTGGGTACCGAGTCATGAAAATCACTACAGTCAGGATGTATTTCTTCCCTCTATGGGTCTTATGCTTCAGAGGGCCCACAGGAGGGTGCCCAGGGCCTCATTTGCCTGTGCAGCCAGGTCCTGGCATTTCACCTTCAGGCCATGCTATACAGTGTCAGTAGCCACGCATAATGGGGTTGCCTAAGGCATGCTTTCTTCCAGCACTTCTGAGGTCTCCGATACAACTCGCAGCTCCTCAGCCTGCAGGGGTTCTTCCTGCTTTACCTGCATGGGCTGCCATATTTCTATGAGGACACCCTCTGGGCCTGGAGCTGGTCTCTGCCTCCAGGTGCCTCACAACAGTTGCCCAGGGTGCCAACCTCCTCATTGAGCCCCTCCTGTGAAACTCCCATTTGGTGGTGCTGACAGCAGAGGTGCCTAGTTGCAACACAGGTTGATCCTGTCTGGTGTCAGCCATGTCAGAGACCTCCTGGACTATGATAAGTGGGAGTGGATAGACCCTGCTGCACTAGGCTGGCGCATGGGTCTACCCATGACACGTGCAACCCACTGTCTGGTCCAGCAGGTGAAAACTCTCCTACTGCCTGATGCCCTTGTCTTTCTTGACAAGGTCCTGTGTGGTGGCAGTCCCCACCCCCCTGTGTCCTCCAGCTCACTGGAGTTTGTCATGGGTCAGGCATCTCACCCTGCCACACAGTGCTCCCTGCTCCACCACCTTAGCCAGCTGGAGGACACCAGACCGGTCTGCTTTTCCACCATCAGTCGCCACCATCTCTACATGCTCATAGGCTGCACTTTCCATCATGCCGCCCTCGTCTCCCACCCAGACAGCAAGTGGCAGGACCTGCTTGGCAAGGTCATGACTGAAGCACCCCAGTGACTGAGTCTTTACCCCACCCTCATCCCATGAGCCACTGGGGACCTCAGCTGGTGGCTCCTCCATGAAGCCATTGCCATGGGTGTGTATGTGATGAGTTTCATGGACACCCGCATCGCCTGCCCCTTCTGTGGGCAGATAGAGACCCTGCAGACCCTCCAGTGTGCCAGCCTGCAGCCCTTCTATCTCCACCTCCAGAACCCCTCACCTTTTTATTTTTGGTCACCCCATCCACAGCCCCACCAAATCCCAGGACTTCCTGGTCAGCCTACTCCTGGCCCTGGCCCTGTACTTGACCACGAAGGAGTCTCTGGCCAGGAAGGTGACCTGAGACTGTGGGGATGCTGTCCCCTCATTTTTACATGCACATTTCTAGGCAGAGCACCAGTGTGTGTGTGGGAGGGGGTGGTCTACCAGCTCCTTGGATGCCTTTGAGGACTGGTGGCTGCAGCTCAGGGGGCTCTTCTCAGCGTCCCCCTCAGGTGCACTTATTTTCACATTTTGACCCTTTGACCCACACAACACTCCTATCCTGTTTGTTTGTTTTTTCCATTATTTCTCCCAAGTATTTTGTTGTTTCATCCATCCATTGTCCCCTTATATTAGGGGCTATGAGTTAGCCACTTGGGCCTCAGGCCTCGATAACTGGGTGATACAAATAGTCAGGAGCTTCTGGGGCACAGCCAACTGGTACCTGGGGAAAGCTGGACCGGTGAAGCAGCCCTTAGAATTCCCTGCACCCTATACCCACTGCAGCAGTTTGGCAGTGGGGGCAGCTACTTGGTTGTGACCTGCTGCACACCTGCCAGACCCAGCTGGGGACTGCACAGCCAGTAGAGGCATCTTCCCCTCTGGACCAGCTTCCAGTGGGCAGTTGGTGCAGGTTTGGCCATGTGGTGGCCTGCTTTGAACTGTCAAAGCATGTCCTCCTGGCCCCAATTGGCTAGGAGGTCAATCACCTCCAGCTGGGTCCAAGGTCCCAGCCAGCTCTGAGCAGGCAATTCGTGGATTGTTGGGTTCTTGGCTTGTTGAGAATCTACCCTTTCCCTTGGAAAGTATCCTCAAACTTTTTGTCAATATCTTTTCCTCCTGCCCCTCAGTGAGAATGAGATCATCACTGTAGATCCTTTATCCATAGCCCTTTATCTTTTATGGTCGGTGGGTATTCCACCCCCCCCCTTTCATTACTGGCACTGCAATGACTTTTCCACCTAAAATTAACAAATGTTCCATTTGCTTTTCAGCTGCAACCCTGTTCACTGCACCTATAAAGAATTCCTCTGAATTATTGGTTCCTGGACTTCCTTGGCCTGTTCTGACTGGGTGTTTGCTCCAACCCCACTCCTTTTCAGCTTCTTCACCTAGATTTCAATCTTTTTTTTCCCCTCCTTTCTCCCTTGCCTTGTCACACTCATCAATTTCTGGTTTTGAAAATTAGGGGTTATAAATCTTGTTCAAGCTTTTAGACAGTCCCATCCCCCCCCACTTTTCTTCATTTTCTTTTAATTTAATGAATCCCCAAATGAGTAAAATCATCCCTCTAGCATCAATCCTCATAAAAAATAATGCAGTTGGTCATAACATATGCCACCATCACCCTGTTCACTCTTTTTACTATGTTTTTTGCTATATCCCTTTTCCCAACCTATACCAGTCTTGTCTGTTTAGATAAAGAATAAAGATCAGTCTTGTCTGTTTAGATTACAAACTCTTTTGCACAATTCTACTTGCACAATGGCTAGCTCTTCAGTACTGCCATAATAAATAATAACACTAAGCCCATGGCATGTACAAAAGAAATGCTGTCTGTATTTTCTTTCCCTTATTTTCTTTCCTTTCCATGTTGTTTACTGCATTTAATTGCATTTGCCCTTCAGGTTTAGAAGCCTGACAAAATGTTTTTGTGTTAATAGCATCAAATTTATTTAACTATTTAGGTTGCTCCCAATCTCATCCAGCAGGATCATCCATCCACTTCACCAGTGTGGTTGCAAAGTCAGATATCAGATGACCCCCAGTGAGAAAAAAACATAAAAAGCAGCAGCTTTGAAGGTGTGCTGTTAATCTGCTGTTATTTTATGTCTTATTTCCTTTGAATTAAAATTGAGACTAATGAGAAGTTCTATCCTTCAGGAAGCACTCAGTGATCTCCAAGGACCTTTTCTTAGTAGAGTATTTCAGATAATGTAAATGCAGCCATTCATTTTAAGATAAATAAAATAAGAAGAATGTTGGAAAGATTGGCAGTGTTGTGTCAGTTCCATTACATAGCAGAACTATACAGTTCCTCTACAGAGTATAAAACATAAATATGCCTCCTGAGCCCTGCAGGTTTAATTTTTAACCTCTCATACTCTGTTGGGACTCAGATCTTGAGCTGCCAACACCACTTACAGTAAAAGAACAGTAGCAGCCTGCATTTGTTTCCCTCCTCTCACTGCTTACTATCCACAATATTGCTGAAGATTATGTCTTGAATTAAACTGATGGCCTCTCATTTTATTAATATTACTTTAGTTTAAAATCCTGTATTGTGGGGTTTACGTAGCAGTAACATAAAAACAAAGCCCTAGAAGCATTTATATTTCATTATACCTGGCTGCTGCACTACACATTTCCAGGAACACTCTATGGATTTCTGATATTTTATTCTTTTTGTTAAAAGACAGTGTAACTTACTTTGTGCTTTTAGTTTCCTTCCTCTTCATTATTTTTATTGGAAGCAGAGGCATTTTTATTTTTCTTCTGACTTTATTTGTTTCACAAACATTGATTCCTTGCCCACCTGCTTTGTTTTTCAAAGGAGCTAAAATTAACCTGCCTACTGTGGTCTGGCTATGACAGCTTCATTTTATATATTGCACATCCTCTTGCCAAAACCTGTTTATTTGTGCACCCAAATAACTGATACTGAAAGCACAGCTTCAAGGATTTTGTGACTGTGGCTGTTCCAGAGACCTTAAAAGAAAACATAAACCATTTTGTAGGTCCTACAAAAATAGCATGGTTTGTTAGTATGGGTTGTTTTTTTTTTACATCTTTTACCAAGCAAATAGTAAATTATTCTTCATCCTAATATATTTAAGTTAGTGATAGGGTAAAATCATTTTTCACATTAAAATATTTTTTTAAATATACATTTTATTTTTTTAAATTCAATTAAATTCCAGCTTGATGTTAATCTGTATAATATGACCCAGAGAGACATACAGCAGAAATAATAAACTAAGAGCAGGAATTTAAATCTTTATAATTTCTTTAAAATATCACCACACAAATCAAGTAACAGAAAGCTTGATCATTTTTCTTCCATCCTCAAAAGGATTTTGGAGGCAGAAATATATTCAAGTTGAATCTCAAGCATAATTTATAGCAATGACTAGAACACCCAGAGTGAATTATTGAACTCTTCAAATTAGTAAAGAAGAGAAACTACACAATCATTTTTAAGAATTTATGGATACCCAAATGTACTTTGTTTATATTTTTTTAATGCAATGTGTTGTTTTAACTATTCATAATTGCAGTGTATTAACAAATATATTAAGGCATATTTGGTAAAAATAATGATGTTTTAATCCTGTGATCTCAGGAGAACATTATCTGTGCTATTGATCCCTGGTTTAGTGAAATGCACATTCCTCAGATTCTGATGTTTTGTTATTGACCAAGTAAGTGCGTGGGTGCCAGAAAATTAAGCTCTTTATCAAAGATAGGGTGGTGAAATGTGACTAAGGACCTTTATACTACTGCTGCCCAAGGAATGCTAGTTTTATAGGTATATAAATGATTTTAGCCTCCTGGCCCATCATTTAAATGCTTTTCATTATCACTAAAATTGATTTAGGGCTATATGTTCATCTTTGTAATAAAATGTATGGAATTTACCCTGTGAATTTACTGCCAAAGAACTCAATCACGGCTTCTAAGTAGTGCCTCACCTTCGGAACTATGTAGGGCTCTATTGTCACAAGGAGAGCTTTAGGAAGGATCATGTCCAAAGGCAGCATAATCCTCCATGTTTTGTGTATTCCTGCTGAACACTTCAGTACAGCTGACTCGCAGCAAAGAATGTGGCAACTGCCACACTCTAGAAGCCTCCTGTGTCTCACGTATCAGCATCCCCATGCTTTGGAATGGTAGCAAGGGCACTTGAACTAAAGCTCGTTGGACAAGCTTTAGTTCAAGCACCCCAGCCACCATTTTGAACTGCAGGGAAGCTGATATATGAGATGCTGTGGTGTTTTAATTTGAATGTCTCTCACAGCCTCTCTAATTAATGTGCTGCTCCACCCCCACCCCCGGAGCATGTGTAAAAGTGCTCATCAGTGTAAGGTACTAAACCAATGCATGTTAGGCTGCCTTAATGCACAGTAACAGTTGTGCATGGTTTTTAGATGACACTCAATGTGCAGTATAGCCTATTTTACTGCAATTTAGTGTAATAGCATGGTTTTTCCATGATGCTTTAATGAGCAGTAAAATAGGCTACGGTGCATTACAGTGGACGTGTAGATGTGCCCAATGAGTGGTTAAAATACAAGCATATCTCAGCATATGCTCTTCTTTCCCCTCCTCAGAATTGGTCAGTCCCCTACTAGGTGGACTTCTATGTACCTGAGGAGGTCAGGAAGGACCTTCTTTGTTCTTAGCCCTCTAGTTTCGTGGAACAATAAAGTACAGTCTATGAGCTGCTCACTATGAGGATGAATCATTCCATCTAGGCATAAAGAAAGAATGACTCACAAGTTAGAAACACCCTGTGAGGAGATGAGACATTGGGTGGGGCAGGGGTGGCACACAACAGTTAATTAAACATAGCAAGAGCATCAGTGGAGGAAATGTTACATGGAAACATGCAAACAATTTCTTCAAGCTCTTCGAAATGTTGAATGAGGGTCATATCCTCCTACACTGCAGCCTCTATGCTTTGACAACTATGGAAACAATGTTGCTACATTGAGGTGTTGATTTCTGCCATAATCAAGTCATTGCTGCAGAAAGAGCAATATCAAGTTATCATCAGTGTTTTGTAGTACCTTCTGCATGAACCATTATTAAGCTAATTATTTTCTTAATCATAAGATGCCATCAACTGATATGCAGAAACTTTCACAGATCTGTGTAGAAATGACACAGATGCATGTCACATTCCTATATGAGTCTTTGAAATATGTGCTTTTTGAAAACTAATGCCAAGAAGGAAAAATACAAAGTTTTCCTTTAGTTTTTCTAGCTCAAACTTTAGGATAAATTGTTGAGTTCAGGTTCCTGGTCTATTTTCTGATGTTATTGTATTTGAACTTCTCTACTGTTAACAATACTAATGTTACACTAATATATTGTTAGTTATAGTCATTTCTGCTGAAATCCAGTGCCAGTAAACTCATTCAATTCCAGCTGAACGATTAAAAAGAGTATCTTCTCAAAATGTCTCATGTTAGGTAAAGAAAAAATAGTTTTGTTTTCCTTGACAAGTGCTACATTTTATTTTGAAAATAACTATTTTTACTAAACAAGAATAAAGCCTAATATTATTAGATCCAGCCATTATAAGCAGTTTTAGCACCATGTCAGTTGTCCCAGCATGGTCTGCAGTATATGAAGGAACAGTGTTTACTGAATTTATAGGACGCAAATATTTAACCGCAAACTTTGCCTTTGTCACAAACAGGGATCACATGTTTTAGAAATTGTGTTCTATGGCTAATTGTGCTATAAGGTATTGAACTGTTTTTGTCTTTACTTAACTTCCTTACAAATATCACTGTATGATGACTATTTAAATAAACTTAGAAGTATCAGAGTATTTGGGAGACAATTCCACACCTGAACATATTTTCAACCAGCAAGATCCATTTTTGGACATACACCTTAAATTGTCCAAATTATAGATCCTGGACAAACTATATGTTAACACATGTGAAACTGGTTCTATTTCATTGTAAAAAAACAGGGTATCCTCCACTAACTGATGGAGAATTACCCTCAAAGAATCAAGGGTAAAACCCTGCTGATGTAAATTAACCATCTGAGGTCACATCTTTCCATATCCATCCCAAGCTGGCTGTTTTCTACAATCAAACAAGCTTTTATCTGTTCCCCTCCTATATGCCAATGTTGTTGAAGCTCCCCTGGAAAGCCCTGCCCTGAGCAAGTGTAATCCTGATCTCCATATGGACAGAGGGGGAGTGAACAGGGCACCGGAATCCACTCTGGAGGAATTCTGGTCACAGGACAGCTGATATTGCTGATGCTGAGCAATAGCAGCAGCCGACTAGGAAGAGAAGACATCTTTCTCATCTATGCCACTATCATAGCTTCTCAACTCTAGGTAGTCAATGAGCATTCTGCATCACTGGTTATAGCTTCCAACTGGAAGAATGCTGCATGTTATTGTTCCCAGTGTAATTCATATTCACATTGGTACACAAAATCGGTGTAAAGGTATATGTTTGTGTGGCCATGCTTGTAATTTCATACAGTTAAATCTATTTCCATAAGTATGTACAATGCTCACTGACTCTTCCTTTTTTTTTTTTCCTTTAGAGCCTTTAACTATTTGTAAACTACCATTGCATCTATTCTTTAGGGCAGTCTTGAAAGGGTTTGAGTCAAAACATGGAATTTCCATGCTGTTGGAAGTTCTGACATTGCAAAACAGTTAGGGAGTTTCAGAGATTGAGTAAAGCCCTCCAGAGTTGGTAAGAACAAAGTAGTCCCTAGGAATCAGGGCACTTCTGTCCTACTTGGTACAAAAGTGAAATTGAAATTGAGTTTTTATTCTGTTTCACTTCTGTCTCACTTCAGTTTCAATCAGTTGGTATATTCTGACTTGCAAAGGGGAGAGAAAAATAAAACTTATTACCTAAAATAAAATGTCAAAGCTTATCCTACATGTTAGCTTACTTATAGTTATTTATAGGGAATAGAGAGGGAAAGAAAATGTCAGAAATGGTTGGGGAAGGGGTGGGAATGCATTTTAAAATAAATAAAAAAAGAAAAACTGGGGGTTTTGCCACTCTTTCACTGCCTACACTTTAACTCTCTCTCACCTTAACGTTTCCCCATGTATCCCAAGTTACCCAAGCACACACATATACACCATGCCATCCAAGTTAGGAACTTACCTGTGTTTATGTGTAGGTGGGTGGTATGTGTATGAACTGGTGAGTGTGTGTGTGTGCATATATATGTATAATGTCATTTTGTGCATGATGTATGAATTAGCGATAAGTGTATGGGTAGTGAATGTGTGGGTATTGACAAATAAGTTCCCTGTTATTTTGATATCAATACCCACTGTCTTATGCCGGCAACTCCACTCTGGACAATACATACTGTACAAGGACCCCTTTCCAGCCTGGATGGGTAGCTATCACCTCCCACCCCCTTTTCAACCAAGCACTTGGACTCTGCTTCTCTTCCCTACCTGGAATCCAGCCCTTCCAATGAGTCTCTTTCTCCTGCTGCCATTGTGAGTGCGTGTGTGTGTGTGTGTGTGAACCAATAACTTCATGGGGCTGTGTAGTGTGTTGTCTCTTTAATAAAACTGTTATTTGGACCCCTAAGTTGGGTTTTGCTTTACTATGGTTTGATCCTGCTCCAAGCTCTGCTCTTCTCCCTTCTAACTTTGGTCTCATTTCTCCCTCTCCTGCTTCTGTCTCACTGCCACCTCCAACACCTGTCCTGAGCTCCTCCCTGCCTGAAAACCCCCTGTTTCTTTGCCACTGTCTTATCTCCACTGCCTTTTCCTTTTCCCCTGAGCAACAAGGTTTCTGCCTCAGGTTCTTTCCTGGCTGTCTCATCATTGCCACCACTTATCTGCCCCCCCATACCCTCCAATATCTCAGCTGTCTGCCTCAGTTTCTAGCCCCAGTCTACCTTAAGTAAACCCAAACTTCAGTTTCTCAGCCAGCTTCTCTGTAGTCCACTGGTTCTGGCAACTTTCACTCCCTACACTCTAACTCTCTCTTTCTTACCTGAACCTTCCCCCAAGTATCCCAGGTACCCCAGGCACACAAATACACACTGTACTATTCAAGTTAGGAACTTGCCTGTGTGTGCACCTAATTAATTTGTGTGTTTGTATATATGCAATTATGTCACACCCTTCTGTCTAACAGTGCAATATTGAGATCCTGAGAGTTGGCCTGACCCCACAGGGCAACAAAAGTTGCCAGAACCAGGATTAGAACCAATAGACTAGAGAGAAGCTGGCTGAGGAACCCAGGCTTGGGGTTATTTAAGGTCAATTAGCCTTTATTGATTAAAGGATAATGCCCAAAGCCTGCAGAACAGGGGAGAGATGCCAGAGAGGAGTTAGCACACAGGCTGGGACCAGAGCTGGAGCTGCAAGAGAGCCAAAAGTTAGGTGAGGAGAGGGAAACTCGGGCTGGTGGGAATTAGAGGAGCTAAGGGGGAACTGGAGGGGCTAGAGAGGGATGGGGCCAGGACACTAAAAAAAGCAACAGAAATGGTGGGAAAGCAGGAGAGGCTGCAGAAAGACATAGAAAGGAGGTGGTAGTTGGTAGGAATGTGGCTGGGAAGCTAAAAAGGTGGCAGAAGTGGTGGAAAGCAGGAGAGGCTGAGAGGGGGCAGAAAAGGGGAGATAGAATTGAGGCAATTGGGAAATGCGGTGGGTGAGGCTGGAGCTGAGAGAGAGTGAGAGACTGGAATTTAAAAGGCTTGGTTCAGGGGCTGAAGTCCAGGAGGGAGAGAGAGAGCATCCAAACTGTAGGAGAAAGTGTGTGGGTAATGTCTACCTATCTCAGGCTGAAACGTGATCCTCCATGGCCAATAGAGGTCTCCTTCAGCTCAGTGTTGTCTAGAGGGGGTTGCCAGCTGGGCCTCTGGGATAGAAAGGTGGTGTGACAAGGAGCTGGTGTGTTCCAGAAGGAAAATGGCATTCCCAATGAGTCTGTCCTCACTGTCTCTTTTATAGAGGCAGACCTTCCATGACCCCAGTGGCAGGGGGCCTGCCCAGGCAAGGGCCAGCCCCCAGTGCACTGAGAATGTGCATTCCAGGTCAAGATATTCAGTTTCAGGTATCTGTAATGGTGGCTTGGGTGGGATCTGCAGTGGTCTTTGTCTTTCAAATCTTGAGCCAGAGAGGGTCAATGCAGGGTGATAGTCGGGTTGTGGAATTGATGGTTCAATCTTTCAGAGGGAGCTATTTTTAGATCGACTGCCATTGTGTCTCAAGCACCCTCATTCATCTTTATTCACCCAGGAGCCAATTTGCATAGGAGGGGTAGGTATGAGTCATGGGTTACAACATCAGGGGACACAAGATGGAGGCTTGACATGACTTATGCTAACTTACATATATGTAGGCCTAAATCATATAGTATCAGTAAAGCAGTAATATAGAACAGTAAAAATCAATATAAACATAATAATTATACAATATAAAACAGTGGATATCCATAACAGGGCACTTATTTGAAAAGGAGAGAAAAAAACAAATATATCTTGCTACCAAAATAAAATGCTGATGCTTATGTCTTAGCTGACTTATACTTATCTATAGGGAATAAAGAGGGAGAGAAAAGTCAGAAATGGTTAGGGGAAGAGAGGGAATGTATTTTTAAATAATAAAAACAAGAACAACTGGTAGTTTTGCTACATACTCCCCCACTTGACATCCACCTTACAGAAGGGTAATGTCACCAAACTCTTTGGGTTCCTGAACACCATGGTCCAGCTATATAGAAAGGTGATGTGTTATCTTCAGCTGGTTTGAAGTTAAAAGACAACTTAGGCAGTTGAAAGAATTTAAAAGAGAAAAACCTTTGGGGGTGGAAGAGAAAGAAAATACCATAATAAGGTTGCTCTGAACACTGACAATGGTGTAGTTTTGTCTTTGCTTGTTAAAATATGACTTTCAATGCAGTTTTTCACACATCTTTCTATATAGATATTTTAAATAGCATTTAAATCCTTGAGAGAAGTAAAAGAATACAAAACAAAACAAAAACAAAAAAGCTGACATTTTATCAGATGGTTTAGAGAAGAGGGGAGAAAGAAAAAAAATACATATAACCTTTAATAAATATCATTTTACTGATCAAGTGGAGTCTAAAACTTTTATATTACTTGCTCCCCTTGTTTCAAATATCAGAACAACTTTCCAGTCCAGCTAGATGAAAGTGTTCTGGTCTGCGATCCACAAACATATTCAATTTTTACAGGGGGTATTTCCAATGATTTTTTTTAATATCTTTATGATATTCATATGTACTTAAACTGTAACAACTTAAAACAAACCAAACAAATAAACACAAAACATATAACATGACAACACAAACAGATAAGACAATGTTTTTTTTCTTGTAATTTTTGCAATGCTTAGATGAGGAAGGCGCTACTGGTGGTAATGGGGCCTCATGGTCTATCAGTCATCTTTGCTACTGGATTGATATTACACTGTGGTTTCTTCAGAAGAAAACCAGCACACAGAGACCTGTCAAGGAAAGCTCCTTGCAGTGGCTGATTATTCCTATTTACAAATGTACAATGCTGACACATGCAGTGGCACACACATCATTACCATTTTTGGGGTTCTCTTCTATACAGAAAAAGTGGAGCAGTTACCCATAGGAGGGTGGTTATCCTAAGTCAAGGACTTTTCTGGCCTTTTCCTGCCTCAACATAAGGGTGGGCACTGACTAACCCATCTGACATGTATTTTCAAACAACTCGAAGCCATTCCTTCCTGCTAGCCAAGAAGGGTGGCCGGCAGGATATAGCAGACTGCTCACCCCCTGTACACAACCCCAGTGGTTTCCTCTCCCATGAAGGACTGGAGCATTATTTGTTCAGTACCAACCTGGCTCAAGTCCCATCTTTTTCCAAGTATGTTCAGTGCAGCTCCAGTGTCTAGAACAGTGCTGGTGTGCCCTTGATTTCCCACTGTGACAGGAATTCAGAGTCTCCCTCCGGGATCTCAAGTGTGGGTCCCCAATTCTTCCCATGAGCCTGAGCTCTGCTCATGGGTCTATGGCAGGGGACTGTTTGTGCCTGCCACTTCAATGGCCTGGAGCTGGTAGCCACCAGGTGCCTGATTAGGGCAGCCATTTTGGAGCTGGGATGCCCATATAAACAGGGCAGTTTTGCTGCTGGAGGCTAGACAACAATACCACCTCGCTGGAGGGCTGCTGGTATCATTTGGAGGTAAGGGAGGAGCTGTAGGGGAAGTATAGGAGGCTCTCGGTCCTGGGCATGACCTAAAACTGCAACCTGCTGGGAGTGGGTGGCCTGGTGAGGCTCCCAGTGATGCGGGAGGCCCCAGGAAATGCCAGACTAGTTACCACCCTGGTGAAAGGTGGGTTGGAGCACCTTAGCCTCTAGCCCCCACAACTGGGTGGGTTACCCTTTGTTTTGTAGAGCCCATAGAGTGAACCCTTAGAAGGAGGAAAGGGACATAGACTCAACACCTGACTGAACTTCCCCTGACTGACCCATGCTGAGGCTAAGACTGGAAGGGTCAAAGAGCTGGGGGGCCACCATGAGGAATGCCCAAGAGCTGAGGGCCTGGGGTTCTAACTGTCCTGGAGGTGGGCCAAGGCTAAAGAGCCAAAGGTCCCAGTGGGGGGAGCACACCTGGAAGGGGAAGTGGGTCAGGGAGCTATGCTGCCCAATATGAAGGTGGATGAGACTATCTGATAAGATGATTCCAGATTGGGGTTCAATCAGGAGGATTTTGGGGCCCAGTGATAGTGAAAACATCAAGATGCCATCTGCGAGGCTTTGGCTGCGGTGTAGTCCACCCCCTGGCATTGGGGGAGAAAATGGGCAGCCTCCCACTTACTAACATCTACTAATTAAATATTAACAACAAGGCATGGTGGGCAAGAATGTGGGCAGTTAGCTCAGGAACAGGTGGGCAGGCCGCAGGGAAAGCAGCCCCGAGGAGGCCCCTGTTACAAGGTCTTATCACAGGGCCCCCTTGGCACTCCTCTAGAAGTGTAGCTGTGACTGAGACCCTGTTGGAATGGGAATGTTTTAACTTCTTTTTACCAAGCTCTGCCATCCACTTAATGAACTTAAGCAGTGGCTGTTTGTCCCATTTCTCCTTGGGGTCCCCATGATCCATGAGGCAGTTTGAGTCTATCATATGTGTATCATCCCTATCTGGCACTGTGCCAGGTATGGATAACAGTTCCTATTCATTCCTGTGTATGAATTTGACTCTCATGGTGATGCATACTAATCCATACCTCTCTCCATATGCCTATCCAGTTTTAGATATTCACTTTCATTTGAATAAGTGATTATGTGATCCGGTGCATGTTCTGGGGTTTCCTTGGGCTGGGTGGTAGTAATAAACCCACCCCCCTTGTTTTGCAGGCAAGCGCTCTGCATCCTGGGCACAGAGCAAAATCTCACCCAGGGTGTAATTACACTCACTGAGTGGTCCTGTCAAACCAATTATGGATGGGTGCATTCCCCGGGGGGGCGGGGGAAGGTGTCACTGGTGGGGCCTTTCGGGTGGATAGGTGGTGTGACATAGAGCTGGTCTGGTCTGGATGGAGAATGGCATTCCCAATGGCAGTCTTAACTGCCTCCTTTTATATCAGCAGACCTTCCATGACCCCAGTGGCAGGGGGCCTACCCAGGCAAGGGCCAGCCCCTGGTGCACTGAGAATGTGCATTCCAGGTCAGGACATGCTGTTCCAGGTGTCTGTAATGGTGTCTTGGGTGGGATCTGCAGTGGTCTTTGTCTTTCAAATCTTGAGCCAGAGAGTCAATGCAGGGTGATGGTTGGGTCATGGGAGTTGATGGTTCAGTCATTCAGAAAGAGCTATTTTTAGATCTACTACCATTGTGTCTCAAGCACCCTCATTCATCTTCATCCATCCAGGATGGAGTTTGCATAGGAGGGGTAGGTATGAGTCATGGGTTACAACATCAGGGGACACAAGATGAAGGCCTGACATTACAAGATGGAAACTTGACGTGACTTATGCTAACTTACATATATGTAGGCCTAAATCATATAGTAGCAGTAAAACAGTGATATAGAACAGTTAAAAAAAACAAACCACCAATATAAATGTAGTAATTATCCAATATAAAACAGTGGATACCCACAACAGGCCACTTATTTGAAAAGGAGGAGAAAAAGAGTAAAATAAATCCAATTTCCTACCAAAATAAAATGCTGAAGCTTATCCATAGGGAATAAAGAGTGAGAGAAAATGTGAGAAATGGTTAGTGGAATGGGGAAGGAACATAGCTTTTAAATTAAAAAGAAAAAAAAATTAACAACTGGGGGTTTTGCTGTAAGAGAGTACTCAAATTAGCCAATAATCTAGTATTTAAGAGATTCACTTAGAATCTGAAAGACCCAGGTTCAAACCACCAGACAAGTCAGAATAAAATAGTTTATATTCTCTCTCTCTCTCTCACTGTATGAAAAATTCCATCCTCAAAATGAACTACATTCCTCACATAAAGTTCATCTAAACTGATATTTATGAAACATTAATTTTTTCCTAGCTTAGCTTATGGTGTATTCTAAGGCATAGCATCAGATGAATGGCATCTGTTATCAGTTTATCTATCTGAACAGAACTATGAATTTTAGAAGCATGTCACACTTTAGAGGTTCTCATTAAAAGTGGTGTTACAATTCTCAGATCTGGTTAACAATTCTCAGACTGTGTATCAGTTACTTATCAATGTCACTTTTTTTGGCTAAACTACTAAATATTCACAAAGCTTTGTGCCCCTTCATCAAACCCTGTCAGTCATTTAGTGCAAATTTTAAAAATGAGGTTAAAAAAAAAAAATCAGAAATCTGTCATAAATTTTACAGATGGAGTAGGCTGAAGCATGAAATGTGTTTTAGAGAGCTGGTAGAATCCTACATTGCAAATATAAATGCAGGGCTAGAATGGACCTCAAGTCATTATCTAGTCAATCATCCAACTCTGAGATGCCTTCAAATGTATCTAGATCATCCCTGAAAGATGTTTTTGTTCCATTGTTAAACACCTTCATTAAGAAGGAATTCACAATCTCCTCAGTTGACATGTTGCTTAGGTTTGCAATTAAAAGATTTTCCTAATATTTATCTTAAATTATCTTTGTTGCAAATTTTGTCTTGTCCTGAAGCCCTAGTGGTCATGCAGATCATTGTCCTTTGTACAATAATTTTGCCATGTCCTCCTGTCGTCTTTTTCTTTTTCCCCCTAGACTAAAAATCCTGAACTTTAAAACTTTCCTCAACAGATCATTTCCCATCTCTATTCATTCTTGTTGCTCTTCTCTTGGTTTCTACAACTTGTCAACTTTTTTCTTTTTGAAGTGGGGAGTCCAAAACCGGGCACATAACTCTAAGTGAGGTCTCAGCAGCACCGAATAAACTCTCTCAAATATTTAAATATACATAATACCTGTGAATATAGCCTCAAAATGGAGATGATTCTAGTGCTATTTTTGTTGTTGCGCCTGATGCTTTTCTTCATTACTGCAGTCTAATCAGGGTTTTTTTTTTTCCTTATTATTTGTACTTGTGTCATTGATTTTTTTTCCCCCCCCTTGTTAAGTGTACTTGGCACATGCATTATTAAATTTCACCCTGTTGATTTCAGGCTATTTCTCTCTATATGGCAAGATCATTTGAATTTGAGTTCTACAGTCCAAAATGATACCAAGTTAGGACAAGCAGGGAGCATCTGTACGTTTTCCCATCACCCAAGTCAAAATTAAAAGATTGCTATCATAGGTCTATGCCTGCCACAGACCCCTACAGGATTCTGCTTCCAATATGACAGTAAATTATTGATGCCAACTCTAAGTATGGATTTTCAACTGGATAAGCAACCATCTTGTAGCATTTCCCTAATTTACTTGTGAAAATGGCTTTTGGAATAGTGTCAAATCTTGACTTAAATAAAGTTGCCTCAACCATTCAACCAGTTAAGCTATCAAAATGGAAATTATATTGGATTGACATTATTTGTTCTTAATGAATCCATGTTGTCTCTTTCTTATCACTTTAGCACCTGCAGGTGCTTATAAAGCAATTGTTAAATAAGTTGTTCCAATACCTTTCCTGGAATTGTAGTCAGAATGACTCATCTGTTATTTATGGGGGTTTTTTTGTTTTTTTTTTAAACCCTCCTGAAAGACAGATGCTGTGTTTGCTCTTCTCCAGTCCACAAAGATTTCTAGTCACGACTGATGTTTATACACATGCTCTGGGAGTAAAGGGAGAGCACTTTTATTAAAGTAGATCTGAGAGCCATTCTAAAGTGTTCAGAGTCACATATATTGGTGTCCCTGCATTGAAAAATGACATCCGGGGTGCTTTACTTACAGCTCAAACAAGCTTTAGTTAAAGTGTCCCCACAGCCATTTTTCAATGCGGGGACACTGATATACCTGATGCTAGAGTCCACTGGAGCATGGGAATTACAGTGCCCCCACAGGCTCAATTAATCAAGTCTGCTCCAACACGCCCTAATTATAGTGCATCAGAGCAACCTAGCTTCATGTGACTAGGTACCCAATGCGTTCCCAAACTTAAGTGTTAATGTTTCCCGAATCATTTTGGAGTACACTTCATCAAGCCCGATCAACTAGAATATCTTTAAGTGACTTAAATATCTGCTAACCTGTTCTTTCTCTATTGTGCCCTGCAATCTTATCTCCCTTCTAAAATTAATTAACTGAATATATGAACCTTATCATGTTTCATTTCATGTCCCTCACTTGGCCACAACTCATTTAGTATTTTAGACTACCTAATTTCATTCCTATATTCTTGTGCCATTCATTTATAAAGATCTTTACCCCATTTCCTTGCTTATTGTTTTTGTATGATTTTCATTTTGAGTTCCTTATATAGCCACATTAATCTCTCAGTATGCTTCCTCCACTATGGGGTATTTGCTACTGCACCTTTAACATAGGTTTTTTTTCCAGTAACTACTGGGTCTATTTTACCCCTAAGATTATCACTTCAAGAGAAAGAGTTCCCAGATTTAGTAAGTCTGGGGCTTTTGAGGCCATTATTCTACCAGTTTTAGACTGGTAAATTCCTCTTAATTTTTTGGACACTTTCACTCAAATTAAATTTCACTTTTAAATTTTCAACCAGTTCTGGAATAATAGGCAGAACCAAATTTAAAATAGCTATTGTCCTGGTAATGTCATCCATTTAAAAAACAAAGATTTCCCCCCCCCCCGCCAAATGCATTTCAAGAATTGGGGGGACTGTCTGTATCCTTCTGTATTGATTTTTCCAACAAATATATAGGTAAATAAAGCCCCGCAATTAAACAAAGTACTATTCTTTCGAGCTATTGTTAACTGCTCAAAAAAAACCCTCTGCAGCCTTTTCCTTCTAAGTGGTCTAGGGTAAATACTACCATGTCATCACCTCTGTTCCATTCTCCTTTTATCGTCACATGCAGATAGGCAACACATCTGCCTCTTACTTCTTCCTAAACTTTAGGGCATGTGTGTACATTCATTCTGTGCCATGCAAAAGCTTCTTCCCTACAAAGGAAGCATCCAGATGAGCCTGCACATGCTTCTTGCAGTGTCTCAAACCCATTTGAGATGCTGCAAAGGCACTTGCAGGAACCAAAAAAATGTTCCCTTTGCTGCAAACTTGCAGAGCAGGGACAAAATTAGACCCCTTGATATCCAGGGGTGCAAAAAAAAAAAAAAAAAAACAGCTAATAAAACCCTGGTGAGCTGGGCTGCAGCAGTGCAGGTGCCAGCAGGAATGCCG
>NW_017728951.1:58327789-58329386 GCF_001723895.1 Crocodylus porosus
CAGATACCGTATGCCGTAAAAAAAAAAAAAAAAAAAAAGAGTAATAAACCAGGGTTGGGGACCACATCCTCAGGCAACTAGAGGCTGGATCCTCCATAGAAATCCTCTGGCTGCCACAGCATCTCTATGGTTAGCCCTGGCCCTGGTGCTGAAGCATGCCTCCTGCCCATGTGGGAAAGCAGCTTGCCAGCAGGAGGGAGCTGTACCCTGGCTCCACTGCTAGTAAGTAAGAGGTCAAGGGGCTGGAGGAGGCAGGAAGAACTCATGGGGGGGGATCCCTACTGACACTGCCGGCTCCCCCAGCCCCCTTATCCCTGCCCCACCCAGCCTCATATCCCCCCAGCCCCTTGAGTTCCTCAATCCCTGCTACCCCCACCCCAACATCATGGCAGGAACCCCCCTCTCTGGCACTTACCAGCAGATCCAGCTGCTGTCTGGGTCATGTGGCAGGATGGCCCCTAGGGGTGCCATCACCTCCCCTAGTGCCCTTACCTACCATGCCAAGCCTGGGTCTTTAACACGCCCTCCGTCTCGCCCACCACGTCTTTGATCTTCTTAGTTCAGTTAAGGAGGCTGCCTTCCTACCCTTCTTGGCATGGGGCCGGTCTTTTCTCCGGGATTTCTTCCAAGTCCCAGTGCTGGTCTTCTCCCAGGGCCAACTCAATACACATGCCCCCTCCTGGGGCAGCTCTCTCTGATTGTGCCCCTTCTCACCCAGCCCAGACTTCCCAACAGGCTTACTCCCCTCTTGGGGCTTCATATCTCACAGGCAGCACCCCACTTGGACCTGCCTCCCTTATATTCCACAGCCACTTGCATCCTGACCTGCATCCCGCACTCCCCGTGGTCTCTATGCCCGCGCTCAGGCCTGTGGTCACGCCTCTCGAGCTCCGCTGCCCACCCTGGGGCCCTTACTCACACTCCTTATGCTTGTCACCTGCACTCGGGCCTTCTATGCCCAACTTGAGAAGAGCCCCAGTGGGGCATAGGCCCAATTGGGGCCTGTCCCAGTAATGCCCATGCTGGGCTGGGGTCAGGACCCCCCACTACATAGACCCACCTTCCTGGGCCCACACCCTACTGGGCATCTGCCTCTACCTGGCTCTTCCCAAAGTTGCCCCAATGGGCTGGGGTCAGGACAACCCCACAACGTGGCACCCTCTGCAGTGCCAGGAACTCCCCCACCTTACTGGGGAGCTCCTGCTGAGGCCTCCTCCACCCCTACAGCCTCACCCGGTCCTCCAGTGTAGTAATCACAACTCCACAAAACTATGCTGGCTTTCCCACTTACCTCTATCAGGGTTCTCTCCACCCCTGCATCATCGCAGCCAATCAGGCTGCAACCACTGACTTGGGTTGCTCAGCTCTCACACAGAGCTCCTGCTCCTACAGTTGCCAGAGGGGAACTGTTCTTTGGCCTCAGCCTTCCCTTCCTTATGAAGGCCAAGACTCGCCCCCTGGTGGTCAGCTGATCTAATCAGCTCCCAACAGCTAACACCTGCTGCCTTACTAACTGGCAGCTAAGCCATTCCCTATCTTCAGTAACAGGCAACTCAATATCCCTGCTACAGTCACCGGGGCACAACCTGCCCAGTTC
>NW_017728951.1:58329644-58336106 GCF_001723895.1 Crocodylus porosus
ATGGGGCCAGGAGGGGCAGCAATCCAGGGGGCTGGAGGAACAAGTTGGGGTGGAGCATGTGGGCCCTTCATGGGAGGCTGTAACCACTCTGGAGGGGGCTGTAATCCCTGTGGAGGGGCTGTAGCCCCCATAGGGGTGGCCTTTGCCCCTGTTGGGGGGCTGTGGCCCCTGTGGGGGGCTTTAAACCCTCAGAGTGGGGCCATAACCCCTTTGGGGAGCAGCAAAACATGTATTCATGAATTGATGTAAGATCTATTTAGAATTCACTTTATTATTATGATAGAGACACTGCTACTTTTCCAAATTCCTTGAACAGTGTAGATATATGAATAAAACATGCCCAACTGATCACTGTCTCTCAGTCTGTCATGCTCTCTAGAGATAGAGATAGAGATAAGAAAAAAAAATTCAGTAGCACCCACTTCCCCTCTGGTGCTGGCTGGAGCCCCTCTGTGGTGGCAGCAACAGCCCCTGGCTTGGCCTGCTCCCAGCCAGCACCAGAGGGGAAGTGGGTGCTGCTGAATTTTTTTTTTTTTCTTAGAGAGGGAAAGAGAGATCAGTTGGGCAATGTTTTATTGAAATATCTAGTGTCAAAGCAGTTTAGAAGCCTACCAGTGACTCTATCATCATAATAAAGTGAATACTAAATACCCGTTTTTCTGCCTCCCACAGGGGTCACATCTCCCTCAAGAGGGGTTTAGGCCCCGCCCCCCACAGGAGCTACAGCTCTCCCACAGTGGAAACAGCCACCCCCAGAGGGGTTACAGCCTCCCCAACAGGGGCCAAATTATCGCTTGCCCTTTCAGGGCCCACATGCCCCACCCCTGCTTGCTCCCCCAGGTCCCTGGATTGATGCCCTGCCTGACCCCATCCCCCACCAGCTTCTGCATCCCCTTTGACTGCCCTACCCCCTGCCCATTCCCCATGATTCTCCAATGGCTGCTTCACCCAGCCTGAGTCCCTCCTTGCACCTTCAGTCCCCCAATGGCTGCCCTCCACCTTGCCATCCTGTGGCACTTTATATATATATTTTTAAAGCCTCTACTCACTGGCAGCAGAAGGAGCTGTGGGGGCTCTGGGACCTCCTGGCAGACCCCCACACATAGGCATGGGACAGCAGGGGACAGCGGGGCCCAAGGTAGGGCTGCTACCCTGCCTTGATCTGTGTGTGTGTGGGAGGGTAATAACCCCGATGGCAGCTGCTACTCTCGGTGAGTGTGGAGGGGGTTCTTTTTTTTTTTTTTAATTGATAGGATGCTGGGGTCCAGAGAGGCAGTGATGTGGGAGGCTCAGGGGGCTGGGGAGGGTGGGGTGGGGCAGGGCAGGACAGGGCAGTGATAGAGGGGTTTGGGGTGCAGACAGGGGATGGGAGAAGATGGGGCAGTGATTGGGGAGCTGGGAGAGTGGGCAAGGCTGGCATGAGTCCCCCCCATGGTCCCCTCCCCTCTCCTCTACTTTCTCCCTCCCCCTGCTTCCTCACAAGAGTCTGGGCCCAAGTCCCTGTGGCCACTGCTTCTCCTAATGCCCCCACTCCCCAGCCAGTGCTTTGGGGGGGCGCACCAGCGGTCTTGCCTGTCCCCCTCTGTTGCCTAAGTGGGGACTGAAGCCCTGTATCAGTAGGCAGTGTGCTTCAGCACCAGGGTGAGGGCCAGCCATTGAGACTCTCTGGCTGCTACCAGAGTGTCTCTGTGGAGGACCCAGCCTCTGGTTTGTTGCCCTGCCCCACTTTTTTCTAATTTTTTTTTGACTCCTAGATATTCAAAGGTCTAATTTTGACACCACAGTTCAAATTTTCAGGGTGAGGAACATTTTCTCATTCCGGCATGTGCCTCTTGTAATATCTCAAAGGGCTTTGAGACACTGCAAGACTTACATATGTGCTCATCTGGATGCACCCAAAGGTGCCTATTCTTTGTGAATTAGTGCCTATCCAATCAATGTTCCACAAGTATCTCTGTTAATAGTAATAAAATAATAGCTTTGGCTATGTAATAGGCATTGACTTCTTCCTTTTGTTTC
Organism: Crocodylus porosus; assembly: GCF_001723895.1. Lineage (NCBI taxonomy): Eukaryota > Metazoa > Chordata > Crocodylia > Crocodylidae > Crocodylus > Crocodylus porosus. The sequence goes on from NW_017728951.1 coordinate 58,331,664, forward strand.
CCTAAATCCTGGTTGTTATGTATATCTAGGAATGGTAATTCACCATGTTTGTCTGAAGTCAGAAAGAAGGAAAGGTAGATTTTTACCTTATAGGCTAATAACCTTATAGACTAAATCAGAGATGCATTATTAATTCTAAAATGAACATGGGCCGCCAATGTGAGGATGCAGTCAGCAAGGTTAACCACACCTTATGGTTAACCTTAATGCATCCACAGATGCATCATGAGCAGGTCCAAGGAAGTGATCAGGCCACAGTTGGAGTCATGGGTGCCACACTTCAGGAGGGATGAGGCCAGCATTGAGAGGGTCCAGAGGAGAGCCACTTGCATGATCAGGGGACAGCAAGGCAGGCACTATGAGGAGAGGCTACAGGACATGAACCTGTTCATCTTCACAAGAGAAGGCTGAGAGTGGATCTAGTGGCCATCTATAAACTTACCGGGGGCACCAGAGTAACAAGGAATAACCACCACGAGTTGATAGAGAGTAGGTTCAGGCTAGACATCAGGAGGCACTACTTCACAGTCAGGGCAGCCAGGAGTTAGAAACAGCTTCCAAGGGAATTGGTGCTGGCTCCTACATTACGGATCTTTAAAAGGAGACTTGGTGACTACCTAGCTGGGGTCATATGAGCTTAAACTTACCAGGGGGTCATATGAGCCCAGTATTCATTCCTGCCCAGGGCAGGGGGTCAGACTTGATGATCTGCTCAGGTCCCTTCTGACCCTACATCTATGAATCAATGAATTAAGATGATTACTTAGCATAAGCAAATGGCTGGTTTAGCATAAGCATTCATAAGTAAAATATGCTTGCCTAGCATCTTGCACTATACTTTTAATACATCATTCTGCCTTGTGGTCAGCAGCTCTGCTAGGCCACAAGTCATGCCTTTATTCATCTGCAAATCCAGTACTCCACAAGATCCAAATATTGTAACCCTAACAGCATAAACAGCAGTGGATATGTTGATGTTTTACAGTTAATATCTTGTTGTTTTATGTCTTGTTTTTCTTTTAATTATTGTTGAGATGTAAACAAAGCACCATCCTCCAGGATTCACTCAGCAAACTCAAAAGCATGTTTCTTAGCTGAGCATTTCAGATGTTGTAAATACAGGCATTTCTTTCCCATATAAATAATATAAGAAGAACCTTGAGAGAGAACACAAATTAGTAGCAACATGTCAGCTGCATTGCTTACCAGAAGTATCCTGTTGTGCTCCACATGTGGTATAGGTAAGGAATTTGCAGCACACACACATTCACCAGTTTGTTTAGTTCCTTTCACCTTTGCTCAGAGACAGATCTTGAAAATTCTGTTAAATTTTTAGGACTTCTTTCCACCCATATCCTTTGCATAAATGGCAAATGTGGTAAATGTTAATATGTAATTAGTGGCTTAGGTTACTGACATATGAACACTGGTGATTGCAATGCTCTATTTAGTAGATCATAGGACTAGATTCACCTTGCATAGAATGCAGCTGCTTGACTACTGGAAAAAACAAACCTAAACAAAAAAAAATGTCTTTTTGTTCTCTGGAAAATTTATTGGTGATAATTAAAAAAATATTTCCTTGTCCCATAATCACTGAAGTCTGGCTTTCTGATTACATTATTCCCCTGAAGGTCAGTGTTTTTTGTTATAAAAGTGGCCTTGCATAATGAAGAGGAACAGGCCTAGGACTGACCCATTCTTGACTGGTCTAACAATATCAAAGACTAAGATGTATTCAGAGTTCTAGGTGTGTATTGTATTTTTTAAACATTTTTATTTTCTGACAAGTGTGATCCTTGCTACTGTAGAGGGAAATTATATATATGGCTTTTCAACTCACAGAAAACAATCAGTGCCTCTCTGCTGTGACAGAACACAACAATTTATATTAGGGCTATGTGAAGCTTCGGTCCCTGATTTGATTTGGTGGAGATTTGACTCAAGCCAGTAGCTGAATCTCCAAATCCAAATTTGAATCAGAGGACCCTTTAATCTCTTTGAATCAAGTGGGAACCCTCCAAATCAATTTGGAAAGATTTGGAGATTTGGACATAGAGACAACTTTAAATGTTTTCCTTACATACCTCTAGGTAGCAGGGGGCTTGTGAATGTTGTGGTGTTGGGATGCATGCAGCATCCCACAGAAGCATGGGGGGGTGAGGTTCCCCAGTGAACTCAGCAGCAGACCTGGAAGTGGACCAGAAGCACTTCTGGTCCACTGGTGGGTCCACTGGGAAGTATTCTGGGGTGCCCTCTATACCCCTCTAGCTTGGCAATTGGTGCCTCCTGGCTCTGGAGGTGGGGCACCCAGGGTCCACCATAGCCAATTGCTGAGCTGCGGGGGCACAAGGGGCCCCCAGAACACTCTCTGGCAGACCTAGAAGTGGATCAGAAATACTTCTGATCCACTTCCAGGTTCACCACTGAGTACATGGAGGGCCCCCACCGTACTCCTGTGGAACGTTCCATGTGCCTCAGCATCCCAGCAACCATAAGCCATGCCTGCTACCTCAAGGTATGGAGAAAAAACTGTTAAAGTTGCGTCTATGTCTAAATTGCTGATTCCCTGAATCACCATCAAAACTTCAGATTTGGATTTGGCCAAATAGAAACAGGGACAGTGATCTGAATCAAGTAATCGAATCAGTGTCCCTGATTTGGGATGAATCTGAATTGAATAGGGCCTGCTTTGCACACCCCTAATGTATATCTATGCCATGACAGACAGAAGAGTTTGAACTAGAATTTAGATCCCTGGTACATGTTCAGGGGTGGAAACCATCTATAGATCTGTTACACATTTTTAAGCACTAACTTAATAGCTTGTTGGAAACTGTGCTGCTGCTGTAAGAGCAAGAGCTGGGCTGAGCAGACAACACTGTGATAGTGGTGGTGTTGGTGGTGGTAGCAGCAATAATGTTGGTAGTGGCAACAGAAGCAGTAGTCAGGGACTGTTTTAAAGTCCCCAGTGTAGGTCAGACTCTTAAGTTCCCATTCCTTCCACTCTCAGAACCTGACCTGTTTGGTGCTCAGCAGCACCTCTCCACTTTCTCCTCACCTTGATAAACCTCTGGAAAAGATCTCCATCTTTCCTAACATAACCTTTCTAGTACTGAACCAGTAACATGCATACGCACTGTACAAAAGCCTGACATTTTTATTGCTAAATACCATGAACTCAGTATTCAATGTACACAATATTACTGAGGAAAATTTTCATAGATTTTCATAGACTTTAGGGGCTGGAAGGGGCCTCATGCAATCATCGGGTCCAGCCCCCCTCACCATAGGCAGGAAGTCAGCTGAAATCAAGTGACCCCAACAAGAAATATATCCACCTGTTCTTGAAAGAATCCCAGAACAGGTGCTTGCACCACTTCTGGGGGGAGGTTGTTCCAGACCCTGGACACACGCAACATAAAGAACTTTTTTTCTTATGTCTAGTCTAAATTGGCCTTCCTGGAGTTTATGACCTTTCGACCTTGTTATCCCTTGGGGAGCTGTGGTGAACAGGTACTGATGTACCTGTCCCAGGTTCTAATGTACCCATCTTATGTAATTGTAGGCTGCCACCAAGTCCCCCCTGAGCCATCTCTTTTCCAGACAGAAGAGTCCCAAGTCCCTCAGTCTCTCCTCATACGGCCTTCCCTCCAGGCCCTGGATCATATGAATGGCTCTCCTCTAGACTCTCTCAAGCTTCTCCACATCCTTCCTGAAGCAGCGGGCCCAATACTGGATGCAGTACTCCAGCTGCAGTCTCACCAGAGCTCAATAAATTGGGAGGATGACTTCCCTGGTTTTTGCTTGAGATGCAACGGTGGATGCATGCCAGAGTTTGGTTTGCCTTGCCAGCCACAGCATCAAATTGGTGGCTTATATTCATCTTGTGGACAATCAAGACCCCCAAGTCCCTTTCAGTTGTGGTGTTAGTGAGTGTAGCACTGCTGAGTCTGTAAGTATCTTGAGGGTTCTTTATATCAAAGTGTAGCACCTTACACTTCTCTACATTGAAGACCATCAGGTTTTGGTCAGCCCACCTTGACAGCATGTCCAAATTGGCCTGTATCCCTAGCCTGTCCTGTGGTGTGACTGCCCACCCCTTTAATTTAGTATCATTCATGAACTTGGGCAGTTCATCAATGATTTGGATTTGGGAGTCAGATGTGAAGATGTTAAAGAGTACCAGTCCAAGTACCAAGCCCTGAGAGACTCCACTGGTCACCCTGCACCATGTTGATTTGCTTCTTTCAATTAGTGCTGTCTGGGTCCGACCCTGTAGCCAGTTGCCTAGCCATCAGTCTGTATGATGATCAAGGCCACTGTTCCCCAGCTTAACTGCCCAGCTTAACCATGGGCAGTGGGGTTCCGCAGGGCTCGGTCCTCGGGCCCGCACTGTTCAACATCTTCATCAGTGACTTGGATGAGGGGGTAGAAAGCATC
>NW_017728951.1:58336806-58344421 GCF_001723895.1 Crocodylus porosus
AGATGAGCACCTTGCTGGGGTCATCTGACCCCGGTGCTCTTTCCTGCCAAGGCAGGGGGTCGGACTAGATGATCTTCCTAGGTCCCTTCCGACTCTAGCTACTATGAAACTATGAAACTATGAAACCATGACGGCATTGTGGGGAAATAGGTCATTGGCTTTCTTGAAGTCCAGATACAGGATATCCACATCATCTCCCTTCTTCAGGGCACATGTGACCTGGTCATAGAAGGAGATGAGTTTGGTCAGGCAAGACCTGGCAGTTACAAAACCATGTTGGCTGGCATTCAGATGTTTGCCTTCTGTGAGGTTGGTGTTGATGGATCCCTTGACAAATTTCTCCAGGATTTTTCCAGGCATGGATGTTATACTGACTGGTCTTTAGTTCCCCGGATCACCCCTCCTCCCTTTCTTGAAGATTTGGACCTTGTTGGCTCTTTCCAGTCATCAAGGACCTTACCCAAGTGCCACAAATTTTCAAATATCTCTGCCAAGGGGAATGCAATGATGCCTGCCAGTTCCTTCAAGACTCTTGGGTGCATTCCATCTGGGCCTGCAGACTTGTGAATGTCCAGTTTCTTGAGGTGTTCCCTCATCTGATCCACATCGATTTTCACCCACTCCCAGAACTGTTTGTGCTGTTCCTAATAGTGTGATCCTTCTGGGAGGGTGAAAAAATGATGCAAAAAAGTCACTTTGGTGCTTTCTTGAGTGTTGGATGTCAGTTGCCCCATTGAATCTCACAGGAGCCCAATGCTATCTGTTCTTTTTCCTACTTCCCACATATCTGAAGAAGGACATTTTGTTGTCTTCCATTTCCATAGCTAGCCTGAGTTCAGTTTGTGCCTTGGCTTTTTCCATCCACTCTCTACAGGTGCGGGCAAGTGCAAAGTAATCCTCTTTAGTGATGATTCCTGTTTTCTGGCTGGTATAGACTTCTTTTTTGAGTTTAATTAGGTCCAACAATTCCTTATTAAGTCATGGGGAATTCTTTGCCCATTGACTGTATTTCTTGTGGTGTATTGCAGGTGAAGTGGAGGCCATCCCTTCCCAATAGTCTTCTCTCTGAAGCGTGGACAATGGTTGAGGAAGCCCTCACAATGGTTCCATCGCTGGAATCTTCTATTCACCTCACCGATGCACCTATCCCTCCAGAGTACTGTAGTCACACATGACCTGACCCGGACTGCTCCATGCCATATCATTGGCACTCACATGGATGAGTAGCATGGGACGGTGCAGTAGCATGGGAGGGCCAGATGAGTTTGGGGATTCCCCTCCATTACATCCCAGAAAAGAGCTCCAGGCAGGCAGCAGACCTCATGGGCTAGTGGGGCAGGGCAATAGGTCACTCCCTCATTCCCCCTAAGGAGTGTAACAAACCCTAACAGTTTCTTTCTTCTTTTTTTTATTCTATTCCCTCCCCTTCCCCAACCTTTTCTGACTTTTTCTCTCCTTCTCTATTCCCTATAGATAAGTATAAGTGAGCTTAAACTTAGGACAAGCTTTAAACATTTTTATTTTGGTAGCAAGTTTTTGGCTTTGGACATCCACTATTTTATATTGTATTATTATTAGGTTTGTATTGATTTTTACTGTTGCATATTGTATTCTTATAATTTGTGTATTGATTTTTATTGTTTCATACGGATATTGTGTGGTTTAGGCCTGTGTTCATAAGTGAACCAAAGTCATGTTAAGTTTCCATTTTATATGTCATTTTATATATATATGTCATATATCTTCTATCCTCTGCCCAAGCATCCCCTGTGTGTTGCAATTGTATGAGTCAAGTATCCCTCCCATGTAAATTGGTTCCCCGATGAATGAGTGTGATTGGAAATGATTCAAATACAATGGTAGCAGGCCTCTACTGAATGGCCTGTAATGACTGGGTCATCACCTTGCATTGATTCATCCAGGAACCATGGACCTCACCCTGGAACAGGAACAAGACCAGCATTTGAAAAACAAAGACGCTGCAGAAGCAGCAGCTCTCACCATTACAGACACTCAAAACTGCACATCCTTGCATGGAGCACACATGCTCAGTATGCCAGGGGCTGACCCTTGCCTGGGCATGCCTCCTGTCACTACAGTCACACATGGTCTGCCCCTATAAAAAGAAGCAGTGAAGACAAACTCACTGGGACGCTCTCTTCATCTGGCCCAGCAACATGCCACATGACTTATGCACCCAGAGGCCCTGCTGGCGACCCCCCTCTGGACAACATCTACTGGACAATGATCCCTTTCCAGCCTGGATAGGTAGATATTACCTCCATACCTCCTCCTACAATTTCAACTCTCTGTCTCTGTCTCTCTCTCTCCTCCTGGACTTCAGTGGATTTCAGCCCCTGCACCAAGCCTCTCTAACCCCTGCTGCCATTGTGTGTGCATGCAAGGGAACCAAGTTGGCATTATGTCACCATTGCCCCTGTTCAATAAAGCCTCTGTCATTTGCAACCTCAAGTTGAGTCATGTTTTACTGAATCCCAGTCCTTTCCCTATCTTAAATTCCAGCCTCATAGAAGTAAGGTTGGGAGGAACCTTGTAGATCTTCAAGTCCAACCCCCAAATTCTCTCTCTCTCTCTCTTTCAGCTCCAGTTCCCACCTTCTCTGATAGTTTCCTGATCTCCTCCCAATTCCATCTCCTCTTGTCTGCTACCTCTCAGCCTCTCTTTGTGTTTCTGCTGTCCCTGCTGCCCATATTTCCTGTGACTTTCTGCTTCCCATCTTTCTGTTTGCAGGCTTCCCCCCCTGCAACTTCTGTAATCTCCTCCACCACCACAGCTTCCCAGGTCCTATTAGCTGTCCTGCAGTTCTCTCCAGCTTCCAGCACCTACTGCCACTCTCTGCAACTTCTCTAGCTGCCCCAGCGCCATCCTCTGGGTCCCCACACCCAGAGCCCCTCTTTAACACCCACACTTTCCCTTAGTCCCATTTTCCCTTCTCTCCCCATCTATCTTTTCTGCTCCCCCATAGCTCTCGTTCCAGTCCCAGAGTCTGTGCCAGCATGCTTCCCTGTTCTGCAGGCTTTGGGTGTTGTTTTTTAATCAATTAACCTGAAGTTATCCCCCAGCCTCAGTTCTTCATCCCAGGCCCCTTTATTCTACCAGTTCTAATCCCAGTCCTGTTAACTTTAACCTCTACACTTCTACTTTCTTATCTTAACCTTTCCCCAGGTAAACCAAGGGTATACATACAAACACATCACAACACCCAGCTTAGGAATTCACCTGTGTGTATGTGTAGGTGGGTGGTATGTATGTAAATTAGTGAATATATATATATATATACACATATACAGATATCATTGTGTGTGTGGTATATGAATTAGTAATCCACATATGTGTATTGAATGTACAGGTGTTGGTAACTGGTAACTGATTCTGTCTAAATTTGGTGTGTGTTGTGTGCATGAACCTAGACTAATTATTTTGAATGTGAGTGTATCTGAGTTGCTACTGTGTGTGTGTGTGTGTGTGTGTGTTTATGTTTATATATATATGGCATTGTGTGCATGATATATGAATTAGTGATCTGTGTCTAACTTTCGGGGTGTATAGTGTATGTGCCTGAGCTGGTAGTATGAGTGTGTATGCCTAATAGGGGTGTATGCACCTAGTAAATGTGTGCTTAATTTGTGTGTGAACTTGCAATTGTTCACCATGCCGTCCTGTCTAACAGTGCAATCTTGAGAACCTGAGCATTGGCTTGACCCCTCAGGGCAACAGAAGGACCAGCAAGAAGTCACCCACCATGATAACTCTGCGTCGTCTTCTGGTGCAGGTGCTGGTGGCCCTGCATCCTCACAGGCTGGAGCTGGTAGTATGGCTGTCTCCATTGATGTGAGAGGTGCAAAGGAGTTATGCAGCTCCAGGGGAGAGGTAACCCTGTTGCTGTTCCTCTTTGGGCCAGGGACAACTGTTGTCCAGGCAACCCCATGTTGGCTTCATGGCAGATCCATTGCAGATCCTTCAGCCATTGGGTGGAGAGCCTGAAAGGAAGAGTCCAGTTCTTGCTCTGCGTCTCTAATGGAGTGCAGCCACTGGGTGGTTCCCTGGAGTTCCCTAATCTGGTACTACAGGGGCTCTACCTCTGCACAAGGGAGTCTCCACATGGATACAGGAGCTTTGTCTGAGTGGAGGCCAGGGCCATGGGCCTTTCCTGGGTGGGGACAGGGACCTCAGGCTCAGTTCGGGTATAGGCTGGAACCATGGGTTCCATTTGAGTGGAGACCCCGGTGATGTCAGAGCAGGGGAGCCTCAAGGTTCAAGGTGTATCACCCACCATGGTCCTTATAATAGTCTGGCTACTACTGTGCAGACCCATGCCAATGGCTCAGTTCCTGGAGCCTTAGGTCCTCCTGGTTGCCATCCTGTGGAAACTCCCACACTAACACATATGCTGGACAGACAAGTGTACCGGTTTAGTCATCCTATTCATGCAGCTCTGTTTGTGTGGCTTCCGGGGGGGCTGGGCGAAGTAGGAGTTGTTAAGGTAACACTATGTGGATTTTCAGGGAGCAGTAGATCTGCAGCTGAAACAAGGCTTGAATCTGTGTCTCAGCAAAAAGCTGCTGACCAAAAGACAAAATGATATATTAAAATAACCTTGCAAATGCTGAGGCAAGTAGTTTCTTTAACAACGGAATAGTGTGCAGGATACGTGATTTCTTGTGTAAAAGGAACAAGATGCAGCTGACCACCTGGGATAGGAGATGTAATCTGTATGATTGAAAATAGTCCATCCTGAGTCCACTCTAGTGCTTGGATGCTAACTGGCATTTCTGCTTTTCTAAGTTTTAGTATTGTTAGCATTTGTGTATGCATATGTTGTATTTGCAATAAGGGCAAATCAGTTCAGCTGCATGTTCATGCCAGTGGAAAAGCAGAAAAAACCCCTATGATTCCATGAACTTAGATCCTGGCTCAATCCAAGGCTGGAAAGCAAGTACCCTAAGCACTCTCCCACTCATCATCAACATAGGCAAATGGTCAGTCCTCTGTCCGGATAATGCAAAAACACCATCTATCTTGCCAGGCCCAAGGGGTGTATTGTGTGGGAAGAGTGATGAACTCTGGAGAATTGGCTGGGCTTCTCTTTTGCTGTCTATACTAACTCTGTGAGGGAGTGTTAGGGTAACACTAGGTGGATTTGGGGGGATCATTGGATCCACAGCTGGAACAAGGCTTTAATCTGTGTCTCAGCAAAAAGCTGCTGACCACAAAGCAAAATGATATATTAAGTATAAATTTGAAAATGCTTAGACAAGTAGTTTTTTTAACAATAGAATAGTGTGCAGGATACACGATTCCTTGTGTAAGAAGAACAAGATGCAGCCCATCAGCTATTGTTAGGAGACAAGGTAGAAGCCAGACCTTGGAGAGGCTGCTGAAGTCAACTGAAAGCTGAAAAAAACCAGTGGTTGACAGAGAATACCCGGATGCATGGCCTTACACATGCACTCGTAGCGAAGAGGCATGTAAATTAATTAAATGCATAGGTAATTCCATGCTAATGAGGTAAACAGTAAACAGAGGAAGAGCTTGTGATGGGAGGAGAAATAGGTGGAACAGGAGGATGGACAAAGGTAGAGTGAATGTTAATGAACCTGAACTAAAATGTATAAATGTAGAAAAGAACTATTGTTCAGGGCAGCTCCATGGTTGTTTGGTTTTTTGGGAGCTAGTTTGAAGCCGTCTCCATTCTAAATAAAGCTGTTGTGAGCAATGTGTGCAAGTAGCGTTTGCTCCCTGCTTGCTCTGGCTAATGAGTAACAGGATCCATGAGAGATTGAACTGTCATCTCCTAAGTCATTGGGCACCATATGGAGTCAGGGTCTAACAGGAACCGGGAGGGAGCGAGACCTCCTTCAGCTCCTCCCAGATGCCGCTCCGCAGCTATGCTAGGCCCTCCCATCATGGGCCCCACTTACCTCCAGGTGTACTGGAGGTCCACCACAGCTGCTGGGGGTTGCTTGCGGAGGGGCGTTTGGGGTGTGGAGCTGCAGAAGGCTTTTTTCTGTGCACCTGTCACCACTCCCGGAGCCTAACTGCATCTTTTTTCTATTTGTTGGCCGTTTTAAACTCTGCCTGCACAGTAGGCCCACCTCTGGCACAGCACTGCTCCTTGACTAGGGGGAACCCTACCCAGGACTTGGAGGACTCTGCCTCACTGGAGAAGGACTGATAAGTACCCTCTCTCCTGTTCTCTGTTCCTGGCGGGGCCAAGCCAAGTAGGAGCTGGGACAGAGCGAGACCCTCTTTGGCTCATCTCAGCCCCTTCCCACTGTAGCAAAACCCCCGGCATTTTTCATATATATATTAAAAATACATTCCCTCCCCTTTCCCAACCATTTTTTACTTTCTCTCTGCTCTCTTTATCCCTTATAAGAGATTATAAGTAGTACTAGGTAAACTAAGATAAGCTCCTATACTCCTTTATAGTAACAAGACCCTTTTATATTGTAAATAGTGTTGTGTTATTTTTGTATTGATTTTGACTGTTTTATATTGAATTTATATTATTTAGGCCTGTGTCTGTAAATGAATGTCAAGTAATGTCATATTTCCATTTTGTATGTGAAGCCTCCATCTTGTGTCCCCTGCCTGGGTGTAACCTATGTTGTAACTGTGACTCATGTCTAACCAGTCAAATGTAAATTGGTTCCTGAATGAATGGGAATGAATGAGGGTGCTTGAGGTTCAATGGTAGCATGCCTTTACTGAGCAATCAACTCAAGGGCCAAACCATCAACTTAACGACTGGACCATTGCCTTGCAATGACTCACCCAGGAACACAGACAAAACCCAGCATTTTAAAGATAAAGAGCCTACCTGAACCCAACATTTGGAATACAAAGACCCTACAGAAACCAGCAACCCCACCGTAGTGTCCCCTCAGACAATGACACCTGGATCTGCACATATGCATCTGAGCAGGACTGTCCTTGTCTGGACATGTCCTTCCCACAGGTAGCTCACCCCTATAAAAGGTGTGGTAGAATGTGAACCCTTTGGGATGCCCTCTCCATCTGGACCAGCACTACACCACACCACTTATCCACTCAGAGGCCTTTCTGGTGACCCTCCTCTGGACAACACCTTGCTAGAGAAGACCCTGGTGGGCCATGGAGGATCAAAAAAAAACCCACACTCAGGTAGGCTCTGGAGCGGTGAGAGACGTGCGGGTGAAGCCCGCTGTGCCCCCACTCCCCCGAAGCCCCCCGACTGGAGCCGCGCGAACAGGCTGCGTAAACAGGCGCTTGAGTTAGCGCAGCGTTTGCGCAGGGGAGGGCATGGGAGGGCACGAGACCCTGCCTGTGACCCCCCCAGAGTAGTCAGCCCCAGCCGTAGCCAGCCTATCAGAGGCATGACACGGATGGGCACGCGCCACACCCCTCGGGTCCCCTCGGGCTCTGCGGCCCCACCATTGGGCGCCTCAGACATGGCCACCCAGACGGAGCCCATGGTTCCGGGCTCCATGCAGACGGAGCCCCTGGCTCTTGGCTGTGGGAGCTGCCTGTCCCTTTTTCAGGCTCTGGGGCCCGGGAGCATGGCCACCTCTCCTTGCGGGGTCTGCTTCCTACTGGGGTCTCTGGCGCACCA
>NW_017728951.1:58344432-58361417 GCF_001723895.1 Crocodylus porosus
TTATCTTGCTGGGATCCTATGACCCCAGCTGACTTCCTGCCGTTTGGGCAGGGGGCTGGACTCGATGATCTCCCGAGGTCCCTTCCAGCCCTAATATCTATGAAATCTATGAAATCTCTCAGCCTGGGATAGGTAGCTATCACTCACCTTCTTTCCCCAAGCAAAGGACCTGAACTCTCTACATACCTGGGTCTCAAATCCCTCCATTAAACCTTTCCTCTCCTGCTACCATTGTGTGTGTGTGTGACTGTTTGTGCATGTGTGTGAGACCCAATATCTTCATGGGGCTGTGTAGTGTGTTGCCTGTTCAATAAGCTGTTATTTTGGAACCCTGAGTTCAGTTTCTGTCTTACTGACCTCCGGACCCTGCTCCAATCTCTGGTCTCTGCCCCTCCGACCTTCATTAGTTCTGTCTGTCTCTGTCTCTGTCTCTCTCTCTCTGCCATCTCATCTCCCTCTCTGCCATGTCCAAAATCCCAGATTTTTTCCCTTGCTTCTACCCCAGCACCAGGTGACCCCAAGTAACCTCAGGGCACTATGTGATCCTAAGTAAGCCCAGGGCACCTTGACCCTGAGTAACCCTGAGCCCAAGTTACCCCAAATGTCCCTAGTGTTATACAAACATGCACTTCTGTGGCTGTGTGTTATGTGCACATGTGTATGAACCCAGAGTGTTTGTGAAGTTTGTGTGTGTATATAATTTTGTATCACACCCTCTGATCTAACAGCGCAATATTGAGATCCTGAGTGTTAATCTGGCATGTCAAGTCAGCACCACCAGAGGCCCTGCTTACCTCTGGCTCTGCAGGGGTCACACAGGGTCTGCCATGGCTGCTGGAGATCACTGAGGGGCTTTGGGGTATGGGGGCATGACTAGAAACAACACTAGAATATGTTTCACTGGAGCTACGTATATAGATGAGGTACATATTTGACTACATGGTCTAGGCACCTGAGGATTGAACTGCTACTCAAGGACTGTGCATTTACCCTTGAAATGACAGCACTTTTCGGGATCAATGAGCTCAGCATCTGAAAACAGTTAAGCTCTGGACTGTTGAAGTGCCCTCTCAGCTGCTGTTGAGTGCCTCCTTTAACTTGCATCAGTTGCTAAGGTGGTGTAAATGCTGCAGAACCTTTTTTAAGCATAGAAGCCAGGCAGACTCAACATCTAATGGAAATGTGAGTAAACAGTTCATGTAGCAGAAATGAAGTTTCCAGTAGAGCTGATTTGCTAAAAAGTCCTTCAAAGAGAACTCTCCTGCCATGGAGAACATGTACCTAATAATAAATACGTTCGTTAACTCATTATTAGCCAATCAGCATTTTGTATTCTCCAACATTTTAAAGCAGTCGTATTTGGATCATCTTACACAGCTCACCCAGGACCTTATCCAAAGCCTGTTAAAGTTAATTGAAAAGTTCAGGGTATCTTGATTCATTCCTTTAGTGCTGGGTGACTGCTGAGGAGGATATCTTTTTCAGTTCAAGTGGAACATTACCCTATTACTGATCCACAGGAAGTGATTGACAGGGGAAGTGTTCTCATCCAAGGAAGTACTTACAGATAAATACTGAGTCCAAGTCATCCTTCAACTACATCTATGTTATCTTAGTAGAGGTCAGGATAGAATTTTAGCTTAGTGTATTCAAAAGAATGGTGCAATAAATATTAATCTGAACACTATTTCCCATTTCCAGTAAGAGAAGTGCAGTAGAATAAAAATAAAGAATTGTCATAATTTGCCATAGTACCACCAATGTCAAATGACATCAGATTTGGGCTTTAAATCAAAATGATTAGAAAAATGGACCCAGATTCAGGATGTTGCAGTTTTCTGGGCGTCCAATTTTAGGCACATGAGGACTGAGTGTAAGAGGTGTTGTGAAATACAGCTGTCATTGGCTTTTGTTGCCACACAGCCTTCTGCTTATCTCTGAAAATTAGGATCAAGGTTTCCAAAATTTGGAACTAAGGTGTCCAAATAACTGAACAATTTTGAAAATGTGGCCTAAGGTCTGTGGAATTTTAAGGAATTTGACTTTTAAAAGTAGAGGGATGTGAGGTTCCAAATGGACACAAGATAGTTTCAGCTCCTCAGTGCCAGAAGGTAAATTGGAAAATCCAGCAGGCCCAGAGATCTTGCTGCAATTTACTAAGCAATAATGGGACTTTTCTTTTCCGAGGAGCTAATTTTCTCTTGGCAATTAGGTCATACCTCCACAGTATCTTTTATCCAATGGGTGGAAAGTGAAAACCAAGGCCAGAAATGGATGTTAATATTGTCATTAACATCCATTCAACTTTCCAAAGAATTTTTGATATCAGATTACCAATCTGCCTTTGTGCTCTCCAAATTTATCTAAACAATGCCCCCCCCCCGCAAAAAAAAAAAGACCAGAAAGGCTTAGATGTGACAGTGAAGGAATCCACTAAATTGACTTTACTCAGATTGAGGGGCTACGCTTCTTTTGTACTCAATCTTAGGCTTGTACAAGCCTTAGAGAAGAAGGAAAATCAAGTCTTCAAACAAATATAAAATTATAAAGAAACATAAAGCAATTGTGCAATCTTCATCCTTGGTGGTTTTTAAAGCCTAGATAGGCAAAGCCTTGGCTGGGATGATATAGTTGGGGATGGTACTGCTTTGGAGGAGAGGGTTGGACTAGATGATTTCTCAGCTTTCGTTCATTGTTATCTCACCCATACTGTTCACAAGGCAACACTGTTATATACTGTAAAAAATTACCCCAGATGGACTGTACAATCTCAGACTAATTCTCTAACAGCTCTGGTAAATTCTTTATCATAACAGCGTAGGAATGGATAGAAGCCTTATAATTTAATAAAGTAAACACCTCTTATAATATTTCCTTTAGTGGCTGAAGAAAACTATCAGACCTCAGTTCTGAAGCTGGGTTTATGTGTATTCAATAAGTGGAAATACCAAGCCAGAGTTTTGCTGAGCAGAAATTGCAGGGTATTCACACAGTACATCCCTAAGACTCTAGAAAAGCAAATAAAAATACATTCTTTGGTGTGACATATACAGTCCTCATACTTTAATTGAGGGGTTGACAATTAAAAGCGATAAGATCTTCAATCTTTTTTGTTTTAGATTCCCCCCTTTCCCCATCATCTTTTATAATGTATTCTGTTCAGATAAAGATGATATATAAGACAATATTTTATTAAAAGACACACTTTTAGTAACCCTAGAACCAGTCTGAAATGAGAAAAAAAGCACGCAGCAATTACGGGATAGGTAGTTTCAGCCCAGAACTAGACTTCAGAAACTTTTTATTATAGGGGTCTCTTGCAAACAATTATGGGTGTACGCTGGCATCAGGCCTTTTACAATCAAGTCTTGTCACATAAAAGGAAAATTATCTGGATATTAAAATGAATTCTTTAACTAAATGTAAAGCCAGCGGCACAAAACCTCAAAGCCTTGAGGATCTTCACTGTTAAGGGCTATCATTTCATGCAAGATATACCTTCTGGGGAGGCATTTGTTGGCTCTTAAGCAAAAGGTGGCCACAGGTAAACTTCCCCTTGCTATCCTTCATATGCCTAGCCTTGTAAATAACTGTTTGGGTACTAAGGATTTTTCCTTTAAATAATTACTCTTGGACTTCTTTTCCATCTAATTATTAGCAGAGTCTGAGCACATTCTAGCTAACATCAATCAATGATCCTAGTTTCATAGTTCGTAGGGTCAGAAGGGACCTGAGCAGCTCATCAAGTCTGACCCCTTGCCATGGGAAGGAAAGAATGCTGGGGTCAAATGACCTTGGTTAGGTGATTATCTAACATCCTTTTGAAGATCCCCAGGGTAGGGGCAAGCACCACTTCCCTTGGAAGTTGGTTCCAGATCCCAGACGCCCTGACTGTGAAGTAGTGCTTCCTGATATCCAGCCTGAACCTACTCTCAGTCAACTTATGCAGGCCGTTACTCCTAGTTACTCCTGGTACTGCTAGGGGGAACACAATCTCTCCCATTCCCCGTTGGTCCCCCTTGGTAAGTTTATAGATGGCCACCAGATCCCCTCTCAGCCTTCTCTTGTGAAGACTGAACAGGTTCAGGTTCCATGGCCTCTCCTCATAGGGCCATGCGAGCGGCCCTCCTTTGGACCATTTCAGTGCTGTCCACATCCCTCCTGAAGTGCAATACCCAAAACTGGATGTGGTGCTCCAACCTTGGCCTGACCAATCTTGTATAGTGGGGGAGGATCACCTCCTTGGCCCAGCTCATGATGCATCTGTGGATGCATGACAAGGTGCGGCTAGCCGTCCTGACTGCATCCTCACATTGGCAGCCCATGTTCATCCTGGAACCAATAATGACTCCAAGATCCTTTTCTGCCTCTGCTGATGAGAAGGGAGTTCCCTAGCCTGTAGGTATGCTACTGGTTCTTCCTCCCTAGGTGCAGTACCTTGTTCTTGTCAGTATTGAAACCCAACCTATTCTCATCCACCCACCCTTGTAACCTGTTCAGATCCAGTTGTAGCCTGTCCCTCCCTTCTAACATGCCCACTTCTCCCCACAACTTAGTGTCATCCACAAACTTGAACAAGGTGCTTTTCAACCCCTGGTCTGGCAGGATCTGCCTCTAATGAACCCATGTTGGTTGCCCCTAAGCATAAGCTCCCATGCTGGTCCCTCACAGATGTGTTCTTGGATAATTTTCTCAAAGAGCTTCCACAGAACCGAGATAAGACTAATGGGCCTACAGTTTCCTGGGTCAGCCCTCCTTCCTCCCTTTTTTGAAACGGGAACCACATTGGCCTTTTTCCAATCCTCTGGCACCTTGCCAGAGTGCCATAAGCACTCACAGAGCTGTGGCAGGGGTCCCATAATGGCTTCCGCCACTTTGCTCAGCACCCTTCGGAGGAAAACGTCTGGAGCTGCTGATTTGAACATGTCCAGCCCCACCAGAAGTTCTCAAAGAACTTTCTATTGTATTTGATCTGGGTTGCTAGTCCCAGTTCTGTCTCTGCCTTAGCCTTCCTGACAGCCCTCCTACAGTCTCAAGCAATGGAGGTACAATCCTCCTTCGTGATGGTCCCTCCCTTCCATTGAGTGTATGTCTCCTTTCTAGCTTTCAGACATTCCTGAATTCCTTTGGTGAGCCATGGGGGCTTTTGAGCACCTTGCTCCCTTTGATTAACATTGGGACTATTACCCTTTCAGCTCAGAGGATCATCTCCTTAAGGAATGACCACTCATCTTGGACTCCCAACTCCTGCCCCTCTGGGACCTAAGTGCCTCTCCAACTAATCTCCTTAATTCATTGAAATCAGCTCACCTGAAGTCAAGGGATGCTGCCTTACTGCAGGCCTTTGACAGCCTGGGCTGGATAGTGAATTCCAGTAGGTGATGATTGCTATTGTTGGTTGAGAACCTGCAGTCCCCTCACCAGGTCATTGCCTGTGGCCAGGACCAGATCCAGCAAGACATTTCCCCTGCTGGGACCATGCACCTCCTGGGTTAGGTGGACGTTCTGTATCTCAGCTAGGAAGCTACTTGAAAAGTCCAACCTGGCTGACTCCTCCTCCTAGCAGATGTCTGGGTAGTTTAGGTCACCCATGATAACCACATCCCTTGACTTAACTGCCTCTGCAAGCTGACTTGAGAATTCCCATTCCAGCTCTTCCCTCTGGTTAGGTGGTCTGTAGTAGACACCCACCATTAAGTCCCTTTCCCCCAACCCCCTTGTATTTTAACCCAGAGCACTTCAGTCTGCCCCTCCTCTAACCCAGTGCTGTTTGTTGAGGATGTGTATTGCTTTTTGATATAGAGCTCCACAACCTCACCTTTCCTCCCTGTTCTATCCTACCTGTACAGTTTGTAGCCCTTGCTGTTTACTGCCCAGTCATGGGTTGAATCCCATCATGTTTCAGTAAGTCCCTCTATGCCCAGGTTTGTGTTAGCTAGCAGGAGAGCAAATTCCTCCTGCTTGTTCCCCATACTATGAGCATTAGTGTAGAGGCATTAAAGGCCTCCTGTGGATGTATGCACCACCCCCAATACCAAGACTATCCAGACCCCTGCCACTTACCTGGGTACTTATTGTGCTCTTCGCCTGGGTGTGATCCTGGAAATACACAAACAAGAAAGTAAATAAGAAGTTGGTTATTTATGTTTTGATCCAAACAGGGGGTTGGGCAAAACAGAGAAGAGTATCTGACAAATGGTAATATAAAAATGTACTTGGGGGGAGGAAGGGAGGATTGGCTATTTTCTATGCTGTGTAATTAATTACAATGGAAAAAAATGGCAAAAATGTATATAAAAGTTACATTATTCTTACACTTCCTCAATAAGTGAAGATGAAAAAATCTTTAATGCTAAGAAGCAAATGCAATGAAAATGACAATTCTTAGAAAATTAGTTGCACCTAATACTGCAAATCAGGACCAGAATATCTTGCATGTATGTTATATTTGTGTCACAGACTCATTAATAGTCTTGAAAAGCCATTGGAGAGCTGATTACCATTCCTATAATGGATGCTTGCCCATTAGCCAGTGATTTCCTTTACAATATGGCAAAAAAACCCATTTTCTAATAGCCTGGGTGTCTACCATTCTGATAATGTAGCATGATGGACAGGTTCTGGCATATTTTTCTCAGCTGAAATGTTGGATTACCCCTTCTTTATTTTTAAATGTATAATGAAATATCATGTAAACAAGGGGAAAATATGTGCAGCATTAAAAGTATGAATTAGAAAATGAAAACAAATTAAGGAAACATCTGATCCAAAGGCTTGGTTTAGGTTTTTATACCAGGGCCACTCTATGATGTTCAATCAGCTGTATAATCTGCAGCTAGTCTATGAGTAGGACATTAAGCTAAGACTTGTGAGACCAGAGTTCAGTTTCTTTCTGTGTTGCAGATTTCCTTTGTGACATTAAGGAAGCCCTTAGATAGGTTCATGGTGGATAGGGAAGGCTAACTGTTCTATAAAAATGTCATATTGAGGTTAGAATAGAGCCATTTTTTTGGCTGGTTCCCTAGAGATAAAGGATTGTAGAAGCGGATGTTTTGGCCAGCCCAAAAAGAACAACGAGAGGTTGCTTTGTTAATGGACATAGTATTTAAAGGGAGGTAGACAGAGATGTGGCTGCACCCAGAAAAATATTACAGATAAGGTTGCTGAAATGTATCTGACCTCCCAATTCTTATGAAAAGGTTAGGGGGAGAGATGCACAAGGCCTATTAATGGAGAAGTAACGTCATAGAGGAGGGAAAGGTTTAGCGAGTTTTCCTATTCTGGAAACGTATGAACTTGGGCTGATTTTCAGGTTGGTAAAGCAATCCATGTGCTTTGTGAGTTTCATGTACTTTGGGGTTGTATTACGGCATGTGTGCAGATTAAAAGGGCCCACCAAAGCAAAAAAAACCCCAGTCAGACTCTGGAAGCAGCAAGGGATGCATGGGTGAAAGCCCACTGTGCCCCCACTCCCCTGAAGCCCCCCCCCAGTGACTCACAGAAGCCATGGAACCCACCACTGACCCCTAGCACAGCCAGAGGTAAGCAGGGCACATGGCAGGAGGGGGTTAACCCCCAGGCAGTGGGAGGAGGTGACTGAGTGGGCCAAGGAGGGTCTCTACCTGCCTCAGCCCCTACTTTGCTCATCCCCCCAGGGAGCCATATGACTGGAGCTGCACAAGCAGGCTGCACAAACAGGCACATGAGTTAGCACAGAGTTTGCTTAGGAGGGTGAGCAGGAGGGCCCGAGGTGCTGCCTGTGCACCCCTTGCATAAGCATTCCCAGTTACAGCCATCCCCCCAGGGGCATGACAAAGATAAGCATGCGCCACACCCTGATGGTCCCTTCATGGTCTACAGCTGCCCCCTCTGGCATCTCAGAGGCCTCCACCCAGACGGAGCCTATGGTTACAGGCTCCAGGCACACGGAGGTTCTGGCTCTCGGTTGCAGGAGCTGCCTGTCACTTTTCCAGGCTCTGGGGCCTGGAAGCATGGCCACCTCCCCTTGTGAGGTCTGATCCCTTTTTGGGTCTCTGGCATGCCAGCTGGAGGAGCTCCAGGCCACAGTCCAGAGACTGCATGCCATCAGGGACTGTGAGCAGGAGATTGACTCCTACTGCAGAGGCTTCTCCCCCGGGAGATGGAGGGTAGACCACAGTCTCCCTCCAGGACTAGGGAGGATTCAGGAGCCTCCCATTCTGTCCATCTAAGGGGTTGGGAGTGCAGGTGGTGTTTTCCTCGATCCTTCCAGTTTTGAGCTATGGGCTAAGTAGTGAGAGGAGGATCCAGGTAGTGAACCAAAGACTGCACTGCTGGTGCCATCAGGAAGGCTTCAGCTTCCATGACCACAGCCCCCTCTTTGGTGAGAGAGGCAGCGAGCTGCTGGAAAGGGACAGCCTCCACCTTGCTCCACTAGGGAGGAGGCTCTTCTCAGCCAGACTGGCTGACCTGCTCCACCGGGCTTTAAACTAAGCTCACTGGGGGATGGGGGGACTACTGCTACTGCTGGCCCACTGGGAAACCCTTGCAAATCCTGCAGGCCAAGGCACTTAAGGGATCCCACCCCTGCACCAGCCTTAGAGTGAGCTGTAGGCAAGGCAAAGGCCCCCAAGGGGACACTTGCATGCCTGTACACCAATGCCAGGAATTTGGGGAATAAACAGGAGGAACTGTTTGGAAGTGGACTGGAAGTACTTCAGGTCCACTTCCAGGTTCACCACTGAGCACGTGGAGGGATGCTCCATGCACCGCAGCATCACAGCGATCACAAGCCACACCTGCTACCTCAAGGTATGTAGAAAAAACTTTTAAAGCTGTGTCTATGTCCTCCTGCTTAACACAAACAATTACAATGTCATAGGGATAATGGAAACCTGGTGGGACTCCACCCATGACTGTACCATAGGTATACATGCTTATAACCTGTACAGGAGGGATTGAGTAGACAAAAGGGACAGGCAGCTCTCTATGTCAAGGAGATCTATGCATCCCTACAAGCTGACATCAGCAGCAAGGGTGGGTGACTAGAGACTCTCTGGGTTAAAATCCATGGGGAACACAGCACAGGACATACAATGGTGGGAGTCTACTACAGACCTCCCTGCCAGAATCAAGAGATTGACCAGGAGCTCACCGAGGAATTGGCTGAGGCCACATGCTCCCAGTCCATGGTTGTCATGGGAGACTTCAACTACCTGGACATCTCATGGAAGAGCACTCAGCCAAATCCAAATGGTTGCAAAGCTTCCTCACATGCATGGATGAACTCTATCTGATGCAAGAAGTCTACGGAACAATGAGAGGCAAAGCGCTGCTCGACCTGGTACTGGTAACCAGGGATGACCTAATCAGTGACCTAATGATCAAAGGAAAGCTGGGTGACAGTGGCCATGAGCTGATCACCTTCACCATCCACCGAAAAGCTGTGAAGTCAGTCACCAGTACAGAGGGCCTCGACTTCAGGAGGGCTGACTTTGACAAGCTCAGAAAACTATTTGGTGAAGACCTAAGGGACCATGACCCCAAGGAGAGGGGATTCCAGGAAAAGTGGTTGCTCATCAAGGGAGCAATGCTAAATGCACAAGGTAAGGCTATTTTTATCTCAGAGGAAAGGCAGCAAGATGGCACCAGCCCCCTTGGCTCAGCAAGGAACTTGCAGACCTCATGCATCTAAAAAGACAGATCTACAAAGGATGGAGGATGGGATCCACCTCCAAGGAGGAATATACTGCACTGGTCTGGACTTGCAGGGAATGAACCAGGAAAACCAAAGCTGTGATGGAACTCCAACTGGCTACAAGTATCAAGGACAATAAAAGTCCTTTTTTAGATAAGTGAAGAGCCAGAGGAAAAGCAAGAGCAACATTGGACCCCTGCTAAGCCAGATGGGAGAACTGATGACCAACACCCAGGAAAAAGCCAACTTACTAAGTGGGTGCTTTGTGCCGGTCTTTCACAAATCCCATGGGATGCCCCTGCCCATTATGGGACAAGGATGCTTGAGTGAGGGTGGTTTCTTACCCTCTATCAATGTTGACCTCATGAAGGAACACCTTGAGCAGCTGGACATCGTCCAGTCAGCAGGCCCTGGCAATTTGCACCCCAGTGTACTCAAGGATCTGGCCTGCATCATAGCTCAGCCCCTGACATGGAACTTTGATTGTTCCTGGCACTCTGGTGAAGTACCCAATAATTGAAAGAAGGCCAATGTGGTGCCTATCTTCAAGTAAGGGAGGAAAGTGGATCTGGCAAACTACATGACCATCAGCCTGACCTCTATCCTGGGGAAAGTCTTAGAAAAGATTATTAAAGAGATTATTCTTAATGAACCGGCTGATGGCAACACCCTGAGGGATAGCCAGCATGGGTTTGTTGCAGGTAGGTCATGCTTGGCCAATCTCATTTCCTTTTACAAGCAGGTGATCTGTCACCAGGACAAGGGGGAAGAGACTGATGTCATACCTCTTGACTTTAAAAAAGCCTTTTGTCTAGTATCCCATGATCCCTCTTGGCAAAACTGGATAACTGTGGCCTCGGGTCCACCATGGTCTGCTGCCTGGGGAATTGGCTCCATGGTCAGATTCAGAGGGTGGATGGAAGTCAATCATCATGGTGCCCTATGACCAGCGGAGTCCCCCAAAGCTCTGTCTTTGGACCTATATTATTTAACCAACCTCTTCATTAATGCTGTGGACATTTGAGTCAGAAGCAGAGTGGCCAAGTTCACCGATGATACCAAACTTTGGGGTAAAGCATCCACACTGGAGGACAGGGGGGTAATCCAGGGTGACCTTGACAGGCTTAGGAAATGGGCAGATGAGAACCTGATGGTATTTAACACCAAAAAATGCAAGGTTCTCAACCTTGGGAGGAAAACCCTGCAGCATGTTTATAGGCTCAGAAGGGCTACGCTGACTAGCACTATGGATAAGAGGGACTTGGGGGTTAGTAATGATGACAAGATGAACATGAGAGTTCAATGTGATGCTGTGGCTAGTAAAGTGAGCAAAACCCTGGCTTGCATCCATAGATGCTTCTCAAGCAAATCCCAGGACATCATTCTCCCATTGTACTTAGCTTTGGTGAGGCCGCAGCTGGAGTACTGCATCCAGTTTTGGGCTTCTCAATTAAAAAAGGATGTGGAGAAGCTTGAGAGAGTCCAGAGGAGAGCCACACACATGATCAGAGGTCAGGAAAACAGACCTTATGGTGAGAGGCTGAGAGCTATGGGACTCTTCAGCCTGGAAAAGTGCAGGTTCAGGGGCAATCTGATGGCCACTTAGGTGCCCTGTGCCTGAAAACAGAAATGGCTCAAGAGAGACCCCTAGCGGTGAGAAGGGGGAGTCACAGCTGCCAGTCACCAGGGCAGCACACGTGCTGGTTGCTGGGGCAACAAGCGAAATCTGCTGACAGGAAGGGGAAGGGCTTAGCCCTTCTTAAGCCCAGGCAGGAGGCCAGGAGGGCAGTTCCCCTTTGGCAGCCAAGGAGGGGGGAGCTCAGCCAGTGCGGAGAGAGGGGAGAAGATTGACTGCATAAGCATCCCCTGCTTGCTGCCATGGGTTGGAATATTTTCCCGGTAGGAATCAAATGTTGTTTTGACTGGACGGTTTAGTTTTACATTATAGCCCAGGGGCTTTGTGTTTTTGTGTTTACTGTTTGACCGGAGCACCGGGTGAGGCTATTGGGGGTTGGAGGAGGCCTCATAGGGATTCCATGGTAGTGTGGGGGTCCTGGCACCAGAGAGGGCTCAGCATCTTGGAGATGCATTGGCCCCAGCCCCCGAGCAAAAAGGGGGGTGGCAAGGAGCCCCCAAGCGAAAAGAAGGGCGGCAAGGAACCCCAGTGAGGTAAAGGAGAGGGCAAAATCACAGCAAGGCCCACATCAAAATCCTGTCAGCACCATCTGCAAGGCTTGGGCTGCAGTGTAGGGGAGGAAAAAAAGCCGCAGATAGTGCACCCTGGCACTGGGGCGTATAAAGTGGGCAGCCTCCCGCTAATTACATTACTCAACCAATTAAGATCAAGGCATGGCAGATGAGTAAGCAGGTGGCTGGCCCATAGTAGGAGGGTGGAGTCACCACTAGAAAGACTCCAGTAGCAATACTCCTGTCACACCACCTATAAGTTTATAAGGGGTGTTCACCAGGATCTGGGGGAATATTTGTTCACCGGAGTGCACCAAGGGATGACAAGGTCAAATGGTTATAAACTCCCGCAAGACCATTTCTGGCTGGACATAAGGAAGAATTTCTTTACTGTCCAAGCCCCCGAGGCCTGGAATAGCCTGCCGCCAGAGGTGGTTCAAGCACCTACTTTGAACGTTGCTGGGATCCTATGACCTGAGCTGACTTCCTGCCCATGGGGCAGGGGGCTGGACTCGATGATCTTCAAAGGTCCCTTCCAGCCCTAATGTCTATGAAATCTATAAACTTGTCCATCTTATTTCACACTGCATCATTAAATGAGACCTTTACTTCTTTTCTTTCCTCTTGGAGAGCTGGTTGGATACGTAATTACATGGTGTTAAAGGAAAAATGCTTTCTGTTAAAGCATTGTATTTGTTTTCCTTAGCGTGTATTTGTTAACAACAGTGATTAGAACAACATTAGATACAAGCGTTTTACATGGCAGTCAAAGATGCCAAGCAAAAAATGCCAATATACTTGTGTAAATCCTATAGAGAGGCATGTCCATGCCATCTTAATCCTCTGCCTGTTTTTTTTTTTTTTTTGTGGACTGTAGTCAATTCAACTATGCCTACAAGTTACTTATAAATTAGCTCTTGCATTAAGTTCCTTCCCATTACATACACACACACACACACCAAAACTGCTTTCAGGACAAATACAGCTGGTTTGTTGAAATTGTTAACACCAAGTTTTGCTGCCTCAGCAAATTTTGAAGGACCTTTTACAGGACCTAATATGAAACATTTTTAACATGAAATAACCATGCAGCAATGGGACAGGACAGTACATTAATGAACCGTCACTTAGACTTGATTACAAGTACTAAATGACTGTGTAGTAACAACTTATAGACATATTGTCTAGGTAAAGATATTCATGGAGGTTAGAGGTAGGTTAGATTGTGTTAAAAATGGCCACACCCAAACTAACTTAATTTGCCCAAGTGCAGACCTCACACTGAGACTGACCCCTGCTTCTGGGGGATGGGGTCCCCCTTGCCTCCACATATCCCACTAGCCCTCTGATGATGATAAAGAAGCAAGTTTTACCATACTCATATTTCAGAAGCATGAGGGTCAAAAAGCCAGAAACAGGTAGAATGGTCAATGTCAATAAGGCCCTGGGTGCTCAAAGGAGGGCCAATAAGTGCATTCATCTGAAGTGGTCAGCCCTCTGAACTTGAGCACTATAGCTGCAGCCAGTGTAATTAGATAGGCCCCAAGAGTGCACGCTTGTCTTAAACTGTCTGATGCTCATTCTGAGATGGTTAAGAGCAGTCCAGGCCCTGCAGAGCAGCTGCCAGCCTGATGGGCAGAAGATACTGTTGGGGATGAAGTTCTTTAGCTCCAGTTCTTGTGCAGGATATTGCCTGCTCCACTAATGGAAGGTCCATGCTGTAGATTACATGCCATCTGCAGATTTGATGAGCTTATTGGTCTGAGTGGAGAATGGATTCCGAGACTTCAGATGGTAGTTGGGTTTCTGGCTTGTGCCTACTAAGCTGGAATGGAAAGAATAGTCTGGATCTTGGGATATGGGGCATAGGGTCAGGCTTGCAGCTTCTCTGTGGAGTGGGGTGAATCCCTGAGAGGTCTGGTAAGCAGTCAACTGGAATTGACATAAGGCAGGGGTGGGCAAAATACAGCCCATGGGCTGGACCTAGCCCACCAGACCATTCTATCCGGCATGTGGGGCCCCTAAAAAATTTAGAAAATTAATATTTATCTTCTCTTGGCTGCCTGTCAAAGACAACAGGAATGAGAGAGAGTAGGATCCAGGGAAATCCAGCAGAACCAAGGAGCAAGGCAGGAGTGCCCCCCCAACCTCCAGCCCCACAGCCCCCCACCTGAAAGCCTCAGGCTGCTGCCACTTTCCCTGCCCAACCATCAGGTGCTCCAGTATCATGTGGCCCTCAGCTGCAACATGAACTGCAGGAGCATGAGACTGTGCCAGTACCCTGGGACCAGGAGCAGGAAAGTGTGTACATGTCCATGCAATGAGAGAAGGGGAAGAGAGAGAGAGGGAGGGAGAGAGTGTGCATGTGCATGTGCAGTGAGATATACAGTGTGTGTGTGTGTGTGTGTGTGTGTGTGTGTGTGTGTGTGTGGTGAGGGAGACACAGAATATGTGTGTGGGGGGGCACAATTAGGGAGGAAGGGAGAGAGAGAGAGTGTATATATGTGTTTATTCATAGGGTGAGTCCCACATGCACCCACATTCCCCCTTACACTGCCATACCCACAGATCCCCCATAGCCATACCCCCTCACACACCCTAGCCACCCTCCCCCTACACACAGTCTCCAACAAACTCCATACCCACCCACACCCTACTTATCCACATACACCCCCACATGCTCCATCACCCCACTCCCACACCACTACACCTAGCTACCCCACCACAAAAACCCACCACACACACCACACTGTCCCACACACACCACATACCCAGTCACCTACAGCCCCCCACAAATCTATACCCACCACCCATGCTCCCCACCTCCCCCACAATATACATGAGTAAGAATTCATTTTAAGCTAGTGTGCAATCAACTCTGTGTACACTACATAAAAACATGTAAATCAAGAAACAAATATTTTTTTGAAATCAAATGAATAAATGTTGTAGATATTTTATTTTTAGAATTGAATTTGGTATTCTTCTGGTTCTTAGGTGGCAAAATCCCTTGGTAAAAGGAGTACTTCTGGGGACAAGGGGAGAGACTTCTGGTGGCAAAAGTCAGGGGTTAGGGGGTGGGGCTTCCAGCCTCAAGATGGCAACTAGGGGGCAGGGCACCTGTCATGGGGTGGGGCTACCCATGCAGCCCTCGACAGCATGCTAAAACTCAGTAAGTGGCCCTCCCTCTGAAATAATTACCCACCCCTGGCATAAGGAATCTGGTGATGGTCCTCATGGCATTATTAATGGTGGAATACACTAACTTAGTATGCAGGCTCCAGCCCCATACTGGTGAACAGTACTCAGCAGGACCATACAAAAATACCAAAGTAGGGGCACAAAGTGTTTGGGAACTTGCACCCCAGGTGTTGGCAGCAAGGTGACAGACAAGGGTTCTTCTGCTATTAACCTTACCCTGGACCCCTTCCAGATGCTGGCAATAGGTAAGAGTACAGTAGATTGTGGCAACCTTCTGGTGGTCTACCCCATCAGTACCTGTTTGAGGGAACCTAATGTTGCATTTTCATTCTGTCCCCCCGTCCCCGCATTCAGATTGCTACCAGTGTAATAGATTGTGGTACTGTTATCAGGTTTCCCACACCAAAAATATCACCCTTTTAGGGAAAGTGGTTACAGCCTCTTGGCCCACACCACTAGTATGCAACAAATCTCCATCTACCATGTAGATAGATCAATCAATTGACTGATTGATCTGTCAGTGCACCCAGGCAACTCAGTTCCATGAAACATTAGTAAAGGCATCTGTGATATGTTTAAATATGAAGCAGAAGGAGATTAAAAGCCTCTGAAAGTATTCAGTTTAAAATATGGTGTTACATGATAAGAGCAGTAAGCAAGAAAGACAGCTTTAGCTATGTTACATTGGGTAGATGTAAGGAAATGGATATCAGAATCAAGAAAGTCAGAGAAGGTGAGGTTATAGTCCACAAGGCAAATAATGCAAACAGTTTTGGCTGAGCAGAAAAGGGTCAGCTTCTGTTCCAGTTATGTTGATATACACTTGGAGTAACTTCACTGAAATCAATTGTGTAAATGCAGAATTAAACCCAGAAACCAAAAATAAAATTTAGCACAAATATTGTACTCCTAACATCTAATGGATAGCTGCTTTGTGTGAATCAATCTAAGATGATCCGAGGCTGGGTACTCAATGTGAATTAATTACAGACAAAAATAATCCTTCAGGTCTGGCAGGTCCCTAAATATACTCAAAACTCCACAAAACCTAATTCTACAAGGTTTCTAATAGTTAAGTGCTTTTGGAGAGTGTGGTGTATGCAATGGTGAATGAGGCCACAATTACACATGGCCTTGCAAGCATGAAAATTTATTTTAAGAGCAAAGAAAAAATCTAGGCTTCTGAGAGTCAGCCACACATCAAAGAGAAAAATGTTACACACTTTGCAATGAATCTGGAAATAACCAATGTATTCAACATTTGAATTTTTGGTGCTACCCTTGCAGTTACTAAAATGTCAGGAAATTGTGAAAAACCAACATTTCGGCATTCTGAATAAGTGGGAGCAGTGGTAAGGAGACTCAAAATAATGGCAGTGCTTCAGGACAGTTCCCATGATCAAATCTTATAGGGAACATTGAAGAAAACTGAAATATGTACTTCAGACTTTCAGTACATTACAGGATTTGAAATAGGCTGAGGAAGGATACACTGTACTAAGATTAATACCACAAAAGGCTTAAAATTGTGAGTCTTAAGTTCCCTTGCACATCTGAATGTAATGGGATATAGTTTCCTCAAAAGCGAATGCTTGCTTGTTAAATTGTTAGACATGATAAACAGGGTTAATGCCTTGCACCCCAATCTACAGACAGCTCTGGTGACTCTTGCCTGAATCTAGGACAATACAGGCCACAGTACATGCTGATCTAAGATACTTATAGTCCGATGAAGCCACTCCCTTGTTACTTAGACCTTGTCACCTGCAGACCAGATTACTACCATACACATGTACTCTTTGTGGGGGGTCCTATCTGGAAGTTGCAAGCAGTGTTTCATAGATTCATAGATTCATAGATGCTAGGGTCGGAAGGGACCTCAATGGATCATCGAGTCCGACCCCCTGCATAAGCAGGAAAG
>NW_017728951.1:58361428-58371421 GCF_001723895.1 Crocodylus porosus
ACTGATCCTGAACCTTATGCTGTAGGTCTGGTGCCCCAGCAGCATGGTTCTGTACACCTGTGCATTTGCTTCTGTGTGTTTGTCTGCCTCTGCCTGGTTCTGTGTGTCTGTGTGCACACATGTGTCTGGTTCTGAATGTGTGTGTGCAGTGTCTGTTCTGGGTGTGTTGTGGCTCTCTGTGTTTGTGCATGTGTGGTTCTGTCTGTTTGTGTGCATGTGTATGTGTCTGGTTCTCTCTCTGTTCTCCTTTTTCTCTCTCTCTCCTCTTTCTCTTATTTCTCTCTTTTTCTCTCTCTCCCATTTTAACATGCTTAACAAAAAAGGAATACACAGAACAACAAAGGCAATATTTATGATTATTAAATATACTAATATGCAGTGTGTCCTGTAATTTTGTTTTTCTATACTTACTGTTCATTTGCTTCTGAATTCAGCTCAAGCTATCATTTATGTTTCATAATCCCCTGAATGTTCAGTGATCAGGTAACCTAAGGAATTACCTTACCTTTATACTCTGTGCATGTAGTTAAGACTACCTGGGACACGGACAATAGGAAAAGAGAATGCAGATATTTTAATATCATAGTTCTGGCTACAGAACTCAGGTCCTCCAGTGGCTTATCAGAACCAGGGATAAGAGACCTTCAGGCCATAGTTTAGGATACATCTGTTGCAGCAAGAATTCGAATGACTCTTTTAAAGAAGGCTTTAAATGAAGCATTTGCTATGGAAATGAAGCATGTCATTTTTGCCTTGGGGCAGGGTCATTCAGTATGGACAATGTTTCTATTTTAAAAGTATGTGAATTAAAAAAAAAAAAGGCACCTAGATAATGTAAGGCAACTATCTACAGTAATGAATGCAATATATACATATATACATTAAACATGTAGTTGAGATAGAATCCTCTACATTTTACTCTGTAGCTAAAGTTACTGTCAAAATAATGGAAGCAAGTCTAGTGTGTATTCTAGCCAGTGCTCATATGGGGCACATCCAGACTAGTGTGCAGGTCCTTCTTTCAGCATCTCAACCCCCTTTGATACACTGTAAAAGGCATGTGTGAGAACAAAATAAAAAATGCACTGCAAAATAGTGAGGCAAGGCATGGTCCCAGTCCATGCCCTGAGGCAACCAGAGGCTTGGGTCCTCCACAGAGACAGTTTGGTAGCCAGCCAGAGCATCTCTATGGCTGGTCTTTGCCTTGAAGCTGAAGCACAGTGCCTGCCTGTGCAGGGCAAGCAGTGGTGTAGGCTGGAGGAACTGGGACCTGGGCTCTGTGCCAGGTAGGTAGGGGGTGGAGGACTCTGGAGAAGGAGGGTAGGGACCATAGGTGGACCCCCAGCTGTTCTCAGCCCAAACTCACTCCCCCATCCCCCTGATAACTTTCCTACCTGCTCCTAGATCCCTGCTGGCTGCCCCGCATGACCCCAGCTTCCCAGCACTCAAAAAAACCCCCCAAAAACAAAAAGCTCTGCACTCACCAGCAGCCATCAGGGCTGCTTAGAACTCATGGAAGAGCCCCATCGCATGGCCTGGGGCAGCAGGGGGCAGTAAGGATTGGCCCCAGCTACCTGGCACCTGTGTTGCTGCTGCCCCGTGGCATGAGTGCAGCTCACACTGTCTGGGAGATGGGGCTGCTGGGTATGAGCAGTGCTGGGCTCTGGATGACAGCTGGAGCCTTCCCTGCTCCCAGACAGTGCATGGCACACTGCTGAGCTGCACTGCACCCACACGTGCCATGGGGCAGTGGCAGCATGGGAGGCAGGCAGCCAGGGATGGTCCCTGCTGCACCGCCATTGCCCTGCATCACATGGGGGCTCTATCATGAGTCCCCAGTGGCCCCAACAGCCACTGCTACAGCCTGTGAGTGCAACAATGGATGGTGGAAAAGCAGAATGGTCTGGCATCCACCAGCTGGCTTAGGTGGTGAAGAGGGTAAGCCACAAGGCTGGGCAAGGTGCTGAGCAAGGTGCTGGCCCTATGACAAATGCCAGTGGGCTGGAGGACATGGGTGGGATAGGTGGGGATCACCACCATGCAGGATCTAGTCAACAAGGACATTGGGTGGTAGGGCAAATTTCACCTCCTGGACCAGACGGCAGGTCACAAATGTCATGGGTAGACCCATGCACCAGGCCAGTGCAGGGAATCCACCCATTCCTGCCTATCATAGTCCAGGAGGTCTTCAACACAAGTGACACCAGCCAGGATCAACCTCTGTTGCAACCAGGTGCCTCTGCTGTCGGCACCTCCAGTTGGGGGTTCCAAAGAAGAGGCTCAACAAGCAAGTCAGCACCCTTGGTAAGTGTTGTAGGTGAAGATCAGCCTCCAGGACCAGAGGAGGTCCTGATAGAACTAATGCAGCCCTTGCAGGTCCTGCAGAGGGAAGCACTGCAGGTTGAGCAGCTGCCAGTCCTATCAGAGCCCCCAGACGTGGCTTCAGGTGCCCCCATGCCATGTGGCTACTGACACCTTAAAGCAACTGCTGCAGGGCCTGAAGGAAGAATGTCAGGACCTGGCTATGGAGGCAAACCAGGTCCTGGCTGCCCTCCCACAAGGGGAAGCTCAGGACTTCCACAGCAACCCTGTGCAGTCTCATCCAGAAAAACATCTCTGGAGCGATGCCAGGACCTCAGGGGGCACAGTCAGGGTATGTAAGCAATGCCAGAGCATGGACAGGACCAGCTGGTTCACCACTCAGGAAGAGACACCTCAGGAGCCATTCCAATTCCTGGAGCCACTCCACCACCCTTGCCTCCAGCTGGTGCCTGTTCCCCAGCAGGAAGGGATCTGTGGGGTGAAGGTGGAAGCCCACACTCCAGCAGATCCTGCAGAGTGGATGGGAGTGATCCCTCCTGCCACCCATCAGCCACTGCCAGAACAAAGCTCTTGACCCAGTTGACCTGAACACAGGAGGCTGCCAAGTACAATGCCTGGCAGGCCTCCACCTGAGCCAGGTCCTGGACCTCAAGGAGTATGTCATTGGCATACACTGACAGGACTAGCTGCACAGCCAGCTCATGGAGCATTAATACCACCACCTGCCTTCACAGGGGAATGAGGAAGGGCTCTAGAGACAAGGTGTACAGCTGCCCTGACAGCTGGCAGCCTTGATCCACCCCCTCCTGAATGGGATAGGCTCCATTAGGGTCAAGTTCAGCTTGACCAAACACTCTGCAGAGGCACCTAGAGAGCTCAGATGAAGTGTGGCCTGAAGTCTAAGGCTCAGAGTGTGCCTGTGAAGTACCCATGATCCACTTTGTCAAATGCCTTCTCCTGGTCCAGGGATAGAAGGGTGAAAGACAGGTCCTCCTGGTGTGCTATCTCCAGGAGATCCCAAACCAGGTATAGGTTGTCAAAGATGGAATGTCTGGGCACTGTGTGTACATCTGGTCAGGATGGATCACATCCATCAGCACAGACAGCAGATGCAGAGAGATGGCCTTCACTGCCACTTTGTAGTCCATGCATAGCAGGGACAAGAGACACTAGTTCCTCAGGTCATAGGGATACCCCTTCTTGGGAAGGACAGTCAGCATGGCACTCTGGCATGACAGGGGGAGTTCCCCACTTCCCTCAGATTCAGCCAAGACCATGGCAAAGTCTGGGTCGAGGTTGTCCCAGAAGGCCCAGTAGAACTCCAGGGTCAGCACACTAATGCCCAGCACCTTGTTGCCAGTCATCTGGTGGAGGTGGCCAAAAATTCAGCCAGAGAGGAACCTCAAGCTGGTCCCAGTCTCCCATGCTTACTTGCAGGAGTCCATCCCACAGGGTCTGACAGGCTTTGGTGTCAGCTGGATCCTGGGAGAAGAGCTCTTCATAAAAGGTCTATGTGCACTGGCACATCTCATCTGGAACTGTGAAGGGGGGGTGCCATCACCTGCCAGAAGGCAGGTGCTGTGCTTCTTTCCCCTCCCCCTCCAGAGTATAGAAGAAGTGGGAGTCATGGTCCATCTCCCGAAGGAGCTGGACAAGTGAGTGGATATACACACCGCAGGCATAGTAGTTCTTCAGAGCATGAAGCTCTTCCAGCCTCTCCCAACAATCTCCACAGAGGGACAGGTTGGTAGGAGGCCAGGCACCTCTCCAGCTCTAGCACTTCCTGCTCAAGCTGCTTCCAGATTGCCTCCCTCTGTCTGATGTGCCCCTGAGTGTAGCTGTGCAAAAAACTGGGATGTGCACCATCTCCATGTCCCACTATCTCCGAGCTGAGGGGAAAGCTGTATGTTGCTCCCTCCAGTTCCAGCCAGAACTCCTGGCAGGCCTTGCTGAAGCCCACATCCTCCAGCAGACTGGCATTGAAATGCCAATAGGCCAACCCTGGATGTGAAGGCCCTATTGTGGACTGGGCCCAGACAAGGTGGTGATTGCTTAAAGGGGTCAGCCATATGACAGAGGAGTGGGCCCAGCAAAGTGTGGCAGAGAGATATAAACTTGGTCCAACCAAGAGTGGCATGTCTGCTCCTCCCCCATCCTCACATAGGTGAAGGCAAGGAAGTTGGCAGGGTGACAGGCATGCCAGATGTCCACCAGGGAGTAGTCCATCAGGATCTCCCTGAGGACACCCACTGCAGCCTGGCTCCCTGCCCAAATGGTCTCGCACATCTAGGGTGACATTATAGTCCCCACCGATGACCAGGCACTCATGACAGTTGAGGGTGCTGATGTAAATAGTCACCTGGCAGAAAAAATCCACCAACTCTGGGTCCTTTGTGGGGCCGTACATGTTCCAAAGGTTCAGGACAAGCATCTGCATTTGGACCTGGTGGTGCAGCAGGTAACCTGGCATCACCTCAATGTCCTGGAGAACCTCTGGCTGCAGGCCTGTGGAGAACAGGAAGGCCAACATGCAAGAGGTGGCCAAGAGGTGATTTAAAAAGACCTTGCTTCTGCACTCTAGCAACCAATTAGGTTTGTCAACTAAATACCCTCCATCCTGAAGGAAGGCGAGCACCCAGCATCTCTGGAGACCCTTCCTGAAGACATGGACATTGAGGGTTGTGATCTTAAATGACCTCATCAGTGGACAGCTCAGCAGGTGCTTTGTAGTTCTCAACACCCAGTGTGAGGTTTGTTGTCTTGTGCAGCACCCTCCCATAAGTATAGAGGGTGTCTATGAAACTGTAGGCCTGCCTATAAATCTCAGCATTGCAGTATTTGGGCCCCTTGCCTTCCCCCACCAGCATTCTCACAGCAGTGAGGACACTGTCAAAATCTCCCCAGCAGTCCAAGGTGAGCTGTACCATGCTGATGGACCAGCATGTGTAGTTGCACTCAAGACTGCAAGTAGCTCACCCCTGGGGACTGCTGGGACCAAGAGATCCACAGGCTCCATGGAACCTTTCAGTTCTTGGGCATCCGCCTCCAGGTCCTGGTGCTCAGCAGGCTCCTTTGGCACCATCTGAACCCCTCAGTCTGCTAATTCCACAGACTTCAGTTAGGATTGTGAAAGCTATGCAGCCTCTTGGGACAGGGGTGGGGGTAAGGGGCTCCTACACAAGATGCTGGGTAGGGTAGAGCTGGAGCCCCAGTGGGTCTACACTGGGTCCCCAACAAGATAGGCCTGTTGATTAGGGGACCCCAGCCTGGCACCCCCTGGTGTGGTACCATGGGGCAGGCTGGAAGTGAGGTTTTTCTGGGAGGGTGAGGGAAGAGACCCATCAGACACTCAGGTGGCTTTGATGTCTGATTTGGGGTCCTGGGAAAGGGGACTCCCTCCTGAGGACTCATTGGGTGAGCCACAGGGCCCCTGTCTCCCCCAGATTTTTGGCAGAGGGTCTCCACTGCCAGAACTTCCTTTGGGACAGCCAAGTCTTCAGCCTCAGTGCCCATGGTCTCAGAGGGTAGGCCCTAACCAGTGGAGTGTGAGGCCTTCTCCATGGACACCAGCTCAGGGCTGTCCAGCAGCCCTGAAACCTCCTCCATGGGGAACACTTGTTTGATCTTTCCCAGGGATGGGGTGTCGGTTCAGATGGGCAGGCCCTCAGAAGATGGGCCATTCCTTTCCCCCATGTGCTTTGTAGGGGGGCAGAAGATGGTTCCAGGTGCGCTCAGCCTTCCTTTTG
The DNA here is from genome assembly GCF_001723895.1 of Crocodylus porosus. NCBI lineage: Eukaryota > Metazoa > Chordata > Crocodylia > Crocodylidae > Crocodylus > Crocodylus porosus. Next base: position 58,367,497 of record NW_017728951.1, read on the forward strand.
CTTTTGCACCCAGATGGGACCTGCATCCACTCAGGTGGACAGGCTCCAGGAGAAGGTGAGAGTTGGGGGGCTGAGGCAGCTACAGCAGGGGCATGACTAGGGGCAATGGAGGCCTGCTCCCTCTCTCCTCTTGGATGCTGCTGCCCTCCTCGGGACCCTGCCAAACTTGGTTTGGGGGCACTGTCCCCTGAGCTCACAGGGAAGATGGACGATGTGGTTGGGGTGCCAGAAAGTCTGGGGGGGGGAGGAGCTCTGCTGGTAGGGGTACCTCTCTTGCCATTGGGACCCATGGATGCTCTCCTAGCTTATGGGGAACTCATGATGCAAGTGCCCCAGGGCACAACATTGGAAGCATAGCAGGTTCCCCAGCATATAGAGAACCCGTGCCAGGGCTCCTTGAAAGGAATCACCAGGTACCACTCAGCCTCCAGCCATGGTCCCACTGCCAGCTAGATCATAACCTGGTGATGAAAGGAGTACACGTGGTGGAGGCTGGGTCTTGGCACCCCAGCAAGTGGGTCACCAGTGTGGAGATAACTCTCCTGAGGGTTTGGAAATGGGGAAGTAGGGCCCAATTAGGGATATAGAGAGGCACAGAGCTGAGGACCACCCCATTACCCAGCTCTTCTAGGGGCTTGAGAGGGACATACTTACCCCCCCACCACGGGGCCGCCATACCACCACCTTTTGTGCAGCAGCCTCCAAGGCAAGGAAAAAGACCCCCTTGCCATGAAAGTGGGTGGTTGCTATGATCTTGGGAGCCCCCATTATCTGATCCAGGGCCTGCACCCAGGTCTCAAAGTGCAGGATATCTCCTGTGGGTGAATGCCGGAAAGGGGGACCTGCCACCCGAGCTGAAAGGGCCGCCGGTGGAGGGTCCAGGCCCCATGGCTTCAGGTCACCCCACAACCACCTGTGCATAGTTGTGATTCCCCTGCTGGAGGGGCCACACTGGTGGGGACAGGGCTATGGACAGGTACAGGCTAAGTGGGTGTGCTGGCTGGTGTAGTGCTCCTGTTTCCCTCCGATGTCAGTTGTCTAGGCTTGGGGGTGGGGCCCTTGCCCTTCCTACCACCAGCTGTGGAGGAGGCTGAAGAGGGGCCCTTCCCACTGCCCTTGCCCTTGGTTCCTGATGGTGGGAGAGGGGGCTTTGGGGACCCCTCCAGGGGGCATCTAGCCAGGGGATACCCCCTGGCCCTGTTTGCTCCCTGACAGAGTCCCACCTGCCCCTGCAGCAGAGGTTGCTGGCTTCTTTCCCCACAGAGGAAGTTGGTTGGACTCTGCCTCTGGGGAGGGGGCTGCAGGGGCATGCATCCCCTGGGCTGTGATCTGCTCCCATAGTGGGAGCTGCAGGAAGTTCTGTGGGGGCATTTGCACCCCCAGAATGTTCTTTCCAAGTCATTGCTTCACATGTGGTAGGGGAAAACAATACAGAAACCCAAAATATACAGTGGGGCTGGTGAACCTAATAGGGGCAGGCTGGGTTTGTGGGGGAAATTGAGGAGGGAAGGGGGTTGAAGCTTACTGAGCTACAGCCCCACAGGAAAAAAAATGGCAGGCTTTGCTTGGGGAATTCGGGGGAGGAGAAAAACACACACACAAGAGCTGGGGAAACTCGAGCTGGCTTACTCAGGCACACAACAAACACTCAGAGCAGGGGGAGTGGACCACATGACTTATCACACAAGGGCAAAAACACACAGGGAAGGCTGCTGAGGCAGATGTAAAAGATGGCTGGAGCAGTGGAGGGGCTTTGTTTGTTGAAGATCCATCCAGGAGCCCCTTAGGTCTCCAGCTAGGCACTCAACAGCAGAGCAATAGACAGGAAAAACAAAGTAGGATCAAATGCAGTGAGGCTGCTGTCAGGGAGCGCAGGAGCAATCAGTCAATCAGGGGGTAATCCAGTGAAGGTGTGGTGTTTAGTGTTGTAAGATGATGCAGCAAGGAATCTCCCTCTCTCCTGAGAGGGGCCAGCGGCAGAACAGATGGCAGCAGCAGCAAAAGCAGCAGTGGTGGTAGCAACCATCTAGTTCAGCCACTCAGGGTGTGTTTCAGGTGGAAGTGGAGGCCAAGGAAGCAGGGGAAGGTAAGGCACCTTTAGGGTCTGGCAGTGATGGTGGGGGAAGGGTCCACAGGCAGTGTGAGGTCCCTCCCCAAGCTGTCCCCCGACCACAGCTTGGCTGGGCATCAGGCTGGAACAGGAGAGCAGAATCTGGGGTGTGGTGCTGGGCTGCTGTGCAGTGCTGTGCCCTCCCTGAGATAGATGGCACTAGCCCTGAAAAGGTCTATATGAAATATATATGTCTCATCTTGGACATATGCAGGATTTTACAAGGGAAGCAATCCGGCCTGTTGCTCCCACACTCCCTTGTAGTGCTGCTGGCCATATTGTCTCTTAATTTGACAGATTTATCTGCTTGTATCACAGCAGATAATCAAATCTGAAGGCTTTACCACTCTTCATAAACTGTGAATGCACTTGGTGGTAGGTGGCACTAGCCCTGAAAAGGTCACCTATTATCAAGGATGGTATTGTGACAGGACAACTATAGGCAGGCATTCATGAATATGCAATGACAAAGGATATTTCTTAGGAAAAAGTTAATTCTATAATTTCCAATGGCTCCAGCCTTGTAGACAGCTAAATTTATACATCCACCTGTGATTACTAAAATGGTATGTATGGTTGACTCTACAGAATGTTAAAGTTGTAATAAGACACTTGGAATTGAATTCAAAAGGTGATGTTAAAGAACAAGATTGAAAAACAGCTTAATATTAAAAACCACAGATGAAGAGGTGATGAGAAAGATAAACATTATAAGACAATAGATGCTTGAAACACTGGGCAAAAGAATACCATATTTCTGTTGATAAATTGCCCAGAATTCCTCAGAAAACTCAATCCCAGTGCTTGTACTCTCAGGTATAATAAAAGAAAACCAGGACAAGAAAGGGAGCCATCTATATCGGAGAAACTGCAGGATGTAGTAGTGTCAAAAGAAAGTGAACATTTACAGGTTTGTCATTATTACAAAAGATGGAAAGCAGAAGTCAGTGACATCTGAAACAGGTTTGTCACTTGAATCATAAGAATATTTCTAAATGCTCCTCTGAGGTAAAAAATATAAATAAATGAAGGCCTAAGATTACAGTGCTTAAAATATCACATCTGTAGTTTATTTTGACACCAAAACATATTCCAACTGAGACCAGCTTATTATAACTCCTTCCCCTACATGTTGTCTAACTCCCTGATCCTACCCTCCTTCCTTCTCTCTTCAGTTCTTCTAATATTATCTTTGTTCTTATCTCATTCCATGATCACCCCTATAATGGGGTTTGCTTATGACCCAGAGTTTCAATTCATTTAGATCATATCAAGGACAAAGACAGTGGAGGCTGCTTTATGGCATCAAGCAATTAAAAATTATATGTGGACTATAGAATTTGTTAAATAAGATAAATCTTACAAGACTGAACCACATTGTGGCAAACAAGTAGATATATGGTTTGCTAGTGACTCCTAAGATTTTTTTTTTCATTTTTACTCTTTAGTGTCCTCTTTAAAGACGAAACCTGAAATATTTGGAATCATAATTTGGAAAGCTGATATTACATGAGGCTCCAGAAGTCTGTGTGGAGTATAAAGGCTTTTGTGTTTAAACAGAAGCATCATGCAAAAATTTAGGTGCAACACGATGTCAACACTGATAATTGAAGAATTCCTACTGGTTCAATTATTGCTATGTGATAGCCTGAACTATGAACTTTACATTTTCACATACTTTTGTATATTTTTCATAAGTTATATATTATATTTTTCTCTTTAAAAAAATCATAGTTTCATAGTTTCTAGGGTCGGAAGGGACCTGAGCAGATCATCTAGTCCGACCCCCTGCCATGGCAGGAAAGAATACTGGGG
>NW_017728951.1:58371521-58386015 GCF_001723895.1 Crocodylus porosus
ATGAGTGCTCGTAAAGTTGTGCTAGGGAACTTGCAATGACCTCGGCCAGTTCCTTTAGAACTCTAGGGTGGAGATCATCCGGGCCGGCTGACTTGAATACGTCCAACCCCTCCAGAAGCTCCCTAACTAAATCCTCACTAACCCGTGGCCCAGGTGTGCCTCCCCCGGGGCCCAAAGGGGGGCCCAGCAGGGAGGTGGCTGTTCTGGTCCCTACTTAGGGACACAAAATCCCTGTTGTGCTACTTATACTAAGTTTCATGGCCTTTTGTGCACACAATGAGCCTTCAAATAGTTTGAATTAAGCACTTTACCCTCTTCTTATTGCTGTTTCTTGGGAAGATTGGGGCAGGCAGCAGAAGCTTGAGGTCCCATAAAATTCTAATTTTTACTAACTCACTTTTGAACAAGCCAGCAGGTAATGTGAATCTATATGTATTAAATACAGTGTTTGCAGATTACTGAAGAAATCTTAGCCTATGCTGAAAGCCCTTAAAAGATGTGCACTACTTAAAATTCCAAATACTGTATCATAAACAGCTTTTTTTTTCTTTTCTGTTTTTTCTTCCTGGGCAGTCAGTCCGGCAGTTCAAGGCTCAGGTAGTCACTCCCATGAGATCAGCAAGAGACGCGCACACAGCTGTGTAGAAAGTACCTCTGCACTTATTTATATTTTACATCACATCAAGAGAGGGGGGAAAAAAGCAGACTCCTGTTAAAACCATTAATGTTTCATGAAATCTCTCACATCTTCCCTACAACTGACAGGATCAAAATGATGCAATCATTAAAATTCAGATAACAGGATACTATTGCCTTGGCATTCTCTGTGTTAAAATTCCAAGCAAAATGATTACTTTGTGGGAATATGAAGCCTACTGCATTCTCTCACAGCAATATCTCAGAAAATACTTAAAACCCCAAATCCTGCAGGATCAGTCTTATTTTACTTTGTGTCTTTTATTATGTTGGGTAGTTGTTGTGTAGGGTGAGTGTTTTGCATGCCAGTACCACCAGTCTGTACTGTTTACAAGGTCACTAAATACAGAAAAGGAATTTTTACACATATCAAAATAATATTATTATCAAGATATTCTTTTGTTTTCAATAACATTTGTTTATACAGTGATTACTTGGAAACTTGAATGCAAATAGTGTTCACTGAAATTGATGTGGAAGCTTTAAAAAGTTTTAGAAGTTATTTCCAAATCATGAATTCTAAATATGGAGCTCTTTACTCTAGGCAACTTTATAGTACCATAGTAGCAGTGGAACTACTTCAGTGTTAAAAGAAAGCTATGGTATATACAAAAAACATGCTTTTAAAAGCAAAACTTTAACATTTCTGGCTTTAATTCTATTGGGCCATGACAATAAGCATTTTTTAAACATTATTCCCTTGTTAGGATGAAGAATGAGCAAACAGATCTTTTTGTGTGTATGATTGGGGTTTTTTGCATGACCCTGGTTTTCATTAAATTAAAAATGTTTCTTTTGAAAACAATGATATGAGTATTTATATGAAGAGGAAAAAAAAAATCTCATGAAACTAGGAAGGGCTTTGCCAAACAACCTATTTTTTAAAACTTTCATTAGTTTTTTAGAAACTAAAATACCACTGAGTCCTTACTTCCCTACTCTGTATTGAATAATTTACCCTTGTTCTACAAATTAAGGCTGCAAACAGGAGTTCATTTCTAGCAATGGAAATTTTCCACCGCTAGAAATGTTTCAGGGAGATATTTTAATAAAGGTGTTCAGTCTGCAACTGCCTGTTCTCCCTTGATCCTTCCTCAGACCAGAGTCATCCTGGACTGGGGAAAGCATGGGGACCAATGGCTGCTCCAGTCATCCTATTTCTTTTTTACCGGGAGAGCTCCTGTGCCCCTGATAAAAACATAATGCTTGTATATGAGCTAACTAAAGTAGCTTGTTATAGCTGTATACATTTTCTATAAAATACTGTGCTGCTATTTTTTTGCAGTCAGATTTTAAACACACCAGGTAAAATATATTCTGAGCTAATCCATGAGTACGTGATAATCATTAAACAAGCCAGAATTTGCCCAATTACACCAGATATACTTAGTGAAAAGTTAGATGATTTTTGTCAAGTTTAATTTTTGTGTTTATGCTCAGATGAATAAAGAATGAGTCTGACTATGCAAACAGATACCGACCCCCCTCCACCCACCCTCAAATTCAAACCCTAAGAATTTCAGGTATTCAAATGCATTCCCACTCTGGAAACTATTCTATTTTAGATATACTCTCATAATTCCTTTTGGCACTGAGCATATATGGAGTGGAAAAATGCCCCATTCATTTATTTACTTGTACAGATAATTAATTGATGTCATTGCATGTATTATAAATATAGGAATTGCTCTTTTATCATACACAAAGAAGAAATATCCATACAGAACAAAAAAAAATAAAATATTTTGTTGAAAACAATGTATAAGAAACACTGGAATGGTCTTAACTACTACTGCACATTTCTGTATGTTTTTAGTTTTAGTTCTTGGATTAGGAAAAAAGCTCTACCCAACCCATAGAAATTCTTTAAATGGATGAAAAATACATGCAGTAGTGAATGTGCACCCTGGAGGTTTCTATGTTTCTCACTGTATTAACCCCATGACTATATATTAACCCCATGACCAATGGAAGCAATAGACTGCCTATTTACAACATTAAACAGAGCTTTCCAAACAGCATAAGATGCACAAAATCCTTTCCCCAATTTATGCTTGATTTTTTTTTTTTTTAAAGTGAACATAGGAACTGGAAGTGCTTCACAGAGCTTATGAAAATAAATGACAACCTCTTGCTGAGTTAGGGTCAGTTTAGAGAGATTAGATAAATATCACTGTTCAAATGATTTATCACTGTTGGAAAATATTATGAAGTCTTTCTCACAGAGCCTTTCTGTGACCCAGCACTCATTAAGCTGAATGGGAAACTTTTTCCCATTCTGGCCACCTATGTAGTGCCTAACTGTTATGAATTTATATCCTTGCTTTTATAAATTGTGTAGCCTAGTGTTATGTCTGTACTAACACAGCTGGAATTATAGATATGGCCTTAGGTTCATATTACTGTCCAAGCACTTTATCTTTGATTTAAGGTTCACTAAAAGCCTCAGCATTCTCTCTGTTCACCTTCTGTCTCTTTAAATATTTAGCAGAGTTTTCAGTCACAACCATGGAAATTTACACTCTGTGAAATACTTTTTTCCCCCAAAACTGCACTTGGAAACATTTCCTTTTGTCAGTGTGTGTACCTTTTGTGTGAGGATCCAGAGCCGCAGCTGGCGAGCCGAGCTCACGGTCTCGGTCACGGTTGGTTTGGTCAAGTGGTGGCAAATTGGAAACAGACAGGTAGGGATTAGCGGCGGTCGAGTCTGACTGGCACGCACGCTTATGGTTCCAAATTAAATGGTTTATTACACTTACGCTTCGATGGTGTAGGTAGGATCTTCAGTTACAGTAACAGATGTAAACAATAAACAACGGAGGGGTCTGTTGGCCCACAAGGTTCACAGAGAGCCCTTGCTTTCTACCCCTGGAACCAGTCCAGGGATAGGTGAGGCTGCCCTGTGTTAGTCCCAGGGCTGGTCAACAGCTCATTATTTGGGAAAAACAAAAGAACAAATAACACAACTGTAATACGGTGCACACGGTGTGTCACGTGACACCAGTCCCATAAGGACAACGACGAGAAGAGGTGGTATTGGAAGCCGAGGTAAAAAACCAGGTAAATTGAGCCGAGGTTGCAGCCAGAGTCCAACAGGTGATCTGGAATAGTAGTCGATGGACGGTGCCAAGGTAGTTCGAAAGCCAGAAGGGAACAGCAACGGAGCGCCAAACTACAGGAACGGAATGCCAAGCGAGGGAGGAGATCGATAGGCCCTCAAGCCTAACTGTGAGACAGTCCCTGCCAAGGCAGCTTCTGTCTCCAGCTAGTGCGATCTCTCCCCCTGAGGGAGGGGCTCACTGAACTTTTATTTGAATTTGGTAGCCAATCAGAACGCTCTCCACAGAGAAATTTCTAGCCAGATTACCTCATGTCAGGTTCTGACTGAGCATGCTCTCAGTCAGAAGCTGACACAGTCTGAGCATGCGTCTGTGGGGAAAGTAGGTCAACAATGATTGACAGGCCCTCAGGTCACCCAAGGAGCAAGAGCTGGATGAGCCTTGGAACTTTCCACTCACAGAGTCCAATATGCATGTCAGTCTCAATCTTCTGTGTTGGCAGCATCTATTCAAAATTTTGCTCTGACATGCCCCCTTGCTGTCAACACAGAAGTCTAATAAATCTGAATCACAGGTCCTCCTCGACCTCGCCGTCATTTCGATCAGATTCGTATATTTGCAATTTTGTGTACATTATAACCGATAGCGCTGCCACCTTTCTAGTTAGGATTTGGAAAATGCAGCTCACGACTGTGGCGATTGTTATTATTACTATAAAAATTAACAATAACAGAGTTAACAAATTCGTAAGCCAGGAAGACAAATTCCACCCAAGTCCTTTAAAGACTCTGGACAGCCACCCTTGCCCTATGCCCGAAATGGCATTGACGTTTTCCGCGATTTTTCGAATTTTGGTTATTTGATTTTGGAAAGGGACAGATACATTGGGAATGCCAATGCAGCACATGTCCCGGGACAAATTTAGAAATTGACATAATCCCTCTTGTTGAATAAGGAGAGCGTCTAATGCCAATTGATTTTGCATAGAGATTTTCGATGCTGTTTGCAATTGTTCGTTGATTAGCTCAAAACCTGCCACCATATGATTCGCTAGAATTCCGACTTGCTCAGACAGTTCAGCTAGTGCTACCCTAGCCTTTGCTATAGTGTAGCCCCATAGAAAGAGCCCCTCAAAGGCCCAGCTGAGACCTTGAGCCACTTCCTCTCCGTGGCTAAGCAAACTCCAAACTGGGGTGATAGATCCATGTGGTCAATGTAATATGGCCGGACTGGGCAGGTGAGCAGTCGAAGCCTTTAATGGGGGGCAAAATAAAACAGCACTTAAAACATATTGTGCACCTGTTAGGATTGCGGGCAAGGTCATATATAATTTGCTATCAGTGCATGCCCAGGCTAAACTGAAAGGTGCCGGTGTACTCATCTTTGAGCACTCTCCCGGCCGCGAAAAAATGTGCCTGGACTGCATAGGTGATCCTGTGGGTCTAATAGGGGCTTTCCTACTTTGGCACGCAGTACTTAACAAAGTGGCTTGGAGGATCGGGTAGTAAAACCCGAACCAAGAATTTCTCCCTCGGGGCCCTAATTTGGTTAGGTCAGCCATGGCCAATCCATTCCACTGCACCAGGGGTTCAGCTTTTATGAGCAGTGCAAGAGTGAAATCAGAAAGTATTTTCCTTCCTTTGGGTTTCAAATCAATATACCAGGATGGGTCTATTGATTTTGGGTCCCATCGTAGGGATACATCTGGCCGAGTCCATTCTTTGCCCTGAGGATGTATCCCCCATGGGATCTCGGAACAAGGACATGACGTCTTTAACTCTTGACACTCCTTTCGAACTGGCCAGCTATCGTCAGCTAAGGTCTCTAATGAAAAATAACGAGGCCAAGTATAAATGGCTGACGCATAACCTCCACCCTCTAACAGTATTGAAATGTTAATACAGGTTTTCCGTCCACTGGAAATTTTCGAAAACCAGTCAACGATGTCGAATGGGACAGGATAGGGGTCGAGGACTGAGTCCTCCATGGAGGTAGGTATCCATAGGCAGGCAGTCAGCCCATCCCCTATCTCCTCTTTCCCGGTGGCATTGGCCCATAATGAGAGCAGCCGGAGTATCGTGTTTTTCAATTGGTCCAACTCACACACCTTTGCTACATATATACAATATATACAAAAAAATACAAGAGTCATTACACAGTCCTTTTGCTTCACTGCCATCTTTCCGATGCGTAGGACGAGCAGTAAAATGATGTCTCTTGGCTTGTTACTTCAGTTGGGTTGATGAGTCTAGAATAAAACAAAATAAACAGGGCAGTACTGGTTTCGGTAATATCAACTATTTACATACTACTTTCAGGCCTATACTTCATTCGATCCCCTGTCACACTCCTCCTGGAATTGGACGCGGAGATGAGGCAGGAATTTAATGTAAATAAATGTAGATAAAGCGTCTATGCATCGGGATAAAGATTTTTGAACAGTTCATAGGCAGATTATATTGATTAGAAATAACATTATCATCAGGCCAAATATAGCAATTTGAGCCCGTCTTGTGGCCTTTTCAAGGTCTTTTATTTCTTGAATGCCTCTTTGCTTCGTTGTTGAGAATTGAAACTGCGTTGCATTTTGCAGACTCGATAACGTCAGACTTGTTGCTCGTTGAGTAGGTCTGGTTGCTTGCAACTTTGTCTCGAATACTTGTGGATACGTAGTAAGAACTGGAACATAATTACACGATAGTGTTCATGAGAATGTCCTGAAACTCTTTATCACATCTGTGAAATGGGTAAAATATTGTGCAGGACTAAGCTTATATTTGTTATATGGGTAAGTACTATGGGTATTTATCTCAAGGCAGTCTATGAGATCATGGGTTATCCTATTTAGACTGTTAAGAATAGCATAGTGGCGAGACACTGGTGGGAAATTATAAAGCAAGCTACTCAGACTCATTGCGAAATGAAGTATCATCGCAATGGACCAACAGTGGTTGGTCAAAAATGTCATTTGATTCATATATCTGAGGGTTATTGTGTAATCTTTCAGTAGTTCCTTTATCAATTCTGGAATGTTTTTGACATTGTCCATTACAGAATCCTCACACAAACATGACGTGGCAAGAGATAGGTGAAACGAAATCAATGTCACTATCCAGACAGACTGCATCAGGTGAAACTGAAGATAAATGAAATGATTAGGTCTATTCGGCATTGTTTACAATAGCCCTCCGTGTTAACCAGTTATGATGGGCTAATATTCTTTGCTTGCTACTTTCCAATTCCACCAAATAAGTATTCGGATATTCCTTGGCTTCTCGAACAGTCCCTTTCAGAACCTTGGGATGTTTGTTCTTGGGGTCAGGAAGCGTGACCCATACGGCCTCATCATTTTTAAATTTTGTTTTCCAAGGTTCGATAGGAATTGGGTCTGTCTCAGCCCATAATTCTTTCCCTTCATTTATATTTACTAATACCTTGTTGCAAATTTTTGTCCACCCCCTATAGGAGCCATTTCCCTTTACTCTGATTGCCTCTTTAAAAATCCCTACCGCCCTCTCCACCACGCCATTCGATTGTGGATGGTAGGGGATGTGGTGGTACCATCTGATGTTCTTTAAGGCAGCGAATCTCTTGATGGCAATAGAAGCAAATGGGGGTCCTCCATCCGACTGAATGGTATGAGGTGTCTGCCACATGGCGAATATTCCCATCAACGCAGTAATTACTGCTGCTGCATGGGTCTTTCTTAGTGGTACCACTGCAACCTGTTGGGTACCCAAATCTACGGCAATTAGGCCTTTGTTAGGTGTCGCTGCTCCTGGTAATGGGCCTAAGAAATCTATCTGCCATGTTTTCCCTGGCTCGAACTTTTCCTTCTTGAACACTCCTTTAGTGTTCTCTGTTCAGTTACATTTCTCTTTCACGCAGGCCTCGTACGCCTGAGCTATTTTCTCCCAATTTTTTTGTTTTCCATATCTTCCACCCTTGTTCTCTCTGTTCTTCCATTTTTGATAGCATTTCCTGGATCTTGGGTGGCCCCAGTTCTCGTGCATCCACATGAGGTATGGATCAGCTTGTACCTCCTGCCTGGCATCTTCAGTCATGCATACATGCCCAATATCATCAGACTCTTGCAGTAATTGATCAATACGCTCATGTACCGCGTCAGTATCTGTACGATGGGATCTGGTGTGTTTTATTAACGGCAAAGTTGTGAATTCAGAAAGTAAATGATAAATCTTTTCCCATATTTCTATATGTTCAGTTTGGGTTGCCGTACCGGTAACAATCTTATATATGTACATCGAGTCCACGGCTATCACCGGTACAGGTAAGGTTCCATCGTGATGGGTTAGACAGTGTTTGATGACCTCCTTAAATCCCAATAATTCATTTTTTGCATGGAGGAATTTCCACTCCGGATTTTGTACTCATGGCATGGCTCACAGTAGAACCCAAATCTTCCTTCGCCTCAGGTGGTCCCATCAGAGGCCATCCATGCAGACTCTGTTGTTCCATATAAAATAATTCGAGAGTTGTCAGCATTACTCGGTAGCGGTGGCAGGTCTTCATGCCTCCAGTCATGCCAGTGATAGATGTGTTTTAGTACCATCGAGCTCCAGGTTGACGGTTCCCCTTGGAATTTCGGGTCCAGTCGGTCGTGCGTCAGCTTGGGTAACAGAGTAGCCCTTACTGATCTCAACTTTCCTTTTGCAGGGGATAGGAATTCAACCAGTTGGGCTGCCAGTAGGGTCTTCACTATGGTCCCGTAATGGTGTTGGTTCGTTTTTATGGTGCGGTGAGTGAAATACACCAACAGGTTTTTTTCATTTTTCACTGTTGCGAAAAGATGTTCTTCCGTAAACCCTATCGTTACAGAGTAGATGTTAAGTCGATGACACTCAGGGAAGTTTTCTTTACTGAGTCTAGGAGTCCTTTTAAGGATTTTGCATCCTTTTCATCCCATGGTGTCCTTCTCCTGGCTTTTTCCCGTATCTGACGCTGAATTCGAGCCAATATGGGAAGATGCTCCGGTCCGATGTAATTTCGGAACCAATTCAGCCATCCTAGTAGTGACTGGAAGTCAGCTTTTGTCGTGGGTGCTCTGTTTTCCCAAATATTCGCTTCAATATCGTTATGAGTTACCCCGTATCGTACGTTTTTATGAAACACAGTTCCTAGAAAAGTAATTTCTTCTGCAGGTTCTAAGTGCGATTTCTTTTTGTTTACTTTCCAGCCATCGGTCGACAGATGCTTTACTAAGTAGTCAGTAACCTTTTTAACTACCGTCTCTCCCCGTCCCATTATTGCTGTATCATCGATATAACTCCAAATCTGGACGGCGCGACTCTCGAGGTTGGTCTTCGCGAATTGCTCTAAACTATTATTCATGGCGTTTGTAGCCAGTGCCGGGGCATTACAATATCCTTGTGGACATACATTCCAACAAAAGATATTTCTCTTTATACACATATCCAGTATTCCTTCCTTGTCATCTATTGGAACAGAGAAGAACATATCCTTCAAGTCTATTGTAGTACCCACCCAATTTTCCGATTGATATTCAGCCATCTCTTATATAGCCTGTGTCAGCGTACATGGAGCTGCTTGGGCTAGGGTTTGGCATCTTCTGTTCACTTCCCGATAGTCAACCACCAATCTCACTTCACTTGGTCGCCCTGGTTTGGGAATACCCCACCCTAGTGACAGTAGGGCGCTTGCATTGAATGGGGTTTATTGACCCTTCTTTCTCCAATCTCTCTAGTAAACTATTTAGCGGGTCTTGTAGATGTGGTTTTGTCGATATTGGAGTGTATTTCCATGTCAAATTAATCTTCAGATCGGGTCGATGTTGTTCCTCCCTGGGAATAGTTGATATTGGTAATGCCTCAAGGACCTTCTGTTTCAAATTTAAGATTCGAATTCCCGGTATTCCCAGAATATTTACACCGCCGAGAACAGCATCCAGGCATTTTTTACAACCTTTCACTATAAATTTCACTCTACACATTGCGGTTACAGCATTTAACCCTTGCACCATCATCACTTTATTTGTTTTCACATGAGGGATAGAAGGCTTTATCACGTTCACCTGAGCCCCCGTATCCAGTAGAAATCTCGAGTACATTGTACTAGTTGGGTCGTCAGGATTCTGAATCTCGATTTGTGTATATGGTCTTTGATCATCGTCAAGGACTCTAAGGTTGTTTGTAGCTACTACGACTTTTGGTTCGAGATGGTTTGGTTGCTGGCTTTAACTTTCTCTTGTTTTTGGGTTGACTTTGTACTTTGCTTCGTTTCTCATTCACTTGGTTCTTGCTCGGGTTCACTTTGTTCAGGTTCGTGTCGTATTGTCTCGATTTTGAAGTCCGTTTTTCGTCGTTTTGAGTTGTTTGAGCCACCGATCGCCGGACCTCTGTCGATGGTGATTACTCGTTTTTTTTATTTTGTCCTCTCAACAAATCCTAATGCCTTTGCAAGGGCTCTCTGCCCCTCATCTTTCAGGCCTCTTAACTGTTCCTTGTTTAACCCGGATTTCTCTAACAGGAAACCAAACATCGCCCTTTCAGTAGGAGATCTTCGGGGCAGTGAATAACTTGGTTGGCCTCTCTGCTGTGGCGGTGGGGAGAATCAAGCCTGATATCTTTTAGTTTCTTTGGGAGATGCTTGAAGGTGGTTTCTGCTGATATTCCTTTTTTTTTCAATTCCTTTTGGGTGGTTTCCCGATCTTTCTACTTGATAGACATACTTTGCCTTTTGCTCCTCTTCCTCTGCAGAGTGTACAAACTTTTGAGGTTTTTGCTTTTCCATTGCTCCCCGCAATTGGTCAAGTTGACCCAAAGTATGTATAACTGGTCCATTTACCGAGGTGCTTAGTAACAGCCTGGCCGTTATGCTCTGACTCCCTCCATATATTTCAGTGGCAGTGTCCACGGCCTCCTGCAGGCAGGGCACATCTCCAGATGTTTGGACAAACCTATGAGGCCATGTCCCCTGCACCTGAATGGGTGTCAAATTTAAGGCTTGATGGGCCAGATTCCACATGGCATATGATGCCCCTATCACCGCATATACCAGTGAGGTTGCACTTGCACATCCTGTATCTCCTTCATGGCAAGTATGGATCTTCCTCTGTAGTGCTTCTGTCACTAAGGCCGGTATAGGTATTGGCCAGAAGTAATTTGCTAGCACAGCTACTGGGTCCACTACCTTAGCACGGCTCCAGGCTGAGTTACGCACTAGTTGTGTCCCAACCATGCAATTGGGATTTCATCATCTCTTATCCCAGTCTCTTTTCTTAGTTCGCTCATTTCAGAGTGTGTTCTAGATCGTACCGTTATCGTTTGTTGGGTCTGGCCCTGAGGATCGGTTACCCACTTCTGAACCGCAATAGGAAAGGCCGATGCTAGCTCGTCAATGTGGCTGCCGTCAGGTTGAAGTAATTCATTCTGCATTGGTTTTGTAATTTCATCTTCACCATTGTAGTTACTCGTGGTTTTGTTTACATAGCTCCCTTTATTTGTTTGTTTACTCATTTTCATTAATGTCTCATCCATGCTTGTTCCAGCTGTTCTCATCTGTAATCTCCTTATGTTTGCATTACAGGTATTAGGTTCATTCATTGTTTCTATTGTTCCTGTTCCCACACTCACATTGGTTACTTTGTTATGATTCTCATGGCTTGTTTGGGTACTCTTCTCCCATACGTCTTCCTGACGTACGGTCCTGGCTGACGTACGGGGGCGGTGACATGGGTACAGCGGGTGGCACTGTTGCAGGAGGTTGAGTCCCAGTGGGCGGAATGGCGGGCGGTGTCGTAGCAGGAGGAGGGCTCTTGGTGGGTGGAGCAGGTGGTGACGTGTGCCCTTGGATTGATCGGCGCCATCTTGTAATAGCTGCTCGGCCAAATTTTTGGTTGCGGCCTCCAGCTTTCTCTCGCTGCCTACAAGCTCCCCCAATAATAAAACATACTCTCAGAAAAATACACTTATTATACGCCCCTTCTTCCACTTACGAAGGCCTGTCCAGTTGGCCTTTTTGCCGTCCCACTCCAGAGTTTCACGGAGCTTTGTGAGAAGCTCGCGGCCCCTTGATCCGGCTGGGACACTCAGGCACTGAAATGGACGAGGGAGGGGTTCCTTCCCACCCTCTGTCACACATTTTACACTGCGAGCCAGCTCCTGAGCTGGGCTGAAGCTTGCCGCGGCCGGAGGACAGGCTGGGGGCACGCTCCCACTCTCCTCAGGGTGGTAAATGGCCTGAGGATTCTGCATGATGCAGTGGTATGCCCCGGTGTTCAACTGTATGGCCCATTTACGATCTTTCACCCCTCCAAGGGATAGGTGACCCTTAATCACATTTTCAGCTGAGTTCGTGGCCTAGTGATAAATATTATGGGCCCTTAAATCATTCAGACCATTAATTTGGCAGACACTGCTGTGCCATGGGCAGCTTTTAATCACTTCAGACTCTTCACCTCCCATGGACGAGGGGCAATCTGATAGCCACCTATAAGTTTATAATGGGTGTCCACCAGGATGTGGGGGAATGTTTGTTCACCAGAGTGCCCCAAGGGACAACAAGGTTGAAAGGTTATAAACTCCTCCCATACTGTTTCAAGCTGGACATAAGGAAGAACTTCTTTGCTGTCTGATCCCCCAAGGTCTGGAATAGCCTGCCATCAGAGGTCATTCAAACATCTACTTAGAATGCCTTCAAGAGAAAATTGGATGCTTATCTTGCTGGGATCCTATGACCCCAGCTGACTTCCTGACCCTAGGGAAGGGGGCTGGACTCGATGATCTTTCAAGGTCCCTTCGAGCCCTAATGTCTATGAAATTTGTGAAATCTATGAAATATACACGCACATACTGAAGGTTTAAAACAAAGGTCCCAGTTTTTCCTACAACTTTCCCCTTTCTGCCTCAATAGAACCTTCGTGGACACGTCCACATATGCACTTTGTTGAGGAGCAAATTGTGGCACTTCGGGCAAAATAACCCTACCAGGCTCCTCCAGGATCTGCAGCTAAAGGGAGCTAGAGCCTGGTGCCAGCACCTGTGCTGCCCCCAGCCGTATAAAAACCTGCCCTGGCCAGCTGGTTGCTGCAATCTAAGTCTCAGGAGCTTCTGGGGAGAAGTTAGTCAGGCTCCTTCCTGCCTATGGCTACTATTGGCTGCTGGCTTGATCTCAGAACTTTTGGAGTAACTTGGCTGCACCCCATCCTGCCTTGGGCTGCTGCTTCTGCCTGCACCCCCCAGAGGGGTCCTCTGCTGCAAGCTGCTTCCCCTCTTCAGGGAAGGGCCCACTGCACTGCACTGCACCCCAGCTTCTGAATCCCTGTTCTAGCCTGCTGCCCAGCCCATCGCCAAGCCGTGGTCAGGGGACAGCCTGGGGAAGGAGCCTGAGCTGCCTGTGGGCCCCTCTCCCGCCATCACTAAAGAAACCTTGCCTGCCCCCATTTTCACCAGAAGCACACCCTGAGTGGATGAATTGGACGTCTCTTACAATCGCTGCTGCTGCTGCTGCCCCCTCTCAGGAGAGAGGGAGAGTCTCTGCTGCACCACACGATACAACACCTGCACTGGATTACTTCCTAATTGACTGAGTGCTCCTACCCTCCCCCACAGCTGAACCTGATTTTGTTTTCCAGCCTACTGCTCTGCTCATAGAGAACCAGCTGGTGGCCTGAGGGGCTTCTGGACAGATCTTCCACAACTAAACCTTTCCACTACTCCAGCCATCTTTTATACCTGCCTCAGCAGCCATCCCTGTGTGGTTTTTTTTGCCCTTGTGTGGTATGTCCTGTTGTCCATTCCCCCTGACTTGTTGTTTGTTGGGTGGCTGAGTAAGTCAGTTTGAGTTGTCCCTAGCCCTTGTGTGGGTGTTCCCCCTGACCCCTACATTCTCAAAGCATAGACCTCTCACTTTTTATCCTGTGGGGCTGTGGCTCAGTGAGCTTCAGCCCTTTTCCTCTCTATCCCCCTTCTGCCCCACAACTCCAGTCTGCCCTTACTAGATTCACCAGTGTGTGGGTGAATGTGGAAGGATTTAGAGAGATGTGGGGGGCTATGAGTGTGGGGGCTACTTAGGAGGGGTGGTCCCCTGCTCCCCATGGGGAACAGCCCCTCCACATAGCACATAGACTACCCTGTCTGCAGGGTCCTATCCCCCCCAGAGGATACAGCTCCCACTCAGCTCCCCCACTGGTCTCCATCCCCCTGCTCATTGCCCTGCTCATTTCCAGCCTCCAGAGGCTGTCCATCCCCCTCCCACCCTCACCAGAAGTAGTGCCAGTTGTGACTCTGAGGCTGGAGATGAGCAGGAGAATGACAAGGAGGCTGTAGACATCAGGGGAAGTCTCCAGCTCATCTCCAGGGGCTTGTCTCCAGCCTTCTGATCCTTCCACTTCACCTCCAGCCTCCTGCTCATTTCCCCAGTTGTCTTGAGGCCCCCGCTCATTCTCCTGCTCATCTCCAGTCTTGGGAGGCTGGAGACAAGCAGGAGAACAAGCAGGAGTTTGGAGACGAGCAGGAGTTGAGCAGGAGCTAGAGATGAAACCCTGGAGATGAACTGTAGATGTTTCCCTGCTCTCTCCAGACTCCTGCTCATTCCCCTGCTCATCTCCCGTCTCAGAGGCTGCGCTACTTCTGGTGAGGGTGGGAAGGGGGATGGACAGTGAGTAGGGAGCTGAAGAAACCAAGATTGGGGAGGATGGAATAAATGGGAGTCTGAAGGAACAAACGGGGGGCTGGGGGAATGAATAGGGGCAGGGGAGC
>NW_017728951.1:58386115-58409216 GCF_001723895.1 Crocodylus porosus
TGGGGGTTGGGGAGAATGAATGGGGATATGGGGGAACAAATGGGAGCTGAGGCCAGGAGGGGCCTCCCACATGGTCCCCTCCCCACCTTCCAGCCCCACAATGCCTTACCTAGTACAAAGCCAGGTCCAGGTCCCTGCAGCTTGCATCACTGCCTGCCCATATGGGCAGGCAGCATGCTTCAGCACCGGGGAAAGGGATAACCACAGAGATGCTCTGGCTGGCTACCAGAGTGTCTCTGTGGAGGACTAAGCCTCTGTTTGCCTCAGGGCACAGTCCATGGCTATGCCCTTTCCCACTTTTTCCTCCCAGGGTATTGTTTGACCCCTGGATATCCAGGGCTCTAATTTTGCCCCTGTGCTTCAAATATTTTTTGCTTCCATGAACATGCCTCTTGGAGCATCTCCAGGGGGTTCAGCTGCTCCAAGAGGCATGTGCATGCTTGCCTTGATGAGGCCCCTTTTTCCATAAAAAACTTTAGTGAACTACACCTATAAATACCATCCAGACTGAAATGTTTGACCATTTGGCTCATGTTAGGCCAACCTATATTCCTCAATAAAATTTGATAAAATACAGAGGCAGCATCTTCCATTAGGATTAAGAGCAAGGTTCCCTCTAAGGTGCACGCATGTGTGGCCATGCACAAGTAGAAGTGTGGCCGTGCACAACCTTTTCAAGGCCGCGCACTAGGAGAGACTGGGGCAGAAGCCTGGTGTGGGCTCCACCGGCTCTAAGGAAGTGCTCTGTTCCCCCATATCAGAGACAGTGAGTGGAGCACTGCCTTGGAGCCAGGGGAGCCCATGCCAGGCCCCCACCCCAGCTGCCATCCCTGCTTTGCCTCACCTCAGGAAGGAGCTGCTGCCTGCTCCGAGTGAGGCTGTGGTGGGGGGCTGGTACGGACTTCTCCCTCTCTGGGGAAGTGCTCCACTCCCCGGCCCTGATCTGGGGGAGCAGAGCACTTCCTCAAAGCCGACAGAGGCCACACCAGCCCACAGCTCCAGCCTCTGGCCCCCAGCCCAGCTCCAGGCTCTGGTCCCCAGTCCCCCGGCCCCAGCCTCTTGGCTCCAGCCCCAGCCTCCAGCTGCAGCCTTCAGCCCCAGCCCCTGGCCTCCAGGTCCCAGGCCCCAGGCCCTGGCCTCCAACCTTCAATAAGTGTCCCATGCCGGACCGAGGTGGCACGCTCACAGACTGAGGCATTGTGATCACAGACCAAGGAGGCACACTCATGGACCACTACTCCTTAGAGAAAACATTGGTTAAGAGTATGAAGATATGATTTCTCTTCACACATTTGTCACTGATCTGATTTCCATATTCTTCCCTAATGTGAACTTCAGTTGACTCTTGTCTAACACTAGACTGTGTACATTTATTTTCCTTTGTAAAGTGTTTTCATATAAATACATTCAATATGTATCTTAGAGCTCATTCCTATTATATAGTTGAGCTGTTCAGGGAGATCTAGCATAGAGCAACAGGGAAAAACCCATTTAAATACTCTGTGGACTCTTTTGTGGTGTTCACTGTATTCAAAGTTTTACAACAGTCTAAATGCAAAGAGGCCCTGCCTATTAATAAATATGATTCCTTTAATCCCACCAGAATAATGCAGATTATTATTATGTAAAATATAAAAGATAACAAATACAGACATTGAAGACCAAGTATACAGGAGTTAATTCCATAATTAGGTGACAAGGGAGAAGAGATTGATGTCATATATCTTGACTTCAAAAAAGCCTTTGGTCTGGTATTCCATGATCACCTCTTGGTGAAACTGGCCAATTGTGGCCTTTGGTCCACCATGATCTGCTGGCTGGGAAATTGGCTCTGTGGTCAGACCCATAGGGTGGTAATTGATAGAAGTCAATCATCATGGTGCCCTGTGACCAGTGGGGTCCCCAAAGGCTTTGTCCATGGACCCATATTGTTCAACATCTTCATTAATGATGTGGACATTGGAGTCAGAAGTGGACTGGCCAAGTTCATGGATGACACCAAACTTTGGGGCAAAGCATCTACAGCTGAAGACAGGAGGGCGATCCAGGCTGACCTGGACAGACTCAGTAAATGGGTGGACAAGAACCCGATGGTGTTTAATACTGAAAAATGGAAGGTTCTCCACCTTGGGAGGAAAAACCTGTAGTATCCTTATAGCCTCGGCAATGCTACGCTGGCTAGCACTACAGAAAAGAGGGACTTGGGGGTCATCTTTGACCACATGATGAACATGAGCCTTCAATGTGATGCTGCCACTAGTAAAGTGACCAAAACACTAGCTTGTATCCATAGTTGCTTTTCAAGTAAATCCCGGGACGTCATTCTCCTCTTGTACTCAGCCTTGGTGAGGTCACAGCTGAAGTACTGCATCCAGTTTTGGGGTTCACAATTCAAAAAGGATGTGGAGATGCTTGAGAGAGTCCAGAGAAGAGCCACACGCATGATCAGAGGTCAGGAAAACAGACCTTATGATTGTGACAGGCTGAGATCTATGAGGCTTTTTAGCCTGGAAAAGTGCAGGCTCAGGGACAATCTGATGGCCACCTACAAGTTTATCAGGGGTGACCATCAGTATCTGGGGGAACATTTGTTCACCAGAGTACCCCAAGGGATGATGAGGTCAAACGGTTATAAACTACTGCAAGACCATTTCAGGCTGGACATAAGGAAGAATTTCTTTACTGTCTGATCCCCCAAAGTCTGGAATAGCTTGCTGTTGGAGGTGGTTCAAGCACCTACATTGAACACCTTCAAGAGTAAATTGGATGCTTATCTTGCTGGGATCCTAAGACCGCAGCTGACTTCCTGCCCTTCAGGCGGGGGGCTGGACTAGATGATCTTCCGAGGTCCCTTCCAGCCCTAATGTCTATGAAATGTGTGAAATCTGTGATATAATCCAGGGGTACCTTGTAGAAAATGACATTCCATTAGCCTACTACCTGTCAAGAAAACTGTATGATAGCTCAAGTACCTCTGCTAATTCTAATTCTGTTAATGTTCTCAGAAGACAGAAGGGCCCTTTGACCTGACCAGGGTATTATGGAGAGATTTAATACTCAACCTGTGAGCTAAACCCAGTCCCATGAACTTCTGTGATGTAGGAGTAGGCTTTTGGCATACTACAATTTACAAATCAGGCAATTGTATTCAGTACCAGCTTCAGTTACTAAGGATTTAAAAGTGGAGTCCAAGGAGGAGGACAGCATAGTGATCAAGACTGCTGTATCTCCTTCTTTAGATACATGATAAACAAATGAGATACCTGAACTTGCATCCTTGGAAGCACACAAAACTTGATATGCCCCAGGTCTGGTAAGAACAAAACCCAGTGAGAGTCAACAGATAGTCTGTATTTGTTCATTTACTTTTATTGTTTGTTGACACTTCCAAGTACCGAGATTCTCAGGGTGGAGCTAAACCTCATTTTTTTCTGCATTTCACTATAGTTCTTTTGCAGCAGACACTGAACACATTGATAAACAAATAGAAATAATTTATTTTTTTCCTTGTTTCACACAGTGGCACTGAATTGTTGTTTTGAAATCTTGGAAACTGTTTCTTCTCAAGCAGTTATAGTACGTATATCCCTGTGCCTTATAACCAACCAGACGGAGGAGTGGAGAGGGGAATTATTTCTCCTTTACGTTTAGTATTACTGAATCAGCACAGTGCTGATTCAGCCTGTGCCACATTAAACTGCTTGTCCCTTTTATACAGGGCTTTAAGGATGTAGTGGTAAGTTTTTGTGAGCAACAATTCATAAATCAGGCAACTACATTCAGCAGCAGCTTCAGTTTCCAAATGGCCTAAAGGTATAGTCTCTTGAGAAATGCTTTACAATAACCTAACTCTACACAGTACTGTGAAAAAAACTGTAGCAGGTCCTGTAGTCATAAATACCTGGTTCCATTCAGTTCAATGTCAACATAATAATGAACTTCAACAAGACAAGGACATCACCCCATTTAATTTGTGGATTTTGCAATGTGAAGCCACTATCAGAGTTTAAAAGCATGCATAATAATGTATATTAGAAATGGTCCAAAGAGGCCATATGTTTTTGTTTCTCACAACCAAATGAAATCCAGGTAGCTTCATATGAACTCCACAATGGCAAGACCCCTTGTAGTGTCAACCCATTTTATATAACTGTATTGTATGCTAGACAGCAACAGATCTACAGATTTGATAAATGTTTGACATTTATGGGCTGGTGATATACATGACAGACTAGGTGATCAACTGGTCATTCCTTCCAGCTTTAAATTTTATGAATATATTTATCAAATCTTTAGCTGTTAGGTTTAGTAGTTTTCTTAGCACTTCATAGTTTCTTTCAGGAGTAGGTTGTTTGCAAATCATGGTGGCTGTGTCTACTCAAGACACTGACTGCACAGTCATTGCTGCTCAGTTATTTAGTCATTTACAAGAACTAAATGACTGCACAATAACCGGAGTTACTGCACAGTCATGCTGAGGAACAGTTTTTCATGACACTGACTGTGCAGTAGATTGTGACTACTGCACAGTAGCATCATGTCACATTTTCTACTATGCAATGCTACTGCGCAGTAGTCATGAGCCAGCAGGAAAACATTCTACTGAAAATGGAAAGTTTTTGTTACAAAACATGAAAACTAATTTGTTTTTGGCCAAACCAAACCTCCCCTCCCAATCAAAGGAACTCCTACAACTTTTTCCTAGAAAACTACATTTCCACAAATCAAAATCTTTTCCATTTTCAGTGATGTGTTTTCAGATATGTGTGGGAAAGCACCCACACTCTGCAATGTTTTCTTTTCAGTCAAAATCAAAATCACCTATAAAAAAAATCCCAATAAATAGTGTAATGAGCAGCAGGGGAGGCAACTGTAGCACCAGATGTAGGCACTAGCCTGGGGGGGGTGGGGATGGGACAAAAAGATCAGTTGCTATGTTGCCAGCATTGTCACTGCCATGCCAGCAGCAGTCTATACACTATACCTTTGCTTCCACTAGACATTCTCAATCAGTCCTAATACAACAATTCTTGCACATTCCTAATGCCAGGCCATCTCCCTAGCATAACCTAGGACAGCCTTCAGATTTCTGTAAATTATACTGCCAGTGCTCAATGAACAGGCAGGGTCAGTAGACTATACAGTACATGCTTCCCTACTCATCAACTGCACAGAGATAGACAGGGATAAAAGTCTTGCAAGATTCTCAGTGTCATTTGTATGCTACCAGAACACCACCTATGTCACAATGCACCCTTGTTGCCCTGAGGGGTCAGGCTAACAATCAGGATCTCAATATTGTGCTGTTAGACAGGAGGGCATGGTGTACAACTGCACATGCACGCATAAAAATCAATTAAGCACACACTCACTAAGGGCATACACCCCTATTAGTCATACACACTCACACTACCAGCTCAGGCACATATACTATACACCCCAAAAGTTAGACACAGATCACTAATTCGTATATCATGCACACAATGCCATATGTGTGTGTGTGTGTGTGTGTGTGTGTATAAATATATATTTATATAAAATATATATATATACACACACACTCGCACTAGCAACTCAAATGCACTCATGTTCAAAATAATTACTCCAGGTTCACGCACACTACACACACCAAATTTAGACAGAATCAGTTACCAGTTACCAACACCTGCATATTTAATACACATATGTTGATTACTAATTCATATACCACACACACACAATGATATCTATATATGTGTGTATTCATTAATTTGCACACATACCACCCACCCACACATACACACAGATAAGTTTCTGAGTTGGGTATTGTGATATATATGCGTGTATGTGCTTGGTGTACTTGGGATACCTGGGGAAAGGTTAAGGTAAGAAAGTAGAAGTGTAAGGAGTTAAAGTTACCAGGACGGGGATTAGAACCGGTAGACTAAAGGGGCCTGGGCTGAAGAACTGAGGCTGGGGGTAACTTTAGGTTAATTGATTTTAATTGATTAAAAGACAATGTCCAAAGCCTGAAGAACAGGGAAGTATGCTGGCACAGAATCTGAGACTGGAGCCAGACCTAAGGGAGAGCTGAAAATGTAGATGGGAAGGGGGAGAAATGGGACTAAAAGAAAGTGTGGGTGTTAAAGAGGGACAGAACTTGTGCGACCCTAGTGACAGGAGGCATGCCCAGGCAAGGGTCAGCCCCTGGCATACTGAGCATGTGTGCTCAATGCAGGGATGTGCAGTTTTGGGTGTCTGTAATGGTGAGAGCTGCTGCTTCTGCAGAGTCTTTGTTTTCCAAATGCTGGTCTTGTCCCTGTTCCTGGGTGAGGTCCCTGGTTCCTGGATGAATCAATGCACGGTGATGGCCTAGTCATTACAGGCCATTCAGTACAGGCCTACTACCACTGTATTTGAATCATGCCCAATCATTCTCATTCATTGGGGAACCAGTTTAAATGGGAGGGATATGTGCCTCATACAGTTGCGACACACAGGGGATGCCCGGGCAGAGGACAGAAGATGGAGGCTTGACATATGAAGTGGAAACTTGACATGACTTTGGTTCACTTACAAACACAGGCCTAAACCATACAATATCCATATGAAACAATACAAATCAATAAAAAAATGATAATAATACAATACACAGCAGTAAAAGCAATACAAACCTAATAATAATACAATATAAAACAGTGGCTATCCAAACCCAAAAACTTGCTACTGGAATAAAAATGTTTAAAGCTTATCCTAAGTTTGAGCTCTCTTCTACTTATCTATATGGAATAGAGAAGGAGAGAATAAGTCAGAAATGTTTGGGAAAGGGGAGGTAATGGAATAAGAAAAGAAAAGATACTTGCTACACCGTCCCTGGCCATATAGTAGTAGGCAATTGTCAATCCTCTGGATCATGGTGTATGAGTAAGAGGTCTAGTCGGGTACTCAATGAATCCACTTGTACAGAGTCCTGCAACTATCACACCAAGATGTTCAATGTGTATGCCTAGGCAAAAGTATGGAGGCTGCTGCCCAAGACCTACCTTCCCCACTTTAGACCACTGAGACAGAATACAAGTCCAGACCAGGACCCAACATTTAGTGCCTTATGGTTGTAGCTTGTGCCAGAGAGAAACAGATAAGAACTGCATTGCAGTTCAATGGGTAAGAACTGATGCTGACTGACTAACACTTCAGACAGGTGTTTCTGTTAGGGTGATGGCCTTACCCTTTCTTCAAACAAAGAGTATCCATAAGACAGTGGGAACCAGGGTTTTGAGGCACTCTATACTACTTGTCTTATTCTGGAGTTTGCAACCTTGTGGTATTTTATAGGACCTTCCCCAAGAAAAGTAGCCCCACTACGTTGCCACCAGGCTGTCTACTTGGATGGTTTACAGTTATGCCCAGAACCACTGTGGCCATAAACAGAGGTCCAAAATGATAATGACAATCAATCCAATTTGGGACTCCTAATTCCAAGGTAGATATAAGTACAACTAAAAGTCACAACGACTGTAAACTAAAACTAAAAGTTACTCCAAAAAAGCTTCAAGGTGAATTAAATATTTCAGTCTTGATCTAAATCTTTGTTTTGCTTCAGTTTCTCTCTTTATTCTCTCTTTCTTTATTTATGGGTTTCTCTCTTTATTCTCTCTTTCTTTATTTATGGGTTTCCTCTGACAAAACAACAACAACTTGCATACAAAACCCAAACACTTGCATAGAAAAACTTTATTTTAGAATAGGAGAAAAACAGTACCATACAGTCTCAGTAATAAGACCTAGCAATTTATCTTGTAAAGCTTTCCATTTGTTTGCTTTGGTTTTCTTTTACTCACTGTTCCAGAATTGTAGCCACTTGGGGAATCTAAGATACTTCTTTCTTTTTTTTTTTCTGGACATCTGACTGTTGTCAGTCAGATGGCATAGAAAAAATCCAGTATCTGGAAAAGTACATTGGTGCTGCTGTTGATGTGAAAAGCAAAAAACAGCCAGTTTGATTTTCATGACTTAGGTCAAGGCCACAGGGACAAGAATATTTTTTTAATGGAATATTGAAAAGAAAAAACACTATAAATATAAGATGGGTTTTGTGTGTTCACGCCTCCCTACAGCACTCCTAGGGTACTCCAAGATTTATGATATGAAATTAAGAAAAACAAACTTCAGCAAAATAACAAGAAGGAAACTGCTTTCCTGACAACTGACAGTCTGTGAAACAGGTTCCCAATGGAAGACCTATTTTCTGATATTTTTCTAATTACACTGGAAAGCAATTAAACACTATTCTAGACTCACAGGGTGCTTGTCCACATTACACCTCTCCTGTTACCATGTTACACTTTTCTTGTGTCCATGTGACAAAAACTGCCATTAAGCTATCTAATTTGCATCTGTCTATCCATGTTATCAGCTGATTTTATCATTTTTGTGACTTTTTGTGGTAATTTAAAACACCTCCTACCTGTTTTATTTTTAGCTCCTAAATTTCTTCCCTGAGGATCATTTTTATCATTTTAAATTTGTAACATAGATATGACTTATGCCCGAAGACATGATTTTCCCTGCTTTGCAACTATTGCACCACCAGGTGCTACTTGGGTTCAATGTAAATCCATGGAAATCTATGGAAGTTCATATAATTTCAGCTGCACTGATTCAACCAGACACCAGGTGCTAATCTTGCAATTTTTTACTGATTTTTTTGTGTGTTTATTTTAGATTAGAAAAATGAGATTTTTCAGAAACACATGCTCTGCCTTTTCACATGCACCTCGGTTCTGGCTATCCTTATCAGCCTCAACTGCATTCCACCTGGACCCCAAACTTTTTTTCCCCTGCTTGTTCCTGCCTGGATTTCCCCGCAACAGTGCTGCCACCCCCATGTTCCCTGCAACAGTGCTGCCATCCCCCACCTACCCCTGATGTGCTGTGTGCTGTTTATCAAAGTGAGCTGACTGGTCAAGCCAGCCTCAGACTCTTTCCACCCCACTCCAAACTTCTTTTCCCTGTTCCTGTCTGGAGTTGGGGTGGGGGAACCCCTGCCCCCATGTTCCCCCCCAACAGTGATGCTATCCCCCATCACCCCTGCCACTTATCACAGTGAGCCAGATGGCCAGCCAGCCTCAGCTGCATTTCACCTGGACCCCAAACTTTTTTTCCCCCAATCTCCCACTAGCCAGCCAGCCTCAGACACAAAGACAAGGCCTGGGCTCATGACCTGCAAGGCCTGTCTGCACACTCTAGACAAAAAACAAAAAACCCCACAAAGAACAAAAGAAGTACATACATATACATATATACAGTTGTGCCAGTGGGGATGCCCAGGGGGGCCTCAGGACATCAGGGGTCAGTGCACATGGACAAAGCCCAAGGTCTCAGCTCACTGGATACACCTCTGCATCCTGAGCAGCTGGTGGCATCAGAGGGCAAGGAGCAGGTGTCCGCCTCAACTTGGCACAGTGCCCCCTCGACAGCCCAGCATTCCTCAAAGGTGGACACCATCTACCAGAGGATCGTATGCTCAAACTCAAGTGAGAGGCAGGCCCACACCAGCAGGCAGAAGAGCTGCAGGGCATCGCCCATCCCAGTCCCAGTGAGCTGGTTTTACCGGCTCTTCAGAGTGGCCAACTTGGCCTGGCCCACCAGGAAGTTGGCCAGGCTGACTGCAGCCTGCTTAGCAGCCCAGTACAGGAAAGAGTAGATGTAGGTGTCCTCTGGGAATTCCCGGCCCAGTGCCTGAAGCAGGGTGCCAAGGGCAGCAAATAGTGGTCATAGCAGGGGGAAGTCAAGGAAGGCATGGAAAATGTCCTCTTCCAGCACCCCTGGGTGTAAGGGGCAGGCTGCCGAGGCCACCGGGTCCAGGTAGTGCACAAAGGTTCCAGTGGCCAGGATGCAGTGCACCAATCTCCACCGGAGGTTGCCAGTCTTCTTGGCAGTGGGTGCCTTGTACAGTGTGCGCCACACTGGGGGCCCAGGTCATGCTGCCACATGATGTCAGGGTGGCTGGCCAGCAATAGAGTCCCTTCTGGGCCAGCATGCCAAAAGGGCAACCCATATTGCTTCTGGGGGCACAGGAAGCCTAAGCAGTGTGTTGGGCCAGTCAGCCAGCTCACTGGGCACTGCTGGGATGACCAGCAGTGGTGGGAAGGCATCACCCATGGTGTCTACTGTGAGAAAGGCCTGGTAAGCCTGGAGGTAGCCTTCTAGGGTGGTTGCTGCTTCCATCAGGAGGGCACCCCTAATGGCCTGCAGAAGCTGGCCCATGGTGCGGACAGAGCACAGTGCCAGCTGGGCAGCCAGGGCTTCAGCTTACAGCCATCCTGGCTGAGCAGGGTCCAGGAGGTGCCCCAGGTGGGTGGTGTGCACACCGATGAGAGAAGCCATGAGGTTGGCAGAGGCCAGACTCAGCACAACATTCTGTAGGGCTGGGTTGTGGACCAGGGGCTCCTGAATCAGTTGAGGGAAATGCAGGTGTCTGGCTTGGGGCAAAGATGGAAGGCAGCCCACCAGGCCCACACTATGCTGTGGTAGAATGGGGGAAGGACCATTCAGGAAGGTGAGGTCCAGCATAAACAACATAAACAGCTCCCGGTCAAAGCCAAGGCCCCCCACTCGGTGAAGAAACTGGCACACCAACTGCTGCCAAGGGAGGTAGTGCTCGGCATACAGGAGCCACTGGAGGGCTTGCAGGTGGTAGGCAGCCACCCTGCTGGTCAGGTCGATGAGGCCCTGCCCCCCCTCAGTGATGGGCATGTAAAGGCCAGCTCATGGGAGCCAGTGGCGTCTGTCCCAGGAGAAGTCTACTAGGAGCCATTGCAGTCTCTTGAGTAGCTCTGGAGGAGGGTTCAGCACAGTGCAGCAGTCCAGCACAGTGCAGAGATTAACCGCCACCAGATTGTTGGTGATGAGGACCTGACCATGGTAGGAGAGGGCAGGCAAGCACCAGTGCCAGTGCTGCAGGTGGTCCTCCACTCCCTCCACCAGGTCCTTCTAGTTGTGGGTCACAAAGGCCAGCAGCCCCAGGAATAGTCCCAGGGATTTGAGGCCTTTCCGGTGCCAGGGAAGGTCCCCTGGCAGGTCCAGGGGTAATTTGCTGGCCCATGTCCTGAGCAGGAGTGTGTCACTCTTGCCCCAGTTAATGCAGGCTGACACAGCAAGCTCATAGATGCACTGGCCATCCACCAGGGCCCACACATCCTCCTGGCTTTCCAGAAAGATTGTCACATTGTCCATGTATGCCATCACCTGGATTGGGGGGCAGTGGTTGGGCCTGGTGCCTGGCACTGGTGGCAGGGCTAAGCTGGTCAGGCTATGTGGCAGAGCGAGCAGCAGAGGTTTGATGGACAGCGCATACAGCATGCCTGAGAGGGGGAGCCCTGGCATTTGCTGTGATGCACTGGGAATGGGGAGCACAGCATGCCATTCACCTTGATCAGGCTGGAGGCGTCATGGTACAGGACCTGGAGTGCTGCAAAGAAAAGAGGCCTGAAGCTGAAAGCCTCAAGGTTGCCAAGCTGGTACCAGTGGTCATTGCAATCAAAAGCCATCTCCTGGTCCAGGGACACCAAGCCAAAATCTAGGCCAAAACACTCCACAGCTGTGAGCAGGTCGTGCAGCAGAAACCAGCAGGTTGTCCTGGATGGTCCTGCCTGGCACACAGTAGCTCTGTTTGGGCCCAATGACGGAGATCATGACAGCATGGAGATGGTTCACCAGCATCTTTGCCAGGATCTAATAGTCAGAGCACAGAAGGGAGATGGGCCACCAGTTCTTAAGGGAGCTGAGATCCCCCATCTTGAGCAGCAAGGTGAGCACTGCCCAGCAGCAGCTGGTAGGCAAGGTCCCATCAGTGAGGCTCTAACAGAAGACACAGAGGAGGCTGGGCCCAAGGAGGGGCCAGAAGACTTTTTAAAATTCCATGGGCAGTCTGTCAAGGCCTGGGACCCTGCCTGAGGCAAGCCCCCCACAGCAGCCTCGAGTTCTGCCAGGGAGAGTTGGCGCTCCAGGGCCTCGACCTGCAAAGCACAGAGGTGCAGCAGGTGCTTATGAAGCTGATGAGTAGCCTCCAGACAAGTAGGATCAGCTGCAAACTAGTCCCAATAGAAGTCAGAGGCATGCCTCCACACTTCACCTGGGACGAAGAGCAGCTGTCCCTCCAGGATCTTGAGATGGTCCAAAGTCTTTGCTGCAGCCCACTGCCTCTCCAAGATGAAGAAGAAGTTAGTTGGGGCATCTGCCTCTCCTAGTTCCTGGCAGTAGACACAAACTCTTGCCTTGTGGGCTGCACCCTCCATCAGCTCCCGCAGGCATTTCTTGCAGCACCGGAAGCTCTCAAAGAGTGCTGCATCATTGCCTGCATGGAGCAGGACTGCCTCAAGCTCCACCATGTCCTCCTTCAGCTCCTGGGTTCAGCAGTGGATCTTGCTTGCTGCCAGCTGGCAATACTGCTGGCAGAATGCCTGAATCTGGATCTTCCCCATGTCCCACCACAGCTGCCAGGAGAAGTAGTCTGCTCATGCAGCCTCCTAGATCCTCCAGAGGTAGGTGAAGCAGTCCCTGAAGTGGGGGTCCTGTAGCAGCCTGATGTTGGGGCACCAGTAAGGGGCCCATGTGAGTGCTCTGCCAGGCAGGCTCAGTTTGCAGCAAACCAGGGTGTGGTCCGAGAGGACTTATGGGATGATGCAGCTGCTATGCAGTAATAGCAGATCGTGCTGGGCAATGTAGAGGTGGGCCATGGAAATCCCACTGGAACTCAACTTTTCCCAGAAATATTGGGCGCGTCAGCACGGAGGACCTGCCAGGCATCGATGAGATCCACCACCTCCAGCACAGTCTGCAACTTGTGGGCTGAAGGCAGGTGGGGCTTCTGCCCCCGTCCAGTCTAGCAGTACATCAACAGTGCAGTTGAAATCCCCACCCATGAGGAACAGGTCATCATTCTCACTGGCATCACGCAGGAGGTCACCCAGGGTCTCTAAGAAGGCTACCCTCTCTCTCCCCACAGTGGGCACATAGACTTTGATGAGAAGCAACCTCTGGTGTGCCAGGGTGATGTGGACAGTCAGCAGCCAGCCAGGGACGACCTCTCCTTGCCACCACTGAATCATACTGCAGCTGTGGTGAGAGAAATGTAGCCACTCCTGCGCTGAGGTTGGTGTCATGGCTTAGAAACAAGCAGTCTCTCCAGGCACTGTGCCAGTCAGCTTCATCATGCATATTGTTGTGCATCTCCTGGAGGGATGCAATTGCCAGCTGCTTCTGCCACAAACCCTCCAAGACAGCCATCTGCTTCACTGGGGCCCTGCAGCTGTTGGTGTTCAGTGAGGCAATTGTGGTAACCTCCATAAGCAGGAGAATAAAAAGGAAGGATAGGCAGGGTACAGGCAGGAGAGGAAGTGATAAAGCAGGGCAAAACCACAGAGATAGGGCAAGGCCTATCCTTCCCTATTCCATGGACCTGCCTCAGCCCTTCAACTCCTTCACTGGGGTCACCAGCTTCTCAAGCTTTAAGGCATGTTGATGCATGCCCTGGTCCTGGTGCATGAGCCTTACCATGTCACTGGCAGCGTGGACAAACTTCATGGGGTCCGGACACCATTGCTGGATACTCTCCACCACATTCCTCTGGCCCTTGGTTTGTTCTATGAGGTTGAGGGGGCCTCCGTACCTGGGGGCCACCCAGGGGGGGTTCTACAGCAGGAGGTGGATATGGCCAACTGAGAACCAACAGGGATTCACTCTGAGAGGGGACCTACCAGTGAGGCTGGTGAAAGTGCCGTCAGTGACCACGCTCTCTAGCAGGCCTCCCTCAGTATCTGCGTTGAGGACCATCTCTGAGAGATTAATCTCCATCCACTTTGGGGGGCAAATGTTATCCTGCTCCTGGGGCCGCTTGCTGCACTCAGAGGGCAGGCACTCCATCTCTTCCTCATCAGCCTTGGTGGGCAGGGGAGCAGGCAGAGGTGAAGATGGGCCCAAAGCCAAAGGCCTCAAGGGTCCAAAACAGGTAGTCATGGCTGACCCAATTGAATGCTTTCTCCTGGTCCAAGGAGATGATCCAGATGTTGAGGCCGTAGAGGTCTACAGCTGTCAGCAGGTCTTGAAGCAGGAACAAATTGTCCTGCATGGTCCTGCTCAGCACAAAGTAGTTTTGCTCAGGGCCAATGATGGAAATCATAATGGTGCACAGCTGGCTATCTTTGCACCATTAGCCTTGGCCCAGATCTTGTAAGCACACAAGAGGGACATCGGTCATGAATTCTTGATGTAGCCAAGGTCTCCTTTCTTAGGGAACAGGGTGAGGACCACTTGAGTTGGCATTGTCAGGTCCATGAGACTCTCATGAAAAATACATAGGAGGCAGGGGCTGAGGAGAGGCCAGAAGTTCTTATAAAACTTGGCAGGCAACCTATCAATGCCAGGGGCTTTGCTTGAGGTGACAGCAGCTGAGTTCCTCCAAAGAATGTTCTCACTCAAGATGGTCATCTTCTGATGAGCAAAACCTAGGGAGGACTTCATGTAAGCACCTAGAAGACTCTAGACAAGTCAGTTTGGCTGCAAACAGTTCCTGGTAGAAGATGATGGTGTGGCATCAGATCTTAGCAGGATCTGTGAGTGTTTGGCCATCATTTCTCAAGGCAGTAGAAGTGATTTGGAGTGTCGGTCTCTGCCAGGTATTGGCAGCAGGCATGGACCCTTGCACCCCGGCTGCACTCTCTGCCAGCTCCTGCAGGTATTTCTTGCAGAGATTAAGACTATCATGCAGCCCCATTTCACTGCCAGCATCATTCAGGGCCACCTCAAGCTGTGCCCCATCCTCCTCCAACTTTTGAACACAGCTGCAAAACTCACTTGTTGCCAACAGCATTTACTGATGACAGAAAACTCTAAACTGCATCTTTCCCACATCCCACCACTGCTTCCAGGAGGGGAAGGGGGCTCTTGCAGCCTCCCATGTCTGCTAGAAGTGAGCGTCCTGCAAGAGTCATGGAAGTGAGCATCCTGCAAGAGACAAGTGTTAAGGCACCAGTAGGGCACCTGGGAATGCATCCTACCAGGATGGCTCAGCACACAGGAAACCAGGATACGATCTAACAGTCCTGCTAGGGTAATGTGGCTGCTATACAGGAGTGGTAGTTGGTGCCCAGTGATGTACAAGTGGTCAAGGCATGCCGTGGAGAACCCACTGGCAGTCACCTTCAGCCAGATATACTGCCTTGCCTCAACATGGAGATGGTGCCAGACATGAACAAGGTCTGCTGCCTCTAAAGCGGTCCACAGCTTCTGAACCAAGGATGGATGAAGCTTTGGCCTGTTCTGGTCAAGATGCATGTCAACCATGCAACTGAAGTCTCCACTCAGGAGGAGAAGGTCATCACCACCAACAGCCCTCTGTAAAAAGTCAGCCAGGGTCTCAAAGAAGGTGGTCCATTCTCATCCAGCAGCGGGCATATAGATGTTAATAAGGAGGAGGCGATGTTGTGCAAACTGGATGCAAATGGTGAGCAGGCATCCAGCAATGGCCTCTTGGGCTACCTCTGAGTCAGGCATCAGCTGTGGTGACAGAAGGATAGCAACTGCTGCTCTGAGGGAGGTGCCATGACTGAAGAAACTGCGGCCTTCCAGGTGGCATGCCAGTCAGCTTGATTGGCTCCATTGGTGTATGTTTCCTGGAGAAAAGCCATGTCCAGCCTTTCCTGGCACAGGAAATCAAGAAATTCTGTCCACTTTACAGGGTCTCTGCAGCCATTGGCATTAAGAGAGCCAAAGGCTGTGGCAGCCAAGTGTGAAGGTACAGAAGGTGGTACAGGCAAAGCAAAAAAACAACAGAAGGAGAGCCAACAGAGAGGAGCAAGCATGCAGGACAGGGAAAGACTGGGCCTACAATTCCCCAGCTGGTGCCTCTCATAACAAGTGCCCAACATCACCTGCAAGCTTGCTAAGGTAAAAGGTATAATGCTGCATCCCTGGATTGAAATGCAGCACCACTGCTGCATCCTTAGCGAACACCACAAATGTCTCAGGGTCTGGTAACAATTTGTATATGCGCTGCGCAACCCTCTGGTGTTGCTTAGTCTGTTCTAGAAACTCTATGAGGTGTTCAATAGAATAGTCAGCACAGCAAGGTTTCTTAGAGGCAGGGACATGTTCCGCCTCCAGGGTGGGGACGCTCCCTTTTGAGGGGGGAAGCTTAGCTGACTTGGAAAGGGAGGCTACTCCCTGAGGGTGGACTTCTGTTGACTCATCCTCAGAGGCAGAATCAAAGTCCAACTCTCAGGAGGAGGAGCTGCATATGTCAGGCACCAAGAGCTGCCAAGTCACAGGAGGAGCACTTGTGCCCTCATCAGGATCCTCAGCAGCAGGCCTTGTGGGAGCAGTGTCACCCAAGGGGAACTGGGAGGTGACATCAGTCCCTAATCTCTTGATTGGGGCACTCTCCTGGGCCAGGCACTCCTGTTTCTGGAGCCGCTTGCAGCTTCCAGAGGGTCCAACCTCCATATCAGTCCCCTCAGGCTCAAGGATCTGAGAGATAGGAGGAGGGCCATCAGACTCCCCTACCCCCAGCTCACCCCTGGGCACTATAAGGTCTGGGGAGGGTGCCAAGGAGGCAGTCAGAGATGGGGGCTTCTGCTCCCACCTCACCTCCCCTGAAGTGGTGTTGAGGTCTTGAGGGGGTAATGAGGTCTTTTTAGAAGACCCCTTTTTTTCTGGGACTCACCCTTCCCAACAGGAGGGGCCAAATCCTCCCCTGAGGGGGAGGGAAGGGAGGCAGGTCCACTGGCACAGATCCAGCTGACTCCAATGAAATGGGACTCCAGTGAAATGGGGTGTGACTGGGAGGAAGGCCCTTCCCCACCACCCAATGGACCTGCCATGCCAGAAGTGGATGAGTCACCATCAGACACAGCTGCAGTATGCTCTGCTGTGGCTGGCTTCTTCAGGCACTGGGTAACCAGGTGGGACATGCTACCACAGTGAAGATATGAGGGGTCCACAGTGGTGAGGTAGACCTTGTACCGTTGCCCATCAATCATGAAAGACACGGATTGAGGCAAACCCCGACCCTCCCTGTTAAGGACCATGAAGGTCCTTTTAAAGGACAGGATATGCCAGAGCTCAGGCACCATGCTGCCAAGCAGCAGTCTATGGACTGGTCCTGTAACCATGCCATAAGGGCACAGGTGGTTAGTGAGGTCATCATCTGAGAGAAATGGAAGCATGTTTGAGGCTACAACATGAAAGACCAGTGTGTGTAGGGGTGTTACAAGGCAAAAAACACCCCTGCCTGACACCCCTGCTTCCACAACCTCATTTACTAAAATGTGTGAGCTGAGGAAGATAATGTAGACAGAACTCACCTGGGCAGTATAGAGGGCAGGCTTACAGCCTATGAGAACTCCCACAGCAGCACACTCCTCCACTCCAATGGAAGGAAGGACATGAAGCCAGAGACCAAAGCTCTGGGCTTTGCCCCAGAAGTGAACTGCTGGGACTGCCTTCGCCATTCCAGTGAAAAAAGTGTTAACGCTGCAAGGAGCCAGAGGGGTTGGGGATGGGCAGCCCTCTGCTGGCAGGGAACAAAGAAACTGGAAACAAACTAACTAAATAACCCCAGGGGAAAGGAGAGGGGTAAGTAGTGTGGGAAGGAGGGGAAGGGAGAACTATTAAACAGCAGCAGAAAGCTGCAGGGAGAGGGAGGTGAGAAAAAAATGAGGAAGGGGGAGGGTGACTGCAGGAGAAAAGGCTGGGAAAAGGGGAACAAAGGCAGGGAAAAGTAATGAAAAGTGGAGGACTACATTGGGAAAGGGGTAAGACTGTCTGAGGGAGGGAAGAACAAATCAGAACAAGGAGAAAGGCTAAAAAAACAGGGAGAGGCTCTCAGAGCTCTGAGCAGACAGTCGTATCAGCAGCCATCTTGAAAGAAAGAAGGAAAGAAAGGCTTTGTTTTTTTTGGCTTTTAGAAATGTTTATTCCAGGGAGGGTGACAAATGGGGGCCAGTAAAAACCTAACAGGTTGGCCCAAAGATCTGGGCCTCAAGGACAAGGCCTGGGCTCGTGGCCTGCAAGGCCTGCCCATATGCACTAAAAAAAAAAGGACAAAGAAATATATACATATCTAGAGTAGGGACACCCGGGGGGGGGGCCTCAGGACATCAGGGGTGGGCCCGCACAGGCAAAGCCCAAGGTCTTGTCTCGCTGAACCTGCCCCCACACCCTGAGCAGATGGTGGCATCACACTGCAAGGTGCAGGAGCCCCCCCCTCAACTCGGTACTGTGCTCCCTGTACAGCCCAGCATTCCTCAAAGGTGGGCACCAATTTCTGGAGGACCGCATGCTTGAATTCAAGTGAGAGATGGGCTCGGACCAGCAGGTGGGAATGCTGCAGGGTGTTGTCCATCCTGGTCCCAGTGAGCCAGTTTCAGTGGCTCTCCAAGGTGGCCATCTTGGCCAAGCCCACCAGGAAGTTAAGCAGAGGCTGACTGCGCCCCTCTCACCCACCTGGTACAGGAAAAAGCAGATGTATGTGTACCCTGCAAAGTCCCAGGCCAGTGCCTGAAGCAGCATCCTGAGGGCTGAAAAGAGCAGCAACAGCTGGGGGCAGTTGAGGAAGGCATGAAAAATGTTCTCTTCCTCCAGCCCTGGGGCAGAAGGGGCAGGCCACCAGGTGCAGGTGGTGCATAAAACTGCCAATGACCAGGATGCCATGCACCAATCTCCACTGGAGGTCTCCAGTCTTCTTGGTGGTGGGAGCCTTGTACAGAGTACACCACACTGGGGTCCCTGGCAATGCCAGGTGCCACTGCCACATGGTGTCAGGGCAGAAAGCCAGCACCTGGGCATGCCAGGTGTGCACCACCCATGCATAGAGTCCCCTCCAGAGCTGTGTGCCAAAGGGGCAACCTGTGTTATTTCCAGGGGGCATAGGAAGCCTCAGCAGCATGTCGGGCTGGTCGGCCAGCTCACTGGCCACCACCAGAATGGCAGCAGTGGCTGAAAGATGTTGCCCATAGTGTTTACGGCAGGGAGGGCCCAGTGGGCCTGGAGGTAGCCTTCCAGGGTGGCCAGTGCTTCTGTCAGGAAGGCAGCCCTAATGGCTGTAGAAGTCAGCCCACAGTGTGGATGGAGTGCAGAGCCAGCTGGGCAGCCAGGGCCTTGGCCAACAGCCAGCCCAACAGAGCGGGGTCCGGGAGGTGCCCCAGGTGCGTGGTGTGCCCCTCAATGAGGGTGGCCAAGAGGCTGGCAGAGGCCAGACTTGGCATCACATGCTGCAGGGTCGGGTTGTAAACCAGGGGCTACTGAAGAAGCTGTGGGAACCGCAGGGGCCTGGTCTGGGGACAAAGGTGGAAGGCAGCCCACCAGGTCTGTACCATGCTGTGATAGAAAGGGGAAAGACCATCCCATTCAGGAAGGTGAGGTCCAGCATGAACAGCTCCCAGTCAAAGCCGAGGTCCCCCACTCAGTGCAGGAACTGGTACACCACCTGCTGCCAAGGGAGGTAGTGCTTAGCATACAGGAGCCACTGAAGGGCTTGCAGGTGGTAGGCAGCCACTCTTATGGTGAGGTTGATCAGGCCCCAGCCCCACTTGGTGGTGAGCAGGTAAAGGGCAGCTTACAGGAGCCAGTGGCATCCATCACAAAAGAAGTCCACTAGGAGCCACTGCAACCTCTCGAGCAGCTCTTGCAGGTGGTCCAGCACAGTGCAGCAGTGCCACAGTGTTGCTGCCATCAGGTTGCTGGTGATGAGGACCCAGCTATGGTAGGAAAGGGTGGACAAGTGCTAGCACTGTAGGCAGGCCTCTACTCCCTCTGCCAGGTTCTCCCAGTTGCGGGCCACAAAGGCCAGCATCCCCAGGAACACTCCAGAGCTTTGAGGCTTTCCTGGTGCCAGGTGAGGCCTGCCCAGCAAGTCTGGGGGGGGGGGGATGGTGGCTCAAGTCCCGAGCAGGAGAGTGTCACTCTTGCCCCAGTTGATGTGGGCCAATGAGGCAAGCTTGAAGGTGCGCTGGCAGTCCACAAGGGCCAAGGAAGACTGTCACATCATCTGCATATGCCATCTTCCAGATCAGGGGGCCTGGTGCCAGTGGCAGGACTAAGCTGATCAGGTGACATCGCAGAGTATGCAGCAGCAGTTTGATGGTCAGGGCATACAGCATGCCAGACAGGGGGCAGCCCTGGCAGTTGCCCTGATGCATTGGGAATGGGGCACACAGCATGCTGTTCACCTTCAGCAGGCTGGAGGCATTGTGATACAGCACTCAGAGCACTGTGATAAAAAGGGACCCAAAGCCAAAAAGCCTTGAGGGTGCTAGAAGGCTTTGTAAAATTCCATGTATAGCATGAAATGAACTAATGTAGCTGAAGTTAATGTAGAGTGTAACAATAGTGAAATGGGTAAATGGTGAGAGAATGGCATACAGATACAAAAAGAAGACTCAACTGTTTATGTAAGCAACAAGGTGCCAAATGTAAGTTACCAACCACTAACAAATGGCTGAAGAATCCTTTTGAAGCTCAAAGTCACAAAGGAGATAAGAGAAGAAGAAATTCTGCCAGACAGGAAACAAAAGCACTCCAAGGCTAAGATAAGCTGAAGACAAAAGAAGAACAACTGCAGAAACAGAAGCTGGCTATGGAAAACCCCCAAAGCATTGAAACAAAGCATACCAATCCCTATAAAAGAACACTTTGAAAAGGCCAAGTTGAGTGAGTCTCTTGAGTGAGTTGAGTGAGTTCTCTACTGCTGTTTCATTGGAGCATAGATGCACCTGTTCACCCCACTCCAGCTGTTATCTTTAAATCTGTTATCATCAAATCATCATCATCTACTCAATAAGCCCAGGTTGGCCACCCTGGGCAGATATTAAGCAACTATATCTGGTGTATGTGTGGATTAAATGTGGTTGTTTTGTGTATGTGTATGCCTGTGTGTAATGATGTGTATGATGATTTATGTGGGTTTGTATGAATGGTGTACCTGAACCTCTATGTTTAACTCATGTAATCAATAAACACAGCATGTAGCTTTATCCCCCTTTATAAAAGTCTCACTCGTGATTTGAGCAATTGGCAATTTGTGTAACACATGGGCAGTCTGTCAAGGCCTGGGGTCCTGCCTGAGGCAACCCCCCCCTGCAGCAGCGTCTAGCTCTGCCAGGGAGAGTTTGTGCTGCAGGGCCTCAGCTTCTGAAATGCAGAGGTGTGGCAGGTCCTTATAGAGCTGCTGAGCAGCCTCTGGACAGGTGGGGTAGCTGCAAGCAAGTCACAGTAAAAGGTGACAGTGTGCCCCCACACTTCACCCATGTCTGTGAGCAGTCATCCCTCCAGGGTCTTGAGATGGTCCAAGGTCTTCGCCACAACCCACCGCCTCTCCAGGCCAAAGAAAAAGCCAGTTGGGGCATCCAGCCCCTACAGCTCCTGGCAGCGGGCACACACCCTCGCACCACAGGCCACATCCTTTGCCAGCTCCTGCAGGCATCTCTTGTGGGACCAGAGGCTCTTGAGGAGCACTGAGCCATTCCCGGTGTGAAGCAGGGCTGCCTTGAGCTCTGCTATATCCTCCTCCAGCTCCCAGGTGCGGTGGTGGCTCTTGCTTGCCGCCAGCTGGGAATACTGCTGTTAGAAAGCCCAAAACTGGATCTTCTTCATGTACCACCAGTCACCAGGAGGAGTAGTCTGCTCGTGCAGCCTCCCAGGTCCTCCAGAGGTGGGCAAAGCAGTCCCAGAAGTGGGCGCCCTATAGCAGGTTGATGATGAGGCACCGGAAGGGGCCCACATACATGCTCTGCTGGGCAGGTTCAGCTCACCAGGGTCTGGTCCAAGAGGCCTGATGGGATGATGGGGCTCCTGACCCCAGCAGATGGTGCTGGGTGATGTAGAGGTGGTTGAGGTGGGCCACGGCAATCCCACTGGCACTCATCTTTGCTCAGGTGTATTGACATGCACAGGCATGGAGGACCCACCAAGCGTCAATGAGATTCTTTGCCTCCATCATGGCCCACAGCTCTTGGGGTTAGGGCAGGTGCAGTTCTGGCCCCATCCAGTCTAGCAGCACATTGATGGTGCAGTTGAAATCCCCGCCTACAAGGAGCAGGTCATCATTCTCACTGGTGTCATGCAGGAGGTCACCCAGGGTCTCAAAGAAGCCCACCCTCTCCCTCCACTCAGTGGGTGCATAAATGTTTACGAGGAGCAGGCTCTGGTGTGCTAGGGTGACAGTCAGTAGCTGGCTGGGGAAGACCTCTCATGCCACTGCTGAGTCATACTGCAGTGGCAGCAAGAGAAGGGTTGCCACCCCTGCGCTGAGGTGGGTGCCATGGCTCAGAAAGGGGCAGCCTCTCCAGGCGACATGCCAGTCAGCTTCATCATACATATTGCTGTGCATCTCCTGGAGGGAGGCAATAGCCAGCCGCTTTTGCCACAAACCCTCCAGGATGGCCGTCCACTTCACTGGACCTAAGGACCCAGTTGGTGTTCAGTGAGGCACTTATGGTAACAGCCATGAGCTGGAGAATAGAGTGGAAGGATAGGCAGGATATAGGAAAGAGAGCAGGTGATAGAGTAGGGCAAAAGCACAGAGACAGGGGAAGGCCTATCCTTGCCCTACTCTATTTTGTGTACCCTCCCTGGCCCCACACTTCCCTTACCTGAATGTAACAGATCACCCTCCCCAGCGCCATCTTCCCTGGTAATCCACGCCTTACATGGGGTGCCCTTGGAGTCTTCTTTGGAGTTCTTGTGCCCCACCCTCTACTTTCCTGCCATGTCTAGATGGAAATTATTGTTGATGTTCTTGCGAGTGGGAGACTGCCTATTGTATTTTATATGTGGGGGCCTTTCGTCTACATGAGCCTGACCCCTGTCTTTCTCTAGTTAGGCCTCCCCATCTAAACCCCACCAGAGAGGGTTGGACTCTGAGACTCTAGCCGTTTCTGGTGTTTTAAGCTCCAATCTGAAGCCTGCCCCACCAGCCCCAATGGAAGGCCACTAGCCCCACAGCTAGGGGGCTGCAAGTTCAAGGCCCGGGGGTGGCCCCAAACTTGCCCTCTTTCAATCCCCCCCCCCCCCCCAAAAAATTGCATTTCAGGTGCACCAGGCCTCCCCAGCCTTTCAAGATTTT
>NW_017728951.1:58409316-58420465 GCF_001723895.1 Crocodylus porosus
TCAGGTGCACCAGGCCTCCCCAGCCTTTCAAGATTTTGTCTTCAGGCACCAGTGTCAGAGTGGGGGTCCTGTACCCCCCATGGGCTCCAGGGCCTAGGTACCCCAAAAAAGCCATGCCTTCACTGCCACCAGGGTCTGTTCCCCCAAAAGCCATGCCCTCACTGGTACTGGGGTCACCACTTCTCAGTGGGCCCCAAAAATGAGGCTTCCCCCTTCCTCTAATAGCCTCACCCAAACTACCAGTGTTATTCAATAATCAAAAAGGAAAAAATAATAATAACTGCCACCAGCAAATATGATCAAGAAAAGAAGCATATCAACTTAAATTCACAGGGTTCATGCCTCAGCTCCCCACCATTGGCTACAGTCCTTGATGTGGTACAGCTGCCATCTCTCCATGGCTTCTGTAGTTTCTGCCTTTGAATCACTCACCCAGCTTCTCTGTGAAACTCTCAGAGGCAC
Source organism: Crocodylus porosus (assembly GCF_001723895.1). Classification (NCBI taxonomy): domain Eukaryota; kingdom Metazoa; phylum Chordata; order Crocodylia; family Crocodylidae; genus Crocodylus; species Crocodylus porosus. The sequence goes on from NW_017728951.1 coordinate 58,409,779, forward strand.
TCCTTCCCTTTCAGCTGCTGTCTCCCTACTGCCACTCTGTCCAGGGTTTTTATAATCCTGTCCCTTCCATTCATCTGACTAGCTGGCCAGGCTCAGAATTTAACCCCTTCCTTACCAGGACTCTGTGCCCAGAAAGTTCTGGCCTTAAAGGGGCAGACCTGCTTTCTGGTGACAGGGCTAGGTTTCCATGTTACACCGGGTCACCAGCTTCTCAAGAGAGAAGGCATGTTGACATGTTCCTGGGTCCCAGTGCATGAGTCTTGCCACATCACTGGTGGCGCGAGCAAACTGCACAGGATCCGGGCATCACTGCTGGATACTCTCTGCCAAGTTCCTCTGGCCCTTGGTCTGCTCTAAGAGGTCAAGGAGGCCTCTGTAGCTGGGGGCTACCTGCGGGAGGGACAGGAGGAGTTCTCTAGCAGCAGCTGGATGTTCCTGACTGAGAACTGGTGGGGCCTTACCCTGGGAGGGGACCTACCAGTGTGGCTGGTGAAAGTGCCCTCAATGGCCAGGCTCCCTAGCAGGCCCCACTTAGCATCCATGTTGAGGACCATCTCTGGGAGATGGATCCCCATCCACTTTGATGGGAAAATGTTGTCCCACTCCTCGGCTCACTTGCAATACTCAGAGGGCAGGCACTCCATCTCCACATCAACCTCAGTGGGCAGGAGGTAGTGGGCCCCTCTGCCATCTCCTGTGCCTGACGCTGGAGAGACAGGCACTCTATCTCTGCCCCATAGACTACACAGAAGTCCCATAGAGTGGGCTGGGGGTGAGGTGTTGCCAGACATCTTTCTTGTTTGCTTGCTTGCTTTTTGCTTGCTTTCTTTCAAGATGGCCACTGGCAGGTGAAGCCTTTCTGAGCTTCTCCAGGAGGCACAGCTTCTCCAGCTCTGGTCCCTTCTGTGTGTTCCCCCCACCCACTCCCTGGCCCACCCTGTTCCTCTTCCCCCCCCCAAACCTTGTCTCTCCTCAGCCTGTGCTTGGGGACCCCCTCTTTGCCCCTTTTCCCCACTTTCTGAGCTTTTTTCCCCCTGTGCTCTGCCATCTTCACTTGCCTCTGCCCCTCCCCCACTCCCAACAGTGCTCTCCCTTTGATTCCTCCTGCCTCCCTTCTCCAGATCCCCTTACCTTGGCCTGCCACCTCCTCCTGCCTTAGGGCTTGCCTTCAGCTGCTGCAGAACTGTTCAGTCCCCCCCCCCCACACACACACTGGGGACGATTTGGGGGCTGTTTTAGACCCCTCCCAGTCCCCAGCTTCAGTTTGAGGCTTTTTTTCATAATCTCCACATCGGCTTATTCACAGTTTCAACACATCTAACACATCTTTCAGTTTGGATGTAATGTCTGCACTGGACTTAGCCATGCTTTCAGACGTGTTTATCAGTAGATGAAGAATACTTCCCTTCAATTCTTGTTTTTTCAATAATTACATTGATGTTGAGTGTTAACACCTTCTCTTGAAGATGAAGAAGAAGGAGCACCCGCCCACAGACAAAAAGAAAGCTCTCATCGGTTCTTGAACATTTGTAAAGAACAGTGTGTCATTCTTAAAATATTTTAACAGGACTGCTACTTCAAGAATTACCACTGCTAGCTTACTATCTCTCACCCAACCATCTTCTTAAGGTTGTACTCCAAAAATATTTGTCCTAGCACCACCCTGCTTCCTGGGGTGCACATTGAAACAAGATCCACACTGCTCCCAGCCACGTGCCAGTCCTGCACCAAAAATCAGCTACTTCCATAGGTGGCTGCAGCAGCCAGCCCCTGTTGCAGTAGCCCTGCTGGATGTGAGAGCCTGTAGCTGTGCTCCCCCTGGAAGTGGCTACAGTCCCACAGGCACGTGCAGAGTGCCTGGCTGCAGGACCCACCACAGGGAGCAGCACCAAATTCTCCCTCTACCCCCCATCCCAATTTATGAGTGTAAATCTGTAAAAATGAAAATCCAGAATACTACTCTGTAAAATTGAAAATTGAGAATACTATGAATTCCAGTACTATTATTTACAAGTAACCCTTCAGAATGAGAGTGGTGTCTCCATCTCAGGACTCTGCCATTCCCTCCCTGACACAGGCCTTTTGGAGCCTGATGAGTCCTCCAAGACAAGGACAGTTGAGTCATCGTCCTCTTCCTCATCACGAACAGGAGAGTTCTTTCTTTTGGGCATCTGTTGAGCCTCCTGGGTGTCTGGTACCAAAACTCATGTGTTCACTAGAGTACAGGGGGAGCTTATTTCTCCTTGCATGCCAAAGAGGTCCTTTGAGCAGTCCCAAATGAGGTCGTTGGTCTGTGACTGATTCTGGTCTTGAAGAGTAGGATGTTTGTACGGAATTTGCAAAGTAGCTGTGGCTTGACAAGTACTTTGGTGCTGGGAAGTTTCTGGTTCTTTGTGATGCATACCTCTTGTCCCAGACTCAGTCATGTAAGCCTCTGAAGCATCTCTTTTAAGGATAATAGACAGCTTGTCATAAAATGGATTCATTCTACGTGAGGCACTGGATTGAGACTTATTGTCCTTTACACAATGGAAGGCACACTTTAAAGCCTTCATCTTACTACAACCCTGTTCCCAGTTGTGTTTGATGCCAAGCTGCTTTAACTGTTCAGAAATAAAGGCATAAACAGGCTTCCCAGTTGTGTCATGATGTTCCCTTCACTCCAAATGTCAATCAGTGCCTCAACTTCTGCATACGTCCAGTTTGGTTCCCAACCTTCTGAAGGATCCATCACTTCTTCCAAAATTTGACTTTTATTACTCCCCTCCAGGGCCAACAAAATATAAAACAGAGCAGATGATATGAACTACAGCCTGTGCCTGCTGTTAGGACCTGTTCTGGGACCTGTTCTGGGATTCGTGAAACTTTTGTCAAGATAGGTGTCAGAACCAAATTTAATAAAGGTGCTGGCTAACACAGGGTTAAGCACAGACATGCGCAGACAAGCAAGTGGAAAATCCCCAGAGGGCTAGTGAGCATGCCCTGCACATGCCCCATGCTTGACCCCATGCTTGTCAATCAAAATGTTTCAATGAGGTAATCTGAACTGACACCATGCGTATGCCCAGTCTTGCCTTCAGGCATGATGTAAGTTAGCTAGAATCTTCCACAAGGAACGCCGTGTGATTGGCCACTCAAAACATATTTAGGGCTAGGGAGTCTCCACCCACAGCAGAGACCAGTGACCAGAGGAGACTAGACAGATCTGAGCAGAGATCCCTCCAGCAAAGACTGCCTCAGGCCTAGACTCCTGGTTTGTAAGAGCCATTGGTCTCCCCGCCACCATCGTATCCCGGCGTACCCCTTCCTAAAAACATTCGTCTTCGTTTCGACCACTCGCTCGTCTCAATCTGATTTACTCGTTACTAGGTTCCGGCCTCGTTTCTCGATTCACGTTCCGATCAGCTCGTTCGACTCATTCTGATTGTTTACGTTCCACGTTCCGGCTACTCGTTCTATGTTCACATTACCAGCTACATCATTAACCATCTTCATTACCGACTTGGCCTCGTTTCATCGTTTCACGTTACTGTTCATCGTTATCCATACCATTGTAACTAAGTTGACCCGGCCTACGCTACCTTACCATCTCGTGGCATAAGTAAACAATAAAAAAGCATTCTGTTTTGAAACCACATGCTTGTCCCGCCCACTCTAACTCCTCGCCGCTAATCCCACCTGTTCGATCCATACGTAGCCCCACCATGACACTGGGGCGCTCAGCTCCAACATGGCGTCATGAATAGGATCAATGGGAGGCTTGGAGTCAGAACTGATCCATCACTGCCCATGGCGCAGTGGAAGCTGTCCGACCAATGACCTGGATGACTTGTGGGCACACATTGTGTTCCATCAGGCTGCCAATCCGGCCGTGACCACCATAAATGGGTACCTTTCCCTCCGTGGCACCAACGGGAAAGAGTGGGCCGTCTGGCTCAATGCCAGCATATTTGGCTGCATTATGCAGGACTCCAGGGCTGTCTATCACCCAAGGGAAGAAACCGGGTCGATATCCCTTGCCCGCGTGAAAACTTCGGGCGCGGCGAGTCCCAGCCCGGCCCAAGAATTCGCCCGGTGTGTGAGGTACATGAAGGAGGGAGGAGAGGACACCCTGCTGGACAAGTTCAACTGTCCGAACCTTACATCGGGATCAAGGGGGCACGAGCTGTTGACTCAGCTCTGGGAAAATCTGGAAAATAACGGGCAGAAGGCCACTAAATGGACCGGCCCTAAATGGAAGAAGGGAAAAATGTTGAATGTACTATTTCAGGAGTATGTTGCCGTACTAAGAGAAAATGCAGACTTGGAAGTGCAGCTTGAGACCACTGCCCAAGCTGCCAATGAAAATTTAGCCGTGCCGCCATTACAAGATGGCGCTGGCAGATGGGAGAGCTCGAGCAGGGCAGGAGACCCCGTACCGAAAAGCACGCCAAAGCCAACACTGCCCACTTGGAGCCCTCCTCCTGCCACAGCACTGCCCACAACGGCAACATCACCACTGCAGTATGCACAGCGCCACCTAGAGAACGCAAAAATGAAAGTGACCGAAACCGAAAGTGACGCAAAGACGACCACAGAAGAAAGCAAAAGCGCACCATCGCAAGCAATGCAACAACTGTCTCCTGAGTTAGCGACAGCATTACCCATCTCGATATGAAAAAAAGTAACTGGCCCTCAAGGCCAAGGAACCCAAGTCACTGTAACCACAAGAACACGAACCCGAGCAGAAATGAATGACTTGAAGAAAGAAATGGGAATCAAGCCAGAGGAAACACCAATTGTCTGGTTAGGAAGATTAATTGCTGAAGCTGGGAATGAAACTCTCGATCAAGATGAAGCTATGCAACTTGTAAGGAACACTGCCTGGAGCAAGGGCAAAGTAGTGGATCCAGTACCTGTACTCACCAACAACTACTGGCCCATTCCATTACCAGCCCTAGTGGTTGAAGCCTTACAGAGGAAGGTGCATACTTGGCACGAGGGAGCATTGAGCCATCCAAATGCAAGTGCCCTGGTTTATGCCATCCTCAGAGCATGCTATGCCTCATGGAGCCCAGCCTAGCATGCCCTGAACTTAACACCAGCTCAGGCAGAGGGAGCCTGGCCACATCGCTTCGCGACCAATCCTGGAAACGTGCCCTGCTTACTAGAAGCCGTGGAAGCAGCAACTGAAGTCTACGGTGGAAGCCAAAATTTAACAGCTAGATTACTGTTAAATCCATCAGTAAATGGTCCCGTAGCCCACGTGTTAGGACAATTAGGGAAACTTCAAGGAGCCATGAGGACCAAAATTCAGAAGACAGCGCTTCCTATCATTAATGATGAATTGAACAACCCATCAGCATATCCAACCGAGTACACACCAACTCGCCTTCATCCTCGATGGTCTAATCAATGACCACAAGCTTGAGACTACCAACAACCTCCAGCCCACAATTCACCACCACAGGTTCGCAATTCGCCACCACCATTGTGCACCCCGATAGAAAGAGCAATGTTCGGGTTTTTGCTTGGTAAATCCGGCTTATCAAAAGCTCAACTGAGATCTCTTGGAGACAAGGCACAAAGAGCTTTAGCACGTGCACTAGGATTCAACAAAACAAATAGCAAGCCAAAAAATGAGTAGTCGCCGTCGGCACGGTGACCGATGGCATTAAACCTACTGATCTCGACTCTCGTCAGTGCAAGCTCATCTCCTGGAGTTAGAGAACCGAAACCTTTGCAGCATTGTTACAGATCTCCAGTGTGCCATCTCCAAAATAGAAAGTCGCCTGAGTACAGATACAAAGGCCCAAAACGACCTCTCAGTGGCCGTAAAGAATATGCCATTATACGCCATCAGCTGGCCACAAGAGTTTGAGAACATAGGTTGTCCCCATGTTATTTGTTTTTCAGGTCGTGACAGCCCAGAGTGTACAACAGTCAGCCACCAACCGGGAGGGAGTGCATCGCCTTGCTCCCATGTTGTGATCCACCCAGAGCAACAGGAGACACCGCCCGGCCTCGAGTGGGAACAACAACATTCCCGAGGGAGAACTGGAATGACGTCACCCGAAGATCTAGTGACTTTATTTTTATATTATATGTTAGGCACGTTTGTTACTACCTCACGGTCTGCCGAACCAGTTACTGAGCCTGGCGGTACGACCAATACGGTCTTGCATTTATTGTCACTTTGGGCCAACGCCACGGGAGATGGCAAAATGGGAAGCGGTTTAACCGCATGTCTCCGGGTCCCCCTGTCAGTTGAAGACCCAGTCCTTACCCCGTATTTAGTACCATTCAATGTCTCAGATTGGTTTTCCTAAGTCTCGAGGGGCCAAAAAACCTCCATTAACATCTCGATAGGCGGAGGTTCTGCCTTTATTAATTTTTCTTGGCCCTGCAATTTCACCCTTCATGATCTCTCTACCTATCCCCCTCGTGAGGGTTGTTTTGTGAGGGGAGCCCTCTACACTTGTTCGGCCATTCCCTGGGGGATACACCTTCAAGGCAACGACTGGTTCCGGCCCGATATGTCACTCACATGGGACCCTCATTCCATCACTCCACCTTGGCATCTCGACCTCATGCCCTGTAGTGGGAAAACTATACCGGTAGTCACTCTGTCTCCTTTGATAAAGCCCGCTCCCTTAGTCCAGTGGGATTTAGACTGTTGATTTAACCCGATTGGGTCCCCTGGGAAACGGCTCCTGGTTTGGGTTTTATTACCCCACTTTACGGGCGGTATTGTTAAACACTGCCTGCCATGGCATCAAACCCCCTGTTAAACAGTCCAGCTCACCTGAACGAGCAAGGCACGCTTTCCCTTTCCCTGGCTTATGCTTGGAATTAACGACACCCGCACCATTCAGCCTTGTCTGGGTGTGTTTGGATCGGCGATTATTCACTGCCCTACCCACTACCCTTTCGGGTCTACAGTGCTTCTTAAGTTCTGTTTTATTTTGTCCACCCTTACAAGCCTCGACGGTTTACCCACCAAGTCCGGTCCTACACCGCCAGGTTCATTCCACTACCTCGGTATGGAGTTCGCTCACACAGGAGGAAAGGACCACCCAGGGCCTTAGTTGGGGCTTCGAAGGATTTTTCCTTTGGGGTCTCGCAATTGCAAAAGCTCAAATAGCCATCGCAAAACTGTCTGAGCAGGTTGAGCTTCTTGCTAACCGCACTGTGACCAGCTTCGAATTGATAAATCAGCAATTGCAAGCTACTTCTCAGATGACCATGCAAAATCATCTGGCCCTGGATGCCTTCCTTATCCAGCAGGGAGGTCTTTGCCAATATTTGAATTTATCAAGAGACATGTGTTGCATAATGATCCCTAATGTTTCTCTCCCCCTTCAAGATCAAGTTATAAAGATTAGAAAAATTGCAGAGGATGTCAATGCTGTCTCTGGCATTGGACAAGGCTGGTTGTCCCGGTTGTTTAAATGGTTAGGTTGGGATGGTTCGTCCTGGTTACTAAATTTGCTTACACCATTGTTGTCCTTTTTATTCATCTTAGTTATAGTAATCACTGTAATATGTTGTATATTTCAATTTTTTGTAAATACAGAGAGAGAGATAGTGCACAAGCTGGGATGCTGTGGGTCTACAAGTGGTGAAGCATAGGCAAGAGGGAGGGAGGAAAGGAGGACATGTAGCCCACAAGCTGACCTTCCTGTTGGAATAGAGCCAAGTCAGGGCCTAGAGTGACATTCTCAGCAGGGAACCTTTTTAAAACAATAATAATAGCATGTATGTTTGCTTGTGTGTGTGTGTGTATGTGTGTATGTTAGCATAAATCAATACCTGGTAGTAAAGTGGTTAAGAGGCTTGGAGGGACTGTGCCCATTGTGTTCCAAGCTGTTGGAATAACTGCACTGTAGCACTAGTGAGAGGAGAGAGCACATCAGCCAGCACCAACCAGGAGTACTGAGAGGGAGCCCCCACCCATGAGGAAAGCACCTAGGGAAACAGGCTAGAATGGGAATTCTTTAAAAAGCTGCACTATAGCAAGAGTGAGGGGAAGCATGCAGGCCAACACCAACCACGGGTGCTGAGAGGGAGCCACCAGCCATGGGGAAAACATAATTACTTGGGATAATTACCTGGGCTACCAGAAAAAACAAACAGAAAAAGGAACATTACATACATGACCCTTGAAATGAGCAAATGAAGCATATTTCAATAAGTAGCTGTTTGGAACAGCTTGACCATTCGTAAGTTTTTAGCATTTTTAAATCTTGCAGGAGGAAGAAGGGAAGGCAGGAAGCTGGTCAAAAAAAGGGACAAAAAAGATATTCATTGGTAAATACTGGCATATTCATATATGAAACACAAATATTAATTTTAAAATCATGAAGGATTATTTAAACTGTAAGTTTAGTTGCTCATGTATTCACAAAATATGAGGACTTGTCTACAGCGAGGCAGAGAGAGGCTAATGGTGAATGGTGAATTCCCATAGGCTTTTTTTGGAGTCTAAAAGGATATTAAGAGTATTGAATAGACACCTGACAGTGACATTTGCCATCCTTTTTTTTGGAGGCAGAAGTGGCATCAGGTGACTTTCTCAGGTTTGTGTTCTTTTCTTCTGCCTGCTGTGCCTGACAGTAGTAGCATAATATAAAGCATAGCATTTGGGAACTACAAATAGGAGGGAAGGAGAAGTTAAGAGCATAAGAAATTGTATTGTAAAACCACCATACAGTCATTCCAGCCCTGAAATGGGGGTAGCCCTTCTGTACGCAGGTGGGACGGGGGTGCAGGGTGAGGTGGAGAAATGCAGCTGAGGGGTGAGGAAAGGTAGTGAGGTTTCCCCACCACCACCTCAAAAATTGCCCTGCTACTACAGGATGCTGTTGGATATCTAGCAACTTAATTTCAATTATTAAACCCCATTTACATGAAAGATAAAGTAAACCATGCAGGCTGCCCTCCCTGGGGGAACAGCCAAGTGTTTGCTCTCACTTATTTATGCGTAAACATCCTGTTTGATTGTGGAACAGGTTGGGGTGTCCACTTTCAAGTGCTGCAAAAAGCTGCCTCATCTTGCACTGAAAGGCAATACTGTACCTGACATGAGCAGCAAGAAACAGGCTGAACTCTTATTGAAAAAGTGCTGTGCCACACAGGAGCAAGCATCCCACAGGGCTGAGTCCTTGTGCCTCTGGTGTGTTGCCATCTCTCATCCACCTCAAAAATCTACAACATACACACCCCAGTCAGTCACTGCTCCATGAATTTATAGGCACTCAAGGGGCCAGACACTGCCCCCCCCACCCCCTCACACATACATTCTCATTCTGGTGTAAAAACAAAAAACAAAACAGAAAGTCCAGCAGCAGCCTGGTAAGCACATGAAAAAATTGCACCAAAACATGCGGGGCTTTGCACAGAAAGGTTTGATGCCAAAAAAAAGCACCTGAGCACGCCATGCAACTTGCATCCAGGGAAAGTAAGGGGCAGTGGGGCTACAGCTAGGGGTGACGCCTTTTGGGACCCCAAAGCCAGGGGAGAGGCAATGCTTTGAGAACACTTGGGGGTAGCCCAAAGGGTACCATGCACCCAGCAGCCTGTGGAAACAGCATGCTGCCCAAAGGGTGCCCCATCTCACCTTCACCCAGCCTTGGGAGATGTTTGTATATGCTTGGGGAGCCCTGCAGGGCTTTGCATGGAAAGGTTTGGGGGCAAAAAAAAGTACCCAAGTGCCCCATGAACTTGCAACCAGGGAAAAGTGAGGGGTGCTAGACTAGGGCAGGGGGTGGTACCCTTTGGGATCCCAGAACCAGTGGAAAGGCAATGCTTTGAGAACACTTGCAGGTAGCCTGAAGTGGAAACCGCATGCTGCCTGAAGTGTGCCCCCCCCCGCCCCCGCTTCACCCAGCCTTGGGAGATGCTTGTGTAAACTTGGGGAGCTTTGTGGGGCTTTGCATAGAAAGGTTTGGCACCAAAAGAAAGCATCTGAGCACCCTGTGCTTCTGTACACTTTGGGATAACTTTGCAAGGAAAGATTTTGCACCTCAGGCCCCTGAGCACCCTGTGCAACTTGCACCCAGGGAAAGAGAGTAGCAGCAGTGCTGCAGTTTGGCATTTCTTGTCCTAAGGCACCACCTGACAGTAAGATAGGACTAAAAGGTCATGAAGGTAAAATTGTTCTGACATGCCTTCTAGCACTTTTTACTAGTCATAGCATAATAAGCCCCTACATGGTGAATCATGTCCACGTTACTTATTTAGCTGTCTTAAACTAAGAAAGAAAAATTAAACCAGGAACCCTTTTAGTGACTAAATGTTGAGTATGTGTACAAGGGCACACAGATTTTAAATAAAAGGTCAAAAGAGACCATTATGATCTTCTGGTAAAGAAAAGTCTTCACTGATAGGAGGATAAACTAGGTTACTAAATAGGCATGTTCTGTCTCTGACTTCTGTTATTCTGTGACATGATTTTGTGAGAAAGGAGTCTTAATAAAAATTACCCCACACTACACATGCATTTTTTGTCAATGTTTCATGGGCACTCCCAATTTTAGCTTCTCAGTTTTAAATCTGCATCATCCATTTATCACTCTCTGTATGGGCCTTGTTACATTGTACATTGCGAGCCACACAACTGTTGATCAGTGTTAGTGCTAGATCAAGTTGGGAGTGGTCACACTTCAGGCCAGCAGAGACCTGGAAGACTGAATGGTAGGAATCCATT
>NW_017728951.1:58420565-58425540 GCF_001723895.1 Crocodylus porosus
CCCAAGTTTCCCTCCTTTCCCCCCTGCCTCCTGCCTCTCAGGATTCCCAGCTGCCCCTCTCCCCCAGGATTCCTCCCAACAGCGTTCTCCTCGCACTGACTTGTGGGTGGAACATTATCTGTTCCACAACCTGGCTCCATGAACTGCAACTGGGAGAGAAGGATCTCCCAGCCCAGGCCCTGCAACTGTGGAGCTCAGGCTGGGAGATACAGATCTCCTGGCCCAGGTCCCATGAATGTGGAGATCAGGCTGGGAGATAAGGATCTCCCAGCCCAGCAATCATAATCATAGAGTGGGAGCTCAAAGCTGCCTTCTCCTGTGGCAGGGGAATATTTATCCCTGCCTGGGCTCCAGTAGCAGAGCCTGCCCCAGCAGCAGGCAGTTTCTGAGGGCAGGGAGCACTCTTTCGCCTCCTGCTGTCTGGCTAACTAGGAACAGATGTGCTCCCGGTCAGGCATCTACATGTGCATTACTGTGCAGTAACTAATCAAGAGTTTATTTTCTACTTGCATTTGCAGGTAGTAAATTTACTTGCAATTAGAGCCAATTACCATGCAGTAAGCATCTGGATATGTAGAAAGTAATGCTTACTGTGCAGTAATTAGCTCTAATCTTGAGTAAAGCATCTTGTGTACACACACCCTTTGACATCTTGTGTACAAACACCCTTTGTGTTTAAGCAAACACAGCATACTTGTCAGCAAGTTCAACTGAAACATGGTTAAATGGATGACCATGGGGACTGATTTGCTCTCTTAGCTCTAGAAGTGGTCCCTCAGGACCCGTGGTTAGTGTGGCATGTTAACAGAATGGCACAGGGGAAATTATACCTCCTCTGCATGTGCTGCTTCTGTTCTGTGAGCAGACAGAGATTTATCTACCTCCTTGGATGCTAACACCTTTCAGTCACATTATATTGACTTTAAGAGGAGGAAAATGAAGAAGCAACCCTGACATTTAAATTCAGATGTACTTGTTTACAGTATTTCTGCCATCAGAACAAAAGACTAGATAAATATTTAGATAGACAGGTATCAAGACTGTATTAAAAATAGGGTCTTCTAATCTTCTACATTAAGTTACAATTATGCATACATTTTCAGATAGTGTATATATTCTTCCCCTATGCAGCATGACTGGCTGTACATACCAGGCAAAATCTGTTGGTACCTGGAATGATTTGGGCAGTTCAGTGCAATTCTCAATTTAGCTAAAAACATCATTTGACCTCTTGGTGTCCTGTGGATATATAACAATTTAAGTTTACTTGAGAGAGACCCTCTAATCAACTCTCACCAGCAACCTTGCAGTTTTCAAGTCATCTACCAGCTCAGAAGTACCGCTTGCCTGCCTATATGTGACTCTCAAGAGAGTCCATTCAGTTACCCTCATGCCTGGTAAAATATGTGAAATCACCAAGCAAAAAGGAAGGGACATAACATAAAATAATAAAAACATAGTTGGAAGCAGCAACAGTACAAGTAAAAACACAGCTGGAGCCACAGCAGCAGCAGCAGCTCAGCTAAGCATGGTGGTCTACAAATTCCACAAAGAAATCAATCACTGCAAAGAAACTCAGGGGAAGGAGTCGTGTCCTCAGTGAGTGTGAATAAACAGCCCTCAGGAGTCACTTGCCCATTCCTAATATTCAAATGCTTATTGCGTTCCTACTTTCTTTATATAGAGGAACCATAAAATGGAGGGAAGTTCCATAAGTTTTCATGAGCCAGAAATGGTTTAAGCAGTTCATCTCTCCTTTCTAAAGAGTTTGTTTTTTAATACTGATGATCTGTTATTGTTTACAGGTCTGTCTTTCTGCAGGTGTCTGGCTATAAAATATTCAGAGTTTCAGGCTTTACTAAAGCTTTTATGTAGTCTTTCTCTTGCTTAGACAATGATCAGAAATGTTGATCAAATGCAACCTGTCCTATGATAGCTGGGGAACAGCCAGGTTTCCCCAAACTGTTTTGGCCAAAGTCCAGTTAACAGTTATTTTACACTCCAAGTTATTAACTAGAGGCTAAATGGATTAGTAAGATGTCTACATATGTTCACTTAACAAAGAGCAGCCTGTGATCCTCATGTTAAAGTGTAATGACCCAATCCCGGCACACCACCTCTCCAATCATTCAAAGTGTGCTTTATAAAAATAACCCCTTAAAATTGTTTTTCCTGAAAATTTTACAGCTACCTAATTAGTTTCCTATTCCATCTCTTTAATTCTGCATGAATAAGGTTTCTTCAAAATGCTTCTGGCAGGTCTTTTCTTTCCACTAATAAAACAGTGTGCCATTCTCATAATCCATGTGAAGGGGAGGAAGGTATACAAAATATCATAGTGCTTAAATATTAATATCACAATTGCCTCAATTGCATCATATAATCTTTAAAAGCAGGGCCTTGTGTACTTGACTACATGGACCACTACTCTGTGCTAAGGGTGCCTGATTTCTGTGGTGTTACTATTGAATTGTCTTCCGTGTGAAAATTTCTGCATCAACTTTAAATAAATTTGAAGTAGCCATGAAAAACTGAGTTTTTTGTTGATTTATTTACAAAATGCAAGCATGTCATCAATAATTTATTCTTTTAACAAATTCAGATTTTAATTCAATAAAATTAGAGTGGATATTAGAGTGGCAGATATTAAACAAGTTGCCTTGTTCTTCCTCACCAATCAAGTTACTGTTACTCAAAAAGTGGAGGGTAAAAAGAGATTTCCCCAGGCCAAAACTAAAACCTAAGCTTTATCCTCATGCTTCACTGGTAATTGTAGGAGCCATTGAAAGAATGCTGGAGATTTTTGGAACCAGTGCAAAGGCAACTTGTTTAATATCTGCCATTCTAATATCCATTCTAATATCCACTCTAATATCTATCACTTTCTCCAGATATAACAAGTTCATATGCAGTTCATTGGTTCAGTGTTGACAATTGTATCACTGTTGTTAGGTTTCAGTGCCAACAAGGGTTTTTCTCCATTCTTGAAGACATATATCTTTCAGGCCATCTGCAGACCCAATATAAAAAGCCTTGCAAAGTAGGGCTTTGTGAAATTTCATCCGGCGTTTCATTTTGAACCTGTTTCGATGCATTTTAAGCTTGAAACAGTGAAATCAAAATGAAACAAAAACTTTCAAGACAGCTTCAAAACAAAACAAGGGAATGCAAAATGTTTCAAAAGTTTCAAAATGTTTTGAGTTTAGAAGTCAGTCTTACTGGCTTCAGCACCAGTCCCAGGTGGCACCACCCACCTCCTGTCATCTGGCAGGCAGATCAGGGCTTTGCATAAACTGATCTGCCCTGGGCCCTGCACCATTCTCAAGCTGGCTCTGGTATGGGGCCAGGGCCGGAGCTGGGGCTAGGACAGATCAGCTCGTGCGGGGACCCGCTGTGCGGGGGAAGGTCCCTGCAAGAGATTATCTGCCTTGGGTCCAACCCCCACCTCAAGCGAGCTCCGGTACAGGGCCAGGGCAAATCAGGTTATACGGGGACCTGCCACCCCAATCCCAGAGCAGGGGAGGGTCCCCACAGGAGCTGATCTGCCCCGGTCCATAATGGAGCTGGCTTGAGCCAGCGCCCAGCTCCTGTCAGCTGGCAAGCATATGGTGGGGGGCACCAGCACCCTCAGGAGGGCTGCAGGGGCTGTTTCAGAGTCCTCCTGGGGGTGCATGCCCCCAATCTGCCTGTTGGGTGACAGGAGCCATGTGCTGCCACCTGGGACCAGTGGCAGTACCATCCTTCCTGGTGCAGGCTGTGCCCAGTGCCGGTCTGTCATCTGGCAGGCAGATCGGGGGCCTGCACCCCTGGGAGAACTCCAGAACAGCCCCCACAGCCCTCCCAGGGTTGAAGGTAAGCCCCCAATCTGCCTCCCAGATGACAGGAGCTGGGTGCTGCCACCGATCTCCTCAGTACTGGTCCTAAGTGGTAGCACCTAGCTTCATAGATTCATAGATTGTAGAGTCGGAAGGGGCCACAATGGATCATCATGTCCGACCCCTTGCCCATGGCAAGAAAAAGGACTGAGGTCAGATGACCCCAGCCAGGTGTCTATCAAGCCTTCTCTTGAAGACCACCAAGTTAGGTGATAGTATCACCTCTCTTGGTAGCCTATTCCAGATTCTGGCCACCCTTACTGTAAAAAATGTCTTCCTAATGTCTAACCTGAATCTACTCTCCACTAGTTTGCACCCATTATTCCTAGTTAATCCATGGGGCTCTCTGGTAAATAATGCATCTCCAATGCCCTGTTCTCCTCCCTTGATAAACTTATAGGCAGCTACGAGGTCTCCCTTCAGACGTCTCTTGTGAAGGGTGAAGAGATCCAGATAACTTAACCATCTCTCATAGGGTCTTTCATGGAGGCCATTAACCATGTGAGTGGCCCTCCTCTGAACCCTGTCCAGATTCTCTGTGTCCCTCTTGAAGTGTGGCGCCCAAAACTGGACACAGTACTCCAACTGCAGCCTGACCAATGCCATATAGAAGGGGAGCATCACCTCCCCTTGATCTCTTCTCTCATCTGGCAGACAGATTGGCAGCTCACACCCCTGGGAGGACTCTATCACTGTCCTTGCAGTCCTTCTATCTGCCTGCCTACTCCATTTTAAGTTTCCCCATATTAGCCTATGGGTGAAACATTGAAACAGCACTGAAACAGTAAAACAGTTTTGATTAAACAAAATGGAACAGTGCTTTCAAAACAAAACAAAACTCAAAATGTAACACTGTTCTATCAAATCACTGAAATGGAAGTCAATTAAATGGTGCTGTTAGGCACAGCCCTATTGCAAAGTTTTGCAGAAATGGAAGCACACTATATATATGGTTGATTCAGAACTGACAGAGCCAGCTTTTCTTTATTTACGGCAATACTGTGATCACAGGGAGAATTCCAGACAGCAAGGGGAATCACCCACTTGTCTGTTTCAAAGGATTTCTCAGACTCTCTAAGTTTACAAGCGTATTTATACTA
>NW_017728951.1:58425670-58433144 GCF_001723895.1 Crocodylus porosus
AAATGTGTTTCCATTTACTTGTCTTTCTCATGACACTTTTGAGTTTCTGATCTCTGTCCCAGCTAGAATCACAAAATGAAAGTGTGTGGATGTTGGTGGCAGAATAAAAATGATGAGAAGGTATCCTTCCTGAGAATATTGTATTTTAAAAGTTGTTAAACTTTCTATTACTGAAATTAGGTTCACTTTAATTTTAAAAGAAAGTTCATGTCTATTCTTAATTTACCTCTTATGGTTTATGTGAATGTCCAGCTCTGATATTGATTTTAATTTAGGAAAAATTATACCCTTGGAACTGACTGTTTCATTCAGAGCATCTGTGCATAGGTTTATGAGCTTCAGTAGGGGATCCATGTTAGCACTCATGGTCATTTAAGTGGTAACACTTTTCTAACATGACTGTTCTCATTAAAAATTAGGCCTGACTAAAAAACATCCAGGGAAGTGGAAGATTACATCTGATAATGTCTACTTGATGGCAGAGACCATTTTCTTAATAGCTTCTTGATTAACTTAAAGGACACTGAATATTGGGTAGCAGTTTCTGAAATCACTAAGATCAAACAGTTATGCAGGTAGCTTATGCAGGTAGCTGGTAAATTGTGCTTGTCAAGGAATGAGTTGACCATCAGAATCAAGTATCATCCAGAAAAGTTATAGGTCAGTCCCAGACATGTCCTTCCTGTTTTATTGTTTCCATGACAACTACTCGTGCAACTGGAACAATTTCTTGGAAGCAATTTGCTCTGCTCTCTATTATACAGAGACCATACAAGTAAACAATGGGAAAAAAATGACCCAATGTTAGTGTCAGTTATGAAAATGCTACCACCTTTTTTATTTAATACATTCTTCCTGTTTTGTTTTGTGTCAGGGTGAGAAACTGACTTTACTTAGCAGCTCAGGGAGTCTGCTAATGGAAATGGTTCCATTCCAAGAAAAAGCATCCATGTGTTTATTTACTAATAAACAAATAAACTTGGAAAAATGGTTCAAATGATTTCCTTCTACTCATACTCGGGTATTTTTGTAATTAAGATATTTACCATGGTAACACATGCAAGATTGAATGTACATTGAATAGGACATTTATTGTTCTGAGAAACTGTCTCACGTGGATAATGTAAACACTTATCTTTTTATACTGTATTAGGATAAAACATGCTTTCCTTATTCTTTTTCCTGTCTAAAAATAATTCTTTTATCAATATTTATGCTACATATTCAGTTATTTAGGGGAAACTATTTGGTTGCTCTACAGTAATTTTTAAAAACAGATAAACACATTTTGAGATGAGTCCCCTGGGAGAGGTTTTATGTTATGGTATATTTATACTGCTGCATCATAACTAAAGATGAGTAACAGGTTCATATTTAGGGCCAGATTGTGATTTACCAATCTACCCTGCATAAGGGTCAGTGTCTGCCAATGTTGTATCTGAAAAAGGCCAGGGGGAGAATTATTTTCTAAAAGTAACTCATATCCTGGTTCCTCTTTTGTTCCAGGGATAAGTAATCCAGTACTGGGCTAATCAGACCAGATTATAGAAGTGCATTCAGGAAGACGAGAATTAAAATATTGAAAAAATAAACATACTGACCTGTACAACAGGTCTCAGGTGTAATCTTTCCAAGCTCTAATCTCCATATTTTGCAAAGGCATGGAATACCTCTGACTTCTATCAGAATTCTCTCATTCCCAGTCTTTTGCCTCTCCATGTCCTCTTAAAGTTATGGCTTCTTTAGAAGAAAGGTGACAGTGAGTGGGAAGGCAGTAATTCCAGAAAATATGAATACAGGTCTCTGAGCAGAGACAAATGTTCACTGCCTTCTTTTAAAAACAGTGAATCTGCCACTCCCACAGGAGCAGGTGTGGGAAGTTGCTGCTGCCTCCCTAGGTAAGACCACCTCTGCACAACCCATCTGGAGCTCTGAATATTCATGCACCCCTGGAACAATGGGGAAATGAGACACTGCAGTTGAGAGACAGAATAAGGGGAAGGGGGGCACATACCTCTGAGCACAACAGGGAAGGGATGTTTCTCTTCTGCTTTGGGGACTTTTTTAAAGTCCCTCAGAAGTCCCAGAGTACAGCCAAGTTTCAAAGAGGTTGTAGCCATGTCACTGGATCCCCCTGGATCCACCCCTAAATGTAACCTTTTCCTTTGCAATATGTGCCTGTATGCATTGTTATATCATGTGATACAGCTGCTGGTTGCAATCATTTTCACCATTGTTAACCCGTACAGCATCATTTTCATGAAGTGGTGGCAGGTTCTGGAACCTCAAATCTTCCCCCCCCCCCCTTTGGTTTGTTTGTTTGTTTGTTTGCCTTCTAGCATTCTGGATTTTCAATAAAATCCAGTCTGAGCATTGTTCACAATAAGCTTCTGTCTGGACTCAGTTCCCTCTTTTACTTGGCATGGGTTATTTCTGGGTCTTCACAAACATACTTTGACAGTGTTGTTCCAGGCTCCAATTATAATCTGATTTATTTTCAGAAACACAGCCCTACCCGCCCCCAGTTGGAATATTGGATATTGGTCCTCCAGCTTCAGACTTTCCCCATGGTATTCTATGTTTAAAAATATGTCACTTGCATGTATCATTTTTATGTGAAATTCACTATGTCTCTTCTGTCTACTAAAAACTTCAAGTTCTTCAGAATCTGCTATGATGGCTTGAAAATGGTATTTAAAGATTTGCTTTCAGGAATTGGCTTATAGGTGTATATATGTGCATTAAAATGGTTCAGAATGGGCAGCAGGGCTTAACTGATTTCTAAAAGCCTGAGTGTCACACACAGTTTTCTCAGCCTTCAGAAGCATATAGGTTGCCTAAAAAACAAGGACACAGTCTAAGAAACTGGGGGCACGTATCACACTCTTCCATAACATGAGATAGGGTGGCACCAGCTAACAAGGCCAAAGGGGGCAGGGGAGGGGAATGAAATTCCTGTTTTGAAAGGGGTGTACATTAAGGCTGTGTGAAACACCACTGTTCTGTTTTGATGTTCATCTCATCATTTCAAAGGCACAGTGTTACATTTAATTGTTTTGAAGCACTGTCCCATTTCGTTTCATCGAAACTGTTTCGGCGTTTTGACTTGTTTCAATGTTTAGTCCATAGGCTATAATGGAGAATCATGAAAATGCCTAAAATGTTGTCATTTGTTGCCTGATTTAGATGCATGTTTCAGGGATGGTAGCCCCTTCTGAGCCCCATCTCTTGGAAATTGCACCTCAAAGTCTTGAAAGCAAAATTCATGACACTAGCTAGCAGCAGCAGCCTCCGATGGCTTGCACCCCCAGGAGGGCTGCAGGGCTGTGCTGGATTCCTCGTAGAGGTCCTGGCATCTGGACCTGTGCCAAATGACAGGAGGCTGCTGCTGCTGCCTGGGACCAGTGCTGGGCGCACCCTGTACCCAGCACCAGGGAAGACTGATGCTGCCCTGGCCCAGGCAGCAGCATTAGCCTCCTGTTATCTGGGCACAGATCTGGAGGCCTGCACTGGAGCCTGGGAGGGCTGTGGAGCTGCACTAGATGCCTCCTGGGGGTCTGGGCCCCAGGATCTGCACTGAATGACAGAGGCAGCCACTGTCACATGGAACTGGCACTGGACACAGCCCATGCCCAGCACCAGGCTCCATGGACCTCAGCCTGGTGGTGGGAGGCAGAGCGCAGCCCCAGCTTTGCCCACCTCCTGCCACCGGGCTGCTCTCTATGGGGCTGGAAGAGCTGACTGGAGTGGATCCCGGAGGTGAGAGGCAGGCAGAGCTGGGGCTCTGCTTCAATTGCCTCCACCAGCCCCATGGATGACAACTCAGTGGCAGGAGGCAAGGAGATCCAGGGCTGTAATCTGCCTTCTGCCATTGGGTTGAGTTCCATGGGGCTGGTGGAATGCAGCCCAGCGATGGGAGGTGAGGAGAGTCAGGATTGTGCTTTCCTCCAAGCTGAGCTACATGGTGCTTTGGAGCTGCTCGGAGTGCAGTCCTAAGTCTCCCCTGCTTCCCACAACCGAGCCACTTTTTAACTCAAAGTGTTTCAAAACTTTTTAAATGTTTTGAGTGCCCTCATTTTGTTTTGAAGCTGCTTTGATGTTTTTTGTTTTGTTTTGATTTCACTGTTTCAAGTTCAAAATGTGTTGAAATAGCTTTGAAACAAAACACTGGGAGAAATTTCACACAGCCCTAGTGTTCATGTGATGGGCTTGGGATATGCAGATGGAACAGACTGTAAACAGTATGATGACTACAGAGACACCAATCAGTGACAGCCATGGATGGAGAGTCATCGGGGAGGAGAATAAGCGTAAGAATGGGTCCTCCTCCTCCTTCTCCTCCCCGTTCTCCTCCCTGAGAGGTTCCCTAAGAAGGGTCCCCATCCCTGTACCCTAAGAGGAGTCCCTGAGGCCACTATGGATAGAAGGTGGACCACCAACCTATATCATCCACCACCTTGGGAGAGCAGGGATGGGGAGGCCTCAGCATCCCACATCCAGGCTGCTGACATGCTGGCACCTAACACTTAAGAGAATGCCTTCAGAGTGAAGCCTGAGTCATGGCCAGATGTATCTTGACTCTGATGATAGCCCTAGCATTGGTAGATATATAGAATTGCCTGATTGTTTGTATTGTTTCTTTTTTGTTATCACTGCATATCAATAAATTTGCCTATTATCCAATAGAAAGGTTGTGGTCATTCTGAGGGTTGGGTCCAGTGTGGAATAAGGCAAGCTACTGTGTCAGAAAACCTACCTTCTGACTGTCTAACTTTCTTCTTGGATTCACTGCTTACATATATGCACACAGCTGCTCAAGCTAGTACTAAATGAACAACACAGGCCAGATAAATTTCATATAACCTCAAGTAGTTCATGACTAGTACCTGACCTATCTCAAGTACCTCCAAACTGGAATGTGTAACATCAGTATGCCCCCACCCAGAGTGAACCACTGTTGAAATTATTTATATTTTATAGTTCTGGAAAAATTTAACTCTGAAAAGGTTTTAAGTGCTCCATTCTTCCACTCTCCTCCATTCATTTTACTCTTGATACGATGTGTTACCTAGACATCACACCGAATCAAGTAGTCTGACAAGTTTTATATACTGACCATTGTATAATATGAGCTTAACACAACACTCTAATCTAAGTAGCTCTTCTGAAACCTTGTTAAATGTACAGTTGTGCTTCAATCAGGCAGGGGGATGGGAAGGTTCCCCAGATTTCAGAGGAAGCAGAATTAGACACAGAGGGTGTGTCTACTTGTGCATTAATGAGCTTTAATTAATGTGAATTGCATTAAATCTAGTACCTCCATTGTGAGGTACTAGGTAAGTGACCATTATCCAGTCTTAATGCACATTAACTAAACAGCACAGTTTTTAAGAGACCCAATACACATGCAGCAAGGCTTCTCCAATGTTCTGTAATTACAGTGCATCAGAGAAGACTTGATTAATCGAGTCAGCTGGAATATGACAATTACCAGGCTCTAGTGGACTTCAGCATCACATATATTAGTGTCCCCATGCTGAATAATGGTGGTAAGGGTTTTTTAACTACAGCCAATTCAACAAGCTTTACTTAAAGTGCTCCCAGCACCATTTTTCAGCATGGGAATTCTGACACACATGACACTCCAGGTGCTTTAATTAAAGCGACTCTCAGTGCTGGTCTAATGAAAGTTCACCCCACCCCATCACTCTCAGAGCATGTGTATAAATGCACTAAGTGACACTTAATGTGCATTAGCCTATTTTAATGTGCATTAAGTAAAAAGCAAGCAGCAACACAGGGGTCCTTGACTTCAGGAGGGCTGACTTCTGTAACCTAAGAAGGTTAGTAGGAGAGGCACTGGGGTCTCAGAGCTTCAATGAGATGGGAGTCCAAGATAGGTGGTTGTTCCTCAAGGAGATGATCCTCGGAGCTCAAAGGGAGTCAGTTCCAATGTGCACCAAGGGGGAAAGGAATGATAAGAAGTCCCCATGGCTTAGCAAAGGTATCCAGGAATGCCTGAGGGCAAAAAAGGAGGTGTACAAACAGTGGAAGTAGGGGATATCACCAAAAAGGATTACACCTGGCTAGATGGTCACACCCAGAGAGTGGTGGTGGATGGGTCATTTTTGACCTGGAGGGATGTGGGCAGTGGAGTCCCCCAGGCCTTGGTCCTGGGGCTTGTACTGCTCAACATCTTTATCAGCAATCTGTATGTGAGTGTGGAATGCATGCTGTCCAAATTCACTGATGACACCAAGTTGTGGGGCAAGGTGGGCACACTGGAGGGGAGGGACAGAACCAAGTTAGAGCTAGACAAATTAGAGAGGTGGCTGGATGAGAATAGGATAGAATTCAGTGCAGACAAGTGCAAGGTGAGAAGAAAACAGCAACACACCTATAGGCTGTGGAAAACCCTTCTTGTCAACACAGTGGCAGAAAGGGATCTTGGAGTTATTGTGGACTCCAGGGTGAACATGAACCACCAATGTGGGGAAGCAGTCAGTAAGGTTAACCACAATTTCCTGTGCATCTACAGATGCATCACAAGCAGGTCCAGGGATTTGATCCTTTCCTTCTATGCAGTGCTGGTCAGGTCACAGCTGGAGTACTGCATCCAGTTCTGTGTGCCATACTTCAAGAGGGACGTGGCTAGCATTGAGAGGATCCAGAGGAGGGCCACTCACATGGTCAAGGGGCAGTGGGTCAGGCCCTACGAAGAGAGGCTGAAGGACCTGAACTGATTCAGCCTTCTCAAGAGAAGGCTAAGAGGGGATCTGATGGCCATTTACAAACTCATCAGGGGGGACCAGTGAAAATTGGAGGAGGCTCTATTCCCCCAGGTTACTAGGAATAACAGCCACAAAATGTTGGAGAGAAAGTTCAGGCTGGATGTCAGGAGACATTACTTTACAGTTAGGGCTGCCAGAACCTGGTTTGAGCTCCCAAGTGAGGGGGTACTCTCTCCTATCTTGGGGGTCTTCAAGGGGAGGCTGGACAGATATTTGCCTGGGGTGATATGACCCCACCACCCGTTACTGCCCAGGGAAGGGAGTTGGACCTGATAATCTGTTTAGGTCCCTTCTGACCCTAAGTACTATGATAGTATGAAAAGCACAGGGGGCAGCTGTATATGTTTACACTGCAGCACGGGGCACTTTTAAAAGCACCCAGTGCTGCTGTGCATGCATTGGTATAAACGGTGAAATTCACATTAGTGCTGAGAAAATGGTGGCAGCATGCTCTTGAACTAAAACACATTGAAGGTGTTTTAGTTCAAAAGTGTGCTGCCACCATTTTTGCAGCACTGACATGCATTTAATTGTTTATACAAATGCCGGGTGCATCAGCTGGTATGAGGAGCAGACTCATTTAATCAAGGCTGCTCCAACATGCTGAATCTCCAGCATGTCAGAACAGACAAATGTTAAATGTGTGTGTTTAAATGCCCAGGGTGTTTATAGACACGTTCCGG
>NW_017728951.1:58433244-58440229 GCF_001723895.1 Crocodylus porosus
CTTACTTTAAATAGCGCAGCTCTAAGAGATGTGCTAATTAAAGTGTCCAGAGCATCACATGTATCAGCATCCCTGTGCTGAAAAATGGTGGTGTAGTTAGTGTAGCTTGTCATATTTTATGCTTTAAAGTTGCACCTGTTTATAGAGTGGTGAATTATAGCATTGTTCAATTTTTTTCTTTTATATTCAGCCTAAAGTTCTGTATAGCTCTATATAGCTCTGTATAGTTCTGTATTGTTATCTCAACTTTTCATTTTGCTGGTGTTTGCAATATCAGCTGGCCTTGTTTCTTGCAAGCAAGTTATGGCCTTGAGTATGCTCGCATGGTGTTTCTTTCCTTTTTTAACACTGTGAGAAGTTTTTCTAACAACATAGTAATAGTTTTCTTACTAGCGTCACTTAACTGAACTTGGCAGTAACCAGCTGAAACAGAGGGATGAAATGATTGTATATGTTGATGAAAGGTGATAAAGGAGACCAATGGTCAACACTTAAAGTAAGACACTGGAAAAAGTCCAAATTAAGAGGTGAGTTCGTAATGGGTCTGCTGAAAAAAGGAACATGCTGACAGGATAAAATATGGGCAATATGCTGACTGCAGAGAGACCAATCTGAAAGCAAGGAGTCATCAAAGAAGCCAAGTTAAAGAAAAGCATAAAAAGTGTAAGCAAGGAAGTTAAGTGTGTCATTGTCATCATCATCATTTTCATCTTTAACCCAGCTTTCAACACCTGTCTGGATTGTCCCAGCCAACGACGTACCCTTTGCTTCAGGAACTGAGTGACTATCTTTTCTGTGCAGCAGAGTAACATCTGAGATTGGGTGAGATCATTGTACTAAGTTTTTTTGTCTCTCTGTATATAGAAACTGTTAAGATCATACTCGTACACTTGAATTGGCTGTGTTTGCATTTCATATTCCATTTAAGAGTTAATTGTGCTTTAACAATCCCTAAGCACTAGACCTATGCAAATAGAGAACTATTCGATTCAAATTAAGATTTTGCCAATTCAGAGGCAAGCAATTTGATTTGGAGATTCA
This sequence comes from Crocodylus porosus, assembly GCF_001723895.1. NCBI lineage: Eukaryota > Metazoa > Chordata > Crocodylia > Crocodylidae > Crocodylus > Crocodylus porosus. The sequence goes on from NW_017728951.1 coordinate 58,434,286, forward strand.
GATCACTTCTCTGAACTGATTTGGTGGAATCGGCTTCGGAAGATTCAGTGCCTGTTTGGAGCGATTCAGAGACTAGGCCATAGAGTATAATGGGGAATCAATGAAATATCTATAACTTTGTCATTTTTTGGCTGATTCATATGAAACTTGCAGGGTTAGTAGCCCCAGCTGAAGATATGATATGTGCCAAATTTCAAGGAGATGGATGTAGGGGTTTCTAGGAAACTGAACCTCAAACTGCTGACAAGAAAAACTCATGACGTGGGTGACACTCTGTGTGTTAAGTCACAGAGGGGTGAAAACTGCAGGTCATCTAGGCCCTTATTCAGCCAAAAATCCTGCCCAATGTCAAGGAGATAGTTTCAGGGGGATTCTAGGTTATGGGATTCTGCACCTCCAGCTGCTGACAGGCAAAACTCATTATATGGGTGCTTGTGCGACTGACTGTATCTGTCTTAGGGCATGGGGGTGAAAATTGAAGGCTTACCCTGCTGTGGCCACAAAGTCTGCCATCTCTCAAACAGATAGGTGCAGGGGGGTTCTGGGGTCCTGCACCTCTGGCTGCAGACAGGCAAAACTTGTGAGATGGGTGGGTGACACTTTGTGTGTGTTTAGGTGCATCCTCACTGGTGCTGGGGCTTCTGCACAACACGGTAGTGTGCCCCAGTGAGGCCTCCTTCTCCCCTACATCTGGGACAGGCTGGGAGCAGGGGAATGGGGGATGTAGCAACACAGGTGAAAGTGCAGAGATGCCTGGGGAGTCAGATGTATGGCAGATTATTGTGTGTCAAGATTCCACTGTCTGTATTGAGTCCATGAGTTTCTGCACCTAGGAGGCTGATGAAGTACAGTTCATTGGCCCAGCTCTGAAAAGTGGTTTGAAAATTCTAACAAGCACCTAACCTCATCACCAGTACTGATGCCAACTTCCTACAGCTCTAAACATAAAACCTGCCAACTATCTCCAGTAGCCCTGTTAGACCCCGACTCCATGCAGCATCCAACGACTAGGGAGACGATGATCCAATTGCCCATGGATCCTGGTACTCATTAGCCAGAGCAGAGCAGGGAGCAAACACCAGCACACATTGCTAACAGCACCTTTATTCACAATGGAGAGAGCTTCAGGCAAGGGTCCCAAAAAATAACAAACCAGGGACCTGCCCTGAACAACGGTTCTTTTCAACATTTATACATATTAACACTTGGTTCATACATAGTAACATTTACCCCGCCTATAACCTTCCTTTGTTTCTACCCATTTGTCCTCCTATCTCAAACACCACTTCTGTTTACTGTTTACTTCATTTACATGGTATTGCCTATGCATTTTATTCATTTACATGCCTCTCTGCTAAGAGTGCATGAGTAACACTTAGACCCCTATCTTCTTTTGGTCACTTTGCAGTTTCTTGCTAGTTCTTGCTGGTTTTCTTGCTGACTTCTCCATCTCCAAGGCAGTATCTCTCCTTTTGTCTCCTGACACTAGTTTCTTAACACATCATGTGTTTTGAACCCCATCCTTTTTTTAAGAATCCACTTATTTAAGCATTAATCAAGTTAGCTGCTTTTAATATATCAGGTAGCCTTGTGACCACCAGCTTTTGCTGAGATTACCTTTTAATATATAATTCAGACTTGTGATCAGCATCTTTTTGCTGAGACACAGCAAAAAGCCTTCTTTCAGCTGCACACTCAGTACTCTCCAAATTCCATATCATTAACCCAACATCCAAAATCCATATCATTACCCTAACAACCCCCACAAACTGCACACCAGAATCTATCAAAGACAACAATACCCAACTACCTGTGGGGGCACATTCCTCACCAAAAAAAGCATTCTGCCTTCAGTCTCTCAGGCCTTTGCAAACCACTTTTCATAGCCAGACCTATGAACTTCACTTCATCAGCCTCATAGGTACATAAACTCATGGACTTAATATAGATTAGACAGTGGAATTCTGACACACTGCAACCTGGTGGACATCTGAATCCCCAAGTACCTCTGAACTTTTAGCTGCATTGCTACATCCCACTCCCCTCCCCCCCCCCCCCCAACCTGTCCCTCACCCCTGACACCTCCATTTCCATTTTCACTGACTGGCTTTCTTGCCTGCATCACCACGACAGCCTCTGGTTTTGTTACTATTCCTTCCATCCAGAACCAGCAGACACACAAATTGTAGGCTCTTCCTCAGCCTGACAAAGGGTTTTTCAACCCAAAAGCTGGCATCGTAGGCAGCTAAGCTGAGCTCACCTGGAGCAGCAAATCACTGCAGCCAGGAAGCCTCAGGCCTGTCAAAGATGTGAGAGGTCTGGGCTTTCTCCAGCCAGCGCTGTGTGTGTGCAAATGTGTTAGATGATGGTTATGGCACCTCCTACCCACCTTTCACCACAGGATCATTGCTTCTTGCATTTATGGGGCTGTTGCACCACCAGCAGTCTCACCAGGCCTCCCTATCCTGGCAGGATGAAGTTTTAGTGGTCATGCCCAGGACCTGGGGTCTCCTCCTTCCCCATAACCCCAGACCATACCTCCAAGTTCATCCTGGCAGGGGAGCGAGCTCAGCAGAGACATATTCTTCCCCTGCTGGCTGGTGATGCAGTGAGTTTTCACTCCAGCTGAGAGTTGGGCATTAACTGCTTTTAAAAAAATGAAAACAGGAAATAGGTGCAGATGGAGTGAGGACAGTGGCACTTGGTCCAACCACAGGTGGAGCTTGGTGGACTTCAGAAGTAGAAGGTTCACTTTCAAGAACACCAGCTGCTCCACCAAACCAGGATCCAAGCAGGTGTGGTGGGGTGTCACAACATCCTCAGCATGTCTGAATACCCTCTCACTTGGGATACTGGTTGATGGACAGAACAGGTCTTGCTGGGCAACTGTGGCTAGATCCTGCCACATCTGTCTGTGGCTTGCCCAGTAGGCCAAGGGATTGCAGTGAGATAGGTAGCCACTGAAGCCTCAGTGCTACCTGCCCAAGGCTGGAGTCTGGTGCATTTGGACCCCATGATTGAAGTCATGCCCTTACCCTCCATTGCCAGTGGCTGGTATGGAGGAGACTGGCTGGTACTGGTGCTAGGAGTGCTGATGTGGGAAAGTGGATCCCCCACTTCCGCATCCCCTCACTTCTGCCTTTTTGCCTCCCTGACTGTATTGACCAGCACATGTATCCAGTGATTGAGGGTTTTGGTGCTTCCAGTGCACATGCTCCAGTTCACTCTTGGGTTGCACATGCCCACTAGCATGTGGACTGTACTGGCCCTCAAGGGATCCAGCATTCTCCTGATGCCCTCCTTCAGCTGCCTCACCAGTTCCTGCAAGTCTGGTAACAACGGCCTGCCCCAGCCAGGAATATTTGGTTCTTCAGTTCTCTCACTATGGGGATCACCTGGCTAAGGAGGGCATCACCAGCACTGAGAGTTTCAGTGGCCTCAAGGAAGGGCTTGAGGACCACCAAGACCTGAGAGAGTACCCACTCAGCTCTGTTAAGGGAGCCACTGATCCCTATCTCCCCGAGCAAGGCTATCTCACTGATGTCCTTCTGTTGCTCCACCAGCTTTTAATGCATCAGGCATGTGGAGTTCCACCAAGTCTCCACATCCTGCATGATTTTGTGCTGTGGGATGCTCAGCTCTGCCTTTTTCTCCCAAAGCATCTTGACCCCCTTGATGCTGCAGTGAAAGTAGCCTGCCACCTTCCTCCATTTTGAAATGAGCTGGCTTATAGTGGTAGTGGTGGTGGCATCATCACCAGCAGCCCTGTCCCCCTCCAAGGTGTCTCTGACTATAAGGTGCAGCCTGTGTGCCACACAACAGATGACAACAAAGTTGTCATCATGGACAGCCTTGTTCATGTTGGCTCAATTGTCAGTGACCAAGAATCCATGGGTGATTTCGGCCTACCCAACGAGCCACTCCTGTACCATGTGGTTCCTGGCCACCATGATCTCCCTTGCCAGGTGGTCCTCATCCATCACCTCATCTTGGAGAAGAGCCCACTGATGGCCTGACTGACTGCACCAGTGCCCTGTGAGGGAGAGGTAGGCATTATCGACAACCAGGTGTTGGAGGTGAAATGCAAAGCTACCTGTGGCCCTGCCTTGTGCAGCTCCTCCCTCAAGTACTCCCTGAATGTCTCATACAGGGAGGGAACCACCTTCCTGCTAAAGGTGGTACATGACTGCATTTGGTAAGATGGGTCCATGAGTGCCATGAGCCACCTGAACTGTGGCTGCTTAACTAGAGGGAATGGCTGCTATCCAGAGCAAGCATCTCTCCAGTGGTCTGGGTGATCTTGCTCACCTTGGGAACATGCCCCACTCTGTAGCTTTACCCTACTGCTCCAGGGTGGCCTGCCTCTGCTTTTGGTAGTACAGGGGCATTGGAACGAGTGGTGGACTTTCCTTTGGGCATGCTTGCACTGGTGCTAGGCTGAGAGGGAAGAAGGGCCAGGGGGTGCTGCCTCTTGAGTTGCAGCAGCATAGATGTGGTCATGAAGTTTGCCACCAGGGCAAACTGTGAGGAACTACAGAAGGATCTGGCACTATTGAGTGAATTGGCATCTGAATGACATGCAATTCGATGTACATGTGTGTAAAGTGATGAATCTGGGTAAAAATAACCCATACTATATCTACAATATGAAGGGCTCCATATTAGCTGTTACTACACAGCAAAGTGACCAGGGAGTCATTATGAACAGCTCACTAAAAACATAATCAGTTCAGTGCTTAGCAGCTGTCAAAAAGGCAAACAAAGTGTTAAGGAATATTCAAAAGGGAATTGTAAACAAAAGAGAAAGTGTCATTATGTCCCTTTATAAATCCATGGTGCATCCATACCTTGAACTCTGTACCCAATTCTGGTCCCCACACCTCAGAAAGGATATGGAAAAATTAGAAGGCACAGAGAAGGGCAACAAGAATAATTAGTGGTATAGAGGGGGTTCTATATGAGAAGAGACTATCATTCTATCTTAGACATCTGTACTTATTTGTATTTTGGTTTCTTCTATCTCAGAGGCAGTAGCATAATGAAAGGCATTGGCAACTGGGGCAAAGCCCAGTTCCAGGTACTGACTCTGGTGGGGAGGGGGCACAAAAATAGTAGATGTGCTGCCAGTCTGTCAGACATAGCCTGGGCAATGTTTGTCCAGCTGCAGTTCTTTAGAGTGTGATGGCAGATCACATTCCTAATGATATGTCCTCCTCTCCAGTAGGCCCCTGCAAAGCAGCTGATATTCAGTTCAGATTCAGGGGACAGCAATTCAATTCGGTGATTTGAATCACCATCCCAATTCTATTCAGCCAAATCTCCGAATCAGCCAGGCCAGGCCTATCCTTCACCCCTCTCCCAGCCTGGCAATAGCTACCTCAGCTCCTGGCACTGTTTAAAAATAAATCCCTGGATTGCCGGGTGCTGCTGGGTAGTGAGTGACCCCTGCTGCCCCCCACTGTCCCACACTGCATGAAGGGCTCTGCATGAGCCCCCCAATTCCCTCCTCTCATTCCCTGAGCCCCCCCATGGGTGCTCCACATGGGTCAGCTCTGGCCCTTTAAGAAAAACAAAAATAACAAAAAAACCCAGGACTCACCACTCCTGCTGGTGGGGGTGATCCCTGCTGCCCACCACTGCCTTGTGCCACATGGGGGCTCTGCACAAGCCCCTGAAGCCCTGAGGCTGCTGAAGGTGTGGTGAGTCCCGGGGCTTTTCTCATTTTTTTCTTAAAGGGCTGGATCTTGTCTGGGAGGGACACCTGTGGGGTGGCTGGGGGAGCAGAGGGGTGGGGGGCTTGTAGCAGAGCCCCCCTCATGAAGTGGGGGGCAGTGGGGAGCAGCAGAGATCACCCTGCTGCCTGGCAGCACCAGATGAGCACCAGGACTTTCCTTTAAAGTACCAAGATGGGGTGGGGGCAGCCATGGGGGTGGCTGGGGAAGTG
>NW_017728951.1:58440329-58463878 GCF_001723895.1 Crocodylus porosus
GGGGAGCAGGGGGGTTGAGGAGGACTGGGGGAGCGGGGGGTCAGAGGGGCTGGCAGGGTGCCCCAATGATCCCCTCCCCCAGCTCCCTTCCCTGCCCCAGCACTTACCAGTTCAGAGGCAGTAGCAGCTCCCTGCTGCAGCCAGCAGAAACTGCACAAATCATTAAAGTTCTTGAAATCTTTTCTGAAGATCTGGAGAGCTTTGAATCAATTTGGACCTTTAAATTGTTCCCCTGATTCGATTTAGATTTGGAGATTCTGTCCCTGAATCAGGTCAAATCTCCTCCAGATTGAATCACCACCTGAAGCTTCACACAGCCCTACTGTCTGGCACTGAGTATACAGTACAGGCCACAACAGCAGCAGCCACAGGATGAAATGACCAGTAGTATCCTAACTTTTGCCTCTACAGATGGTTTGCAAATGAAAAGGAAAGGTGTGTGTGTGTGTGTGTGGTGCGTTGTTAAAACCTATTTAGCTGAAATGTCCAACAAATACTTGGGAGGCAAGAAATCTGTTAGACATTTAACAACATTTCAATAAAGTATGACTATGCATATAAGGCAGTCTCCAGTGACTGCTTGTTTCCAACCTGATGGCTTGTCTAAAAGGAGTTGCAGATGGGGGTTAGCTTGTGCAGTGGTACAGAAATGAATTATATTGTTTTATATCAGGGACCTTACATAAATCTAACAAGGGAAAAATTCACTTGACATCACTGATATTTCTAAGGTACTGTAGCACAAGATTGGGCGGGGGGGGGGCTCTTTCTTTAAAAAAAACCCCAAATCATTCTATATCTCTTTTCTACATCAAAAAGGAAAAGAAAAAACCCTTTATTGTTTTTCCTGGTTATCCTTAAGGTAAGAATTATTAAAATCTTATGTCTTAAATCTAAGACAAAGGACATTGAAATGGGGGTTACTGATGTTGGAAATGAATACACCACCATATGACAACTAAATCCCTGAAAACCTGAAAGATCAGTGGCATGTTGTATGTCTGGAGTTCTTACTTAATTATGAAACTTGCTTTATCCAATATCTCGAAAACAGAAGCTGCATTCCACCTGGATACTGAGGGTGATTTACATTGAATGCCTGTGTGTTATTTCAGACAACTTATCCTTTTTCAGATGAAGAATAAAAATTGAAGTAGGGCAAGATTTCAGCTGCTTAGATTTGGGACGCTCCAAAGAAGTACATTTGAAAGTCAGAAAGTTCCAGTAAAAGAGAGACGTCTTCTTATCTGTATCATATTTTTGTAGTTTGGGGACTTTTCCTTCTATGAACCATTATTCAATTACCTTCTTTTGACCATAGACAGGGTAGTTTATGTACTACAGATCAAAAGATACCTTTATACCACATGGTAAATGAGCCTGGTAGCCCCTCTGGGGAACAGACAAGTGTTTTACCTAGAATTGAACATTTCCTGTATCTGAATGGGAAAAGAACTTCTTCTCCTAAGTTCTAACCAATAGAAATAATAGGAGTATGAAAAGTCTTTTACAAATTGATAGAAACCAGCACCAGGTGGAGGGAAAGCCCATGTACTCTTAGAAAGTAAGTAGTACTCTTAGAAAGTTGTCCATGTACTCTTAGAAAATAAGAATGATTTTCTGTTCACTCCCATTGATGACTGTGTTTCTTAAAATTAATATACCCCCACTGTTGACATCAGTTAAATTATTTACAATGACAGTGCCTCCAGACATATCTTATGATTGGAAATGGTGGCTCATGAAGCTGGGTGTAGCACAAAAAACCCTAAAGACAGCCCTTGCTCTGAAGGCCTTACACTTTAAGGGTGTGAACAAGTGTTTGCTGCACCTGGTATCATTAAAGTGCTTCTGGGTGCACATCTATATGTGTAGCATGTCAGAAGCAAATTGAGTCCTACAGGAACAACCTAATCCAGTCCTGCTCCTTCCCTGCTCTGCCCTCCTGCAGCAGCCAAGGAGAGCTCCAGGTGTCCCTAGGTGCCAGCCCCAGTTTGGCAAGAGGCACAGGGGCTTACCCACAAGCTCTAGAGACCAGCAGGAATCTTCCCCTGCTGTATGGGCAGCTCCATCCCAGCTAGGGGGGAAATCAGGCTGGCCTCAAGCCCCAGGGGGATGTGCTGCCCCTGGGGCTGGGGCCAACCTGATCTCCCCCCAGGTGGGGCAGAGCTGTTGGCCAAGGCAGGACAGCCATCCCCCAGTCCACAGAGTTCCGAGCTTAGCTAGGCAGCAGAGTGGCTCCCTGCTGCCTGGGCTGACCAGGAGCAATTTGCTCTCAGTCAGCATCTACACATTCAGTATGATGCGTTATTTAATGCGACATTTTTTTTGTATCCCAGTTGTATCTACAGGTACTCAAAAACACCACATTAAACTAATATACTGCAGAGTAATTACTGCACATGTGTAGATGGTGATGCTTTACTGTACATTAGATTAGACTAATATACAGTACAGCATCTTGTGTAGACACATCTGGTAAGTAACTCAGGGAGTTGAGGCCGTGGAACTGGCTGAATCAAGGCGAGCTGGTGGGCTTGGAGAGGGGTATTGCTTGGTAGGGAGGGGATGGTTCAGGGAACTAAAAATAGTACCATCAGTGTCAGGGCGGGTAGGGGGTAGAAATAGCACAACGCCAGAGCTGGAACAAGTAGCTGGGCTTCCCTAATCCCAGGGCTGTTTGGGAACATTTGCAGGTGTTCTCTAGATTACATGCACTGAGTTAGATCAGGTGCACAGTTTTTGGCTGATATAAACCCACTGAACACCTGCACAACTGGACATTTGGATTCATCTGACCCTGGTTAGATCAGTCCAAATGTAACATTTGTACATATCCCAAAATAGCAGACAGACACCACCACTATTATAGTCACTATTAAACACTGGCACTATTATAATTCTGATTTACAGATGGAAAAGTAGAGTACATAGAGAGATAAACAGATTTGCCTGACATCACACATGATATCTATGGTGTAACTGTGAACAGAACCCAGATCACCAATGAAGCAATTTGCAAATTCATTCTGGGCTCTTCATTGACTCTGAGAAAGAGAAAAGGCAGTGCATGTCACAGGCCAGCTGGGTACTGTGAGTATATCAATTTAGCCACTCAGCTGTTTGGTTCAGGATTGAGGAGGCAGAGTTGGGAGTAAAACAATGGCAAATTTATTATAGCTTACACACATAACATTTAACAAAGAAATAAATGCAATAAGCAGATAATGCAATATTAAAGAGCTAATAGTAAATAATAACAGATTATAACAACAGATTACTAGATCAATCTGTTGCAGGCCAGCTAGGCACTGCGAGAATATCAACCCCTGGGTTGTTTAAAACAAATAGATAGACATGGGTTGGCAACTTATCGGCAGTCCCTTAATGCCAGGTGCACGACAGGTGATTCCAGCGAAGTCAGGTGTCCCCAGTCAACACTGTCCAAAGGATTACTGGGGAATGTCCCTTGGTCAGGATCCAATCCTCACTCACACCGGGAGTCCAGAGTCCGGGCTTGGAACAGCAATTTCCATCCTGCTATCTTCTTTCTTTCCCTTTCCTGTTGGTCACCTGATCCCCGCACTTTTTATACCTAGTTTTATGCTAATCTGCTGGCCTTAGGGCCATTCACAGTATTGTTTTATAGCTATTATCCTACAGGGTTAAAAGGTGTTAGAAATCATTATAATAAGTTACTGCCCAAGCTTGGGTTTATCCAATAAGAAAATTGCAAGACAGCATCTTTAAGTTTAAAATTAACATTACCCCGCCTAAATCCAGCCCCTTCAGAACTCTCTGGCTATGCTTTTTTGAGATGTCCTTTCTTGAAATGTACTGGATAAGCTAGGCAGTTGAATCCAGTTTTTATCATCATCATGGCTAAATTCTGAGCAAGAAAGAACTATTAGATCAGCTAATTTCACTGCTATAGTTTTGTCTTTGAGGCCTAGTCAGTTCCACAAACAGTTACAAGTTACATTTGCAGGTTACAAAAATACAAGCTTTATATTAGACAAAAGTTCCAAATGCCTCTAAGAAGCACATATTTATTGGTTATTAATTTCTTTGGTTCTGGCTGTCACAGATGGGAAAAAGCCTTTTCAGGAACAAGTGGATTTATCTGTCTGTTTCCCTGTGAGGTCAGGGCAACTCTCAGGATCTCAATATTGTGCTGTTAGACAGGAGGGTGTGACACAATTGCACATATACAAACACATAAAGCAATTAGGTACATACACCCACATACTACCAGCTCAGGCACATACACATCCAAACCAGCCTAAGCACATGCATACTTATCACCAATTCAAGCACATACACTATACACCCCAAAAGTTAGACACAGATCACTAATTAGTATATCATGCACACAATGACATATATATATATACACACACTCACCAGTTCACACACATACAACCCACCTACACATGCATGCTGATAAGTTCCTAACTTGGATGGTATAGTGTGTATGTGTGTGCTTGGGGTACCTGGGAGAAGGTTCTGGTGAGAGAGAGAGAGAATTAAAGTGTATGGAGTGAAAGTTGCTAGACCTGGGATTAGAACCGGTAGACTACAAAGAAGCTGGCTGAGGAACAGAGGCTTGGGTTTGACTTAAGGTAGACTGGGTCTGGGAACTGAGGCAGAGAGCTGTGATATTGGAGGGGATGGGGGGGGCAGATAAGTGGTGGTAAGGAGGAGACAGCCAGGAAAGAAACTAAGGCAGAAACCTGGTTGCTCAGGGGAAAAGGAAAAGGCAGTGGGGATAACACAGCAGTAAAAAAAACCAGGGGGTTTGGAGGCAGAGAGGACCTCAGGACAGGTGTTGGAGGTGGCAGTAAGCCAGAAGCAGGAGAGGGAGAAATGAGACAGAAGTTACAGGGGCGAGGAGCAGGGCCAAATCATAGTAAAGCAAAACCGAACTTAGGGGTTCACATAACAGTTTTATTAAACAGACAACACACTACACAGCCCCATGAAGTTATTGGTTCACACACACACACACACACACACACACACACACACACACACACACACACACACACAAGCACTCACAATGGCAGCAGGAGAAAGAGACTCAGTGGAAGGGCTGGATTCCAGGTAGGGAAGAGAAGCAGAGTCCAAGTGCTTGGTTGAAAAGGGGGTGGGAGGTGATAGCTACCCATCCAGGCTAGAACGGGGTCCTTGTCCAGTAGGTGTTGTCCAGAGGGGGGTTGCCGGCAGGGCCTCTGGGTGGATAGGTGGTGTGGCATGGTGCTGGTCCAGATGGAGAGGGCATCGCACCGGGTTTGTCTTCACTGCCCCTTTTTATAGGGACAAATCTTGTGTGACAGGAGGCATGCCCAGGCAAGGGTCAACTCCTGGTGTACTGAGCATGTGTGCTCTATGCAGGGATGTGCAGTTTGAGGTGTCTGTAATGGTGAGAGTTGCTGGTTCTGCAGGGTCTTTTGTCTTTCAAATGCTGGGTTCTTGTCTCTGTTCCTGGGTGAGTTCTGTGGTTCCTGGATAAATCAATGCGAGGTGATGGCCTGGTCGTTACAGGCCATTCAGTAGAGGCCTGCTACCATTGTATTTCAATCACTCTCATTCATCTGTGAACCAATTTACATGGGAGGGGTACATGAATCATACAATTGCAACACAGGGCATACCCAGGCAGAGGACACAAGATGGAGGCTTGACATACAAAATGGAAACTTGACATGACTTATGCTAACTTACATATATATAGGCCTAAAACAGTAATCACACAATATAAAAGCAGTACAAACATAATAATAATCACTTATAAAACAGTGGGTATTGATATCAAAATAGCAGGGAACTTATTTGCAAAGGGGAGAGAAAAAGAAAACTTACTACCTAAAATAAAATGTCAAAGCTTATCCTACATGTTAGCTTACTTATACTTATTTATAGGGAATAGAGAGGGAAAGAAAATGTCAGAAATGGTTGGGGAAGGGGTGGGAATGCATTTTAAATGAAATAAAAAAAGAAAAACTGAGGGGTTTGCTACATGTCCTGTGCTGTCTTCCTCAGCTGAGTTAATAATGTATTTTTTAAATAAAACCTTTAGAACAGGTGTTTTTATAGACATAAAGAGACACACCACCATCAAGTGACAGGCTACTCAACATGCTGACACTCACAGGAGGATGCATATTGAGGTCCTGGAGTCTTCTTTAGTTGGTATAAAATTAGTGTATGCATTGTCTTAAAAACGTTACCTATGCATAATCATTTCAGTGATGATAATTGCAAAAATAGAAGTGTGCTAATGGACTCGTTTGAATATAAGTTTGTAATACAAACTGTCTCAGGTATTGCTTCTTCCTTGTTTCCTGGGCAATTACAGCTACAATAACATGCCAATCCCACTATAAAGAAGAGACTTCTTTTTTGTTCATTAAGGATTTTGTTCTGGATTACATTTTGAACTTCCAAGTTTAGATGTCTGTCTTTACTCTCTCTTCATTCCTGAAAATATAAATGAATACAGATTTGTCCAAACTTTAAAAAAGTTGAGAACCTCTTTATGTGAACTTGATTTCTGCAGCTCAGCATGTTTTTGATTAAGTGTGGGTATGCGCTTGTGCATGAGAAGCAGAAATTGCCTCACCCCTTGGTCCTTTTCATCACTTAATTTCTTCAAGAGGCATATCGATGTGCCATAGACATATTGAAGTACACTTCGTTTGAATCAGCAACAGCTATTTTCTTACATTTATCTTCTCTTTCTCTTTATTAGTCAGTATATTTGCATAAAAATGAGCTGTTTCTTATAAATTAATTTGGTTTTGCCTGCCTGCTACCTAAAATCATAACTAGAACTGTCAAGTAATTTATTAGATGTTTCGTCCCTTTTCTTAGCAACAGGATTTTTATTAACAGCCCACACTTTTTTAATGCAATTGTTATTTGCTAAAACTTTTTCCTAATAATCTCTGTCAATAACTCTCCTATGAACAGGTCATTCTTGTTTTTCAAATATGAAATGTAACCTCTGTAAAATAATTCTGTATACCTCTGGAGATATATATCTATAGATATAGATATATCTATAGATACACACACACACACACACACACACACACACATATTAATTCTGAATGGAGAAACAAGTAGCATGGTACCTTTTCTTTTCTTTCACTTCTGATTGTATGAAAATTAAGGTTTTTCTTCTTGTCTATTTATATATTCAAAATTATGATTCTGGGAATCATCAGCAAGAGCAGATGAACTTTTAATTATAGATTCTTTTTAACTTAAACAATAATAGGAGGCGAGAATAAAAGCAATACAATGTTTGAACAGCATTTTTTAATAATGGAAAATTATTTTAGGTTTCTCTATGGATCTGAGGCAGGCTCACATTGATCTCAGTGGACTTTGGACCAGGTATCTGAAAGCTGTAAGAATACACACTTATTGGCTAGGAGCAGACATTCAACAAGCCCAAGCCTGAATTGATTCACCCTTTGCAGGTTAATCTAACTGCACAGCTTAAAATGATTAATTACTGGATAGACAATTAAATCAGGAAATGCAGCCACATGGCTGAAGTGGCTCAAGCCAGAAGTTGTGGGGTACTAGAGCATGGCTGCTATTCACTGCCAAAGGGGAAGGAAGAAAGACACCCTCCAAGGCTCTCACCCCTCCCTGCTGGAGTGGAGGGGTGTGGCCAGGCACCAGCCGGGGCTAGCACAACACACAGGATGCCAGCTACCAGCCTGGGGGAGGTGAGGGCAGCTGCTGCCACAATGAGGAGTAGGGATGAGGAAAAAATCCTCTCTCTGAAGCAAGCATGTATAGAACACAGCAGTTTGCAAAGCATACAACAGGGAACTACCAAAAATCTTCACCTAAGCTAAGATATAGCCCAGTGAAACACAGCATACACAACTTAGTCTAACTTAAAATGTAAACCAGGAAGACAAGAATTGGTCTGACTAATCCTGAGAGCAGTGTGTCTCCTTACAGCCAGGCATTCAGTAAGGCTTTGTTTAGGTATTCCCGGCTTTTACATGTTCTGATGTATAAGGAGGAGGAGGAAATGTCAATACAAATCAAAATATCTTTTTACAGCTTTGTCATAACATTTCTTTAATTCATCAAGCCCCTTTTTTAAACTTATCAAGCACTACTTTTATTAAGTAAGACTTTCTGAAACCTCCTGAAAGTTTGTATCCTTTTAGTTCCATCAAATCAAATGATCTGAGAATTAAAAAAAAAAGTTTCTGCTGGAGGAAGATGAATATATATGAGCTGCTGTAGTTTTTATTCAGAGACTGAAATTTTGCTTTTTTACTCTTTCTGAGTCAAAAAGAAAATGGAATGTATTCCCAAAACTCTATAACCTAGAACGGTAATAATGATGAGAGTGTTAACAATAATCTATATTCAAACTAGTAAAGGTAGAGACATGTCATGAAAGACAGATAGCTACTCTGAAGAGACTGTAATTTAAATGTAAAATATATTTTATTAATATAGCTGATATCCTTTCTTCTTTTTAAAATGTTCATTATGTATGGCAGGTGCTTATAGGCTAAAATCTTGGGTAAGATAGACAAGATAGACACAGCAAAATTGTGTACACAGGCACATCTGTGCCAGGCCAGATAGTCATAAAGTGTGCTGTCAGGAAAATATGCACCAATCAATTGTTGCTGCTGTCATTTATAGCATGTCATTACAGTGGCTTTGGCCACACCAGGTTTTAATCTCGTAAGCATGCCCAAGACTGAGACCCTGGGACCAACCTGTGTTGCACCTTGGCAACACAGAAAAAAAATCAAGTACACATTATTGGGAGATGGGGTAATGTGATATTCATAGAGCAGGAGTAAAAGCATGTAGGCATATTTTCATGGCACTAGTCCCGAGCACTGTCTGACACAAAGTGGACATATTTATGGAATGAAAATAGTCCAAATGGTATTTGAATTACTGTTATCATGTTCACATTTTTATTTATAACAACAGTTTTTGTTTTGAAGTGTCAATTGGAAATAAAATTCATTTCCAAATGTGAAATTGCATAAAATGTTATTTTGGCATGTCAAATTGGTTGTTTCCTGTCAAACATATTGGATAATTCCATTTTGCTATTTCCTATTTGAATTTTAATAGAAATTTTCATTTTGTGAAAATGTTCAACATTCCAATTTTTCATCCTGATCTGGAATGAAAAGTAATATGGAAAATGCCAAATTTCCAGTGCAAGGAAAATTCCAAATAGTTTTATTTCTGACCTTCATTACACTTGTATCAATGATTTTCCAATATTGATCCTCTTGTAAATCAAAACCAAACCATTTTAGACACCAGTGTAATTCTCTCCCTGCACAATTTTCCTAGTAATGGTGGCAAAATATCAACTTTCTGTATGTATAGATTAATATTATCTATCTCCTAGCCTTTTCCATATAGTCTATTTGTTTTTTATGATTTACTTGGCTCCTTTGTATACCTTACTGAAAATTTTGACGAGATCTGTCAGTCACAGATATGTAGATATGTTTAACCCATTTTCCTAATCAAGGATTTTTCATTAATACGACAAATTTTAAGATATATTTGATATTTAAAATTGTTTCATAATAATTCTGTTTTGTTCTACTTTTTCATGAAAAAACACCTTTATTTCCTAATTTAATTGTTAATATGAAAAATATGGTTAGAGAAAGGGTTCTCTACATTCAGTTATTTCATAACTGAGTTTTTGAGAGGTCAATTCATTCTCTGCCTCTCTGGTGCACAAGCCGCAAAGCACTCCTTAGCACCCCTACAAAGTTAGTATCTTCAAGCCAAGAAACAAATCCCACAATACTACAACGTTGCACAGGAAAGGACTAAGGGAAACCTGAAGAGAATCAATGGAATCATAAAAAGTAGGACTGGAAGAAACATCACTGTCAATGTCCTGTCACTACAAGGACATGAAATGGTACTTAAATATACTTGAAAGGAAGAAAACAAAGGAAGAGGACCATGCTCCTTGCCACCCCCTCCACTTTCCATAAGGATGTTTCTGTTCATAGTACTTTCTGTAAAAAAGTTGAAGAGTAAAGTGCACAAGCCCTTTAGGTTCAATATATATACCAACACCATCTATTGTGGTGCACTTATCATTAAAGTTGCCTCAGTGACTAATAATGAAATAAGAAAAAAATGATCAACTCCTTTTACTGTAATAACAAATGCATAACAAATAATAAATGGACATTAAAAAAAAAACTAGGGATGCACAGTCCTTGATAACTTGAATTCTGACCCCATAAAAGGGAAACAAGAAAAGCAGATTCTCCTGGACATCTCCACTCTGGCTTCAGGTTTTAATTCCATATAAATTGTTAGACCTCAAGTCCATGCAACACCCAATGACTAGTGATACAACAGACTAATGCCATCATGCATCACCTGCACACATTGCTCATCAACAGCTTTATTCAAAATGAAGACAGCTTCAGGAAAGCTCCCCACAAAAAACAGGGAGCAGCCACAAATATTAGTTTTTCCATATCTATACACCTTGGTTTATGCTTATTAACATTTATCCCATCTCTGTCCTTCCTTTGTTCCACCCTTAGTCCTTCCCATTTTAAGCTCCGCCCCTTTTGCTGTTTGATTCATTAGCATTGAATTGCCTATGCATTTTACTTATTTACATATATTTTTCTTATGAGTGCATGTCTAAGACCCTGACCCCACTTCTTCAGCTACTTGGGCAGACTTTGACCAAAGCCTGGAAGCTTCTGGAGGTGTCTTTACCAATCACTATTCACCTTTCTGCATATGTTTATCTTGGATTCTGTTACCAGTTACGTGTTGTCTTTCACCTTCCAGTCTGTTTTTCAGTCCCAGTTTGTACCATCTTCACATTCCTAAGATGTTACCTCATTTGCAGCACACAGACTTACAAAGACTCACTTGAAAATGGTTGACACAGTTAAGATGGTTACTTAGCATAAGTATTCATAAACAAAATCTGCTTTATCTCCTAATGGTAGTCATTGTTTTCATCCTGTTGCTTTTACATAATGAGATATATTTTACGACACCACTATATTGTTAGGAAAATGCCTGCCTAAGCATCTTACAGGGTTACTTTTAATATACTATTCTGCCTTGTGATTAGCAGCTTTGCTAGACCACAGGTTATAGCCTTTTATTCAGCTGCAAATCCAATGCTCCCCAACATACAAATACTGTCACCCTAACACAAAGAACAAAGAATAAGCAGATAAGCTTCCTGTCAGAAAGGTACTCTCTTTTTCACAGAGGGTTTCAGTAGAACTGAACTCTTTGGCCCCCAATGCAGCAGTGCTTGTAGAAGTTGGTTGCTAGTTTCATTTTTCCTCCACTGGACATGTGTGGCACATCTAACATGGCTGCCACATATCACCATTTCCCCATTAACTGTGTTCAAGAGGATCTCACTGACCTTTCTGAGATAAATGCAGTATCTGTCCATCACTCCACTGGGCATGCTTAGATCTCATTTTAAAAAATTCCCTGTTACAGTATAATGGATACCTTAGAATTATCAATCAATCTGACCTCGAGCAATAAGTTCAGGTATAAAATATGTCAATGCTTTCCATACTGGTCATTTAAAACACAAC
Source organism: Crocodylus porosus (assembly GCF_001723895.1). Classification (NCBI taxonomy): domain Eukaryota; kingdom Metazoa; phylum Chordata; order Crocodylia; family Crocodylidae; genus Crocodylus; species Crocodylus porosus. Next base: position 58,451,960 of record NW_017728951.1, read on the forward strand.
GATCCAGTCAATGTGTTTTTCACAAATCTATTCATGAAATCCTGCCTCACTCCCCGCCCAAAATCAAAACTTCTGTGTCTTAAATAATCTCTGGATTTCACCCCAAACTCTGCTTGTCCCCTTTGTTAGCTATCACCTCTGATTACTTCTATAATGCACTTCTACACTGATAATAAAAGGGCTGAACTGAATTGTTATCCAAATCAACAAAACCACAAGGCTGTAATGATGGTAAGTTGTTCACTGCACTTGTTACATGGAAATCAGAGAGAAAATGAAAGTCTAGTTTAGTGGAAAATGCACAAGGAGTTGATCCTAAATAACACACAATTCAAACACTGCAACCTCTCTAAATAAAGACTGGCTGAGTGCATCCCAATGAACGTGTATCTACAGTGTCTCAAACCCATTTGAGGCAGCACAAACTACAAACTACATGCTGCACACGTGCAGTTCGGTGCACTGGTCTATTTGTTTTGGGGGGTTGTTTGATTTTTCACTGTCAAAAAATACACTGCTAAAAAAGCATCATTGCACATACAGCAGCCACATGCACCACCAGGCTCCAAGCAGCCAGCTCAGTGCTGCTGCCCCAGAAGCCCCCCAGGGCCCCAAGTAAGACTGTTAGGGCCAGTATAGGTGCTGGTCCCAGCCTCCCATACACCAATCAGGTCACTTTTCTGTGCATCAGAGCTCTGTGCATGGGTATGCCCAGGGACAAATAGCAGTGGCACATATTTGTGCTGCTGTTATCTGTCCCATGGGAGATTCACATTGTAGCATGAAATGAACTTATGTAGTTGTTGTTAACATAAAGCGCAATGGTAGTGAAATGTAACCATGTTAGTTTTGTTCTGTAAGTAACTTGAAAACTCCATTTTGGGCTTAGCCCACCAAGTCATGTATTAGCCACCACTGAGTGGGGAGGCTACTGGGGAAGGAAGCAACAGATTCTGAGGAACAACAAATGACAAAAGGGTATGCACAAAAGGAGTGAACCAGCTGGGGACACTGAGCAGACCTGTGGTTCATAGGAGATGTATAAAAAATGAGGTTGGAAGGTCTGGAAAATAAAGTACTAAACCCCACTTAAAGTTAAACATAGCCTTTATTCTATCCCATACAGCCATGTGAGCAAGCACAAGTTCCAAAAAAACACATTAGGTCGTGTATAAAGGTACATGTAGATGATATGGGTGCAGGAGGAAAAGGTCTGGGTAAAGTATTGTAAAAACATGAGATAAACTTGAAGATGTAGCCTCTCTCTTCCCCTATCACTGAATAGTTGTCCACTATCACTTTATATTAGTTTTAGAATGCTACTTGAAATGGATGGTCTCTTTGTCTCAACATAATTTATAGCTACTTACTTTATTGTTCCACTGTTAATATATTTCATTTGAATATCCAAGTTATTCAGGTTCCTGAAAAGAATTCTGATGACAAGTACATTTATTAACATTTATCTATCTTATCTTCTTATCCAAGTTCTTATATTAGCACCTATAACTGTTATATTTAAGTGTTTTTCACAATTAAACAATGACAATAGCCATATGTTTCTTTTGCTATCTTTCTTAGCAAAATGTAGCCCTGGTACTTTCTTTTGGCAAGTATGATATCTTTTGTTTTTCCAGGGAAGTGATCAGATTTTTTCTTTTTTTTTAACCATGAAAAGCAAACCAAAAATCTTTTAAATTGAATCCTTAGTTTAAATTTGAGAAGTTTCACCAATATTGTTTCAACATAAATATTTTAGTGTTCGGGGTTTTAGATTTCTAAATAAAAATGGTTTTTTTAAACACAAAAATCAGCTATTGTGATGTAAATGTAATGAGTGTAACAGCAGAACAAACCAAGGGGTAGCCTTTAGTAGGGCTGTGCAAAATTTTGCCGGATGTTTCATTTCAATGCTGTTTCAACTCATTTCAAGCTTGAAACAGTGAAATTGAAATGAAACAAAGGCCTTTGAGACAGCCTCAAACTGAAATGAGGGTAGTCAAAACATTCTGAAAGTTTTGAAATATTTTGAGTTTTGAAGTTGGGCTTGCCTGCAGGGAAACAGAAAGTAAGGAAAAGTAGTAAGAGGGGGGAGGACTGCTCTCTTATTAATTGTGTAGCTGGCCAGTGACTGTGATCCTTCCCTGAGGTCCCTTCCAATCCCAGTGCTCTGGAGGAGGAATGGAAAAAGAGCATAAAAGGAAGTATTGTTTAAACTGGCCTGCTTTCTGCCCTGGGGTCTGACAGTTACTGAGCTATCTTCCAGTATCTCAGGAGCATTACACAATGAAAGTTATTATTACCATTGATTTGAATGATTTCCTACTTGCTAGCCTAGCAAGTGAGATTCCACAATATCTTTTGCTTTCTTTTAGAACCTGTTATTTTATTATTATATTAATTGATTTATTCATTACCATTTTATAATTGTATTAGATATTACACTACAGAATTTATATAGGAAGGGAGATACATATATTTTTATTTTTATAGAATTATACCTTGTGGCATATTCCATTATAGAGTGTATATAGAAATGCAGATACATGTATATATTTTTATAAAAACAAGATTATGAAACACACCATAAAGTGTGGTGGAAAGGAAACTGGCAAGCCTTCAGAGAGGGTTGGAAGAGGAGGCAGAGAGAGAGGTGTAAGTCCCTACCCACCCAAACTCAGATGCAGCTTCTTTCCTACAACTAACAGGGATGAGGCTTCCACAAGCAGCAAGGAGAGGAGAAAAGTTCCAGTGCCACTGCCTGTGCATGACAATGCATCCCCTCCAAGAGCACAGCCATAACCCACGTCACCACCACCACCACAACCACCAGCAGCACCAACACCAGTATGACAGCCTCCTACACCCCCATGTCACTTCCCATGCTGAGTTTTCCAGAGGAAGAGCTGGAGCTGGATCTGAGTGTCATAGCAAGGGAAGGAGGTGGAATCAGCTGCATTCATGCTTCACACCCCTCAAGTGTTCCCTAGAGCCAGATCTCCTTCCCCAGAAGGAACTGACGAGGAGGCTGAGGTAGAGATTGTGGAGGAAAGCAGCCCAACTGAGTCTGCTACTCCTGTTGCTGTGCCTCGGCCTGCTGAGGAGGGGGAAATTGCAGGATCCACTCATGCACCCACACCCCAGAAGTGAGCAGGTAGTGTGGTCTGGGATCATTTTGAGCTGGCAGATGTCCCATATAGGTTATCTGCCTGCACTGCTGAGCCTAAACCAGCCATGTCAAGGGAACAAAACACATGAGCACTACAGAGATGCTGACGCATCTCCACAGGCACTACCCTCTTGCCCTTGCTCCTCCTCAGCCTTGCACCAGTGGGAGCATGCCAGAGGGAATTTCCCCTCTTGCTCCAAAGCCTCAATCCTCCTGAAACAGACCCAGGCCACCCTGGAACAGTGGAGGAAAGGTGGAAAGAAAGGGGGGCATGTTGCAAGGGTCAATGAGATCACCCAGAGCACTGGGGAGATGCTTGCTCTGGATGGCAAGCCCTTCTCCTTAGTTGAGTGGCCAGGGTTCAGGCAGCTCGTGGTGCTCATGGCCTCATACTACCAAGTGCCCATAGGCACCACCTTCAGCAAGACAGTGGTGCCCTTCCTGTTCAGACATGCAAGGGTTACTTGAGGGAGGAGCTGTGCAAGGCCAGTCCACAGGTATTTTTACACTTCACCTTGGACAGCTGGAACAGCCAGGGTAGAGATAAGACCTACCTCTCCCTCACAGAGCACTGGTGTGACCAGTCAGGCCATCATTCAGCTCTCCTTCAAGGCAAGGTGATGGATGAGTCCCACATGGCAACAGAGATCATGGGAGCCATGAACCGCTTGGTGCAGAGGTGCCTCATTGGGCAAGGTAAGCTCACCCACAGGTTTATGGTTACCAATAATGTGGCCAAATTGGTCAAAGGTGTCTGTGGATGCCAACTTTGTTGGAATCCACTATGTGGCACAGAAGTTCCACCTCATAGTCAGGAACACCTTGGAGAGGGACAGAGCTGCCAGTGACAGTGCCAGCACCACCAGCAAGCTCATTTAAAAATGCATGAAGGTGGCAGGCTACTTCCACCAGAGCTTCAAGGGGGCAAGATGCTTATTTTCTTGTTTGGTCTTTCAGCACTGTTTTCCAGCCAGTGGTCTTCATATACCACTTGGCTTTTCTGTGGAATTATGCTTCCAGAGAAGTCAGTCCTCAGAGCAATCCTAAAAATCTTGGAATTTAGCACAGAAAGAACAGGTCATTAAACCTGAGAACATATAAAATATTTTAAAATTCACACTAATGCCCTGCAAAACCTGTTCACCACACCAGTCATATGTAGTTTCATGAGATTCTCACAGTAATTCACTTCACTGACATTTTAGGCACATCCACCTCTGATGTATAAAGAAGTCAAAAGACCCTCTAGCGCACTAGTACAGTTTAATGTAATGTAAGTATGAACAAGAGCAGCCACCAGAGCAGAAGTTCTGAGGAAATGTCTCAGAATTTGAACTCCTAAACAACTTGAATTCGTGCCTGCACTGAACTGCTATACTAGCCCAATTCAAAAAGTAATGTGATAGGAATTCTGTCAATGAATTCTCAACATACTGAAATGTGAACTGCAGAGTAGCTGAGGTAGACACTAATACAGGTCGAGAAATGGAGCTGAAACAACTCAGTAAAAATCTCAATAGTGTTGCCCCTTTTAGCAGCTATGAAAAGAACATCCCAGCAATTTTAAGTACAGTCAACTATCTCATTGGTTGGAGACTAAGTCCCAGATATGTATCATCACAGGACAGGACCAGCAATTCTCTGCTGACTCAATCCTGAGTAATTTTTCCTTGGTTTTAAATTGACACTGATTGTACATATCTTCTTATTCATATGAACAAACAGTTCTGGATCTGTCTAACTAACCCTACCTGTTACACAGTATGGGAATAACAGGAAGGAAGGTAGAATTACAAATACTGTGGTTATAGGCTGTTTCATATAAGAGGGATGCCCCTAGCAGAAAAGTTGGCTAATTGTGAGGGACTGAGAGCTTATCATTTAATACCAGTTAACAAATGGGTTGTTGGAAAGTTTTGCCACATTTACAGCCCTTTCCCTTCTCCTACAACTGTCCCATGTTGGAGATTTGAGCACATTAGGACAAGCCATAAAATCTCTCTGGGCATGTTTACACATTTACTAATGTGCTGCAGTTACTGCGCATTGAGATTAGTACTTGGATATCCAACTACTAAATTAATGTGCAGTAACTTGCACACAGGTTTTTAGTTATGCTTTCTGAGCAGTAGCCTAATACTATTACAGAGTAGTGTATTAGAATGTGTTTTGCTTAGCACACTATTATGCAGTGTATCAGGCTACTGCACAGTTACTGTCTCATGTAGATGCATCCCTTTAGGATTAAACTAGTTCCTTCAGCATGATATGGCAAACAACACCCCTTTGCCTTCCATGCCATTCATAGTAATTGCATAGAGGATAGTGTTCTGTGTTTACTTGTGAATGTCCAAACTTTGACAACATCCATTAAATATTATTCAGTCTCTGTGTCTCTTTCTTCCTCTGAAAAAAGTGACCTAGTCATTTAATTCCCATTTAGATCACTGTAAGGATTCATAAAGTAATGAGAACATTTAATTGGGCAGGTATCTGTATCCATGCTAGCTGGTTTGGCCTGTTCCTATATTTGGTTTTATTTGGGTATTTTATGCTATAATATTCAAAAGCAATTCATATAAGAGAAACTACAGACCTACAAAAGACTACTTTGTGTGTGTCAATCCCTAATGGAAAATATTTCCCCATCCCAATGTATTAAATATTTTAAACTATGTGATTAATCATTTGCATTTTGTCCTGATGCATGTCATTACATTTGTTCACAGATATGATGAGTAGACTAACACCGACTTACTCTTCTAATCTTAGCCTTTTTGTTTATTTATTTGAGTAAGTACAAAGATGCCTTCAATTCCGAACCCACTCTTTTAGCTGGAGTTGTATCTACATAACTTCAGAGTGAATTCTTAATCCAGTTTCTTTTTAAGGTTGAAAACAAAATGGATCAACCACAGAACATTTTGTAATTTCTACAAGTCTTTTTTTGTACTCTTTTGACTATGAAGGGAAAGACAGAAAAAAAATTTTCAATCTGTTTTTCATCTTTAGAAAACTGGTTTAGTTTCAAGGAAAAAATCCCTTTGTCAATGTTTCTCATAACTCTCTTAGCAACACAGTGGGTTTTTTTATGTTTCTGTTACTTATTTCTAGGTATACCAGTGACTATTAGGTTCTACTTCATTTTCAGAAATGGGAAAGACATTCCAGATTCCTTGGTGGGATTTGGTTCCTACACTTCCTTTAAAAGTCAAATGGATCATTATCCATTATAAGCCCTATTTTACATTATTAGTGCCTCCTATCCAGGTAAAAAATATGAGTAAGCAATGAAAGAAAAGGCAATACCTATCTCTATGTAGCCCCTGAATTCACTCTTGTCATATATTTTAAGATTAAAGTGAGTGGTTGGAAAATCCTAGGAAATCACATGAAGTTTAGCCAGATGTTATATCAAAACAGTGTTGCTTGAAAGTGTCATGCAAGTATCAGACAGGCACCAAGTTCATATCTTAAATAAGACCCATAAACCAGTATCTAAATTTTTCTAATGAAGAGATTTTTCAGTTTTCCTAATTCAAAAAATATCATAACTTTATGGTCCAACCCTGAGAGCCCATTAATGTTAGACACAACCTGAAATACTGAGTGACACTTTCTGAACAGTGTTCTGAGTAAATCTACTGGGAAATCAAACTAATAGTAAAATGTCCTGCTCCCTATCTCTACAGTTTTAAGTTTTTTTGGACCAAAAAGAGGAAAACTAAATGTATATAGTTTATGCTCAATCTCATAATACAAAAACAAAGGAAATATATAGTTCAAACTAATAGGAACAGTGTAAATTTTATCTAGTTTATCTGTAATATTTTATAAGACAGCTAATCCTCTTTGTAAGTGCAATATAGTTTAGGTTGCTATAGAGTGATACTTGGATTATAAAAATGATCATTAATAACAATGTTTTCTTCCCCTTCAGAAATGCAGCACATATTAGAGATTCTCTCATTTCTGTAGATTGTTGACCAATCATGTATGCTTAAGGCAGAAATTCCCTTGGTAGTTTGTTTTTATGCTAATATGAATATTAAATAACAGGCATAGCAGATGATAAATAAAATAATTAAAAACAGACCTTTCAAAGTACATCAAAGTATGAAATCTAAATAATTCTTGTTTTAAAGATTTTTAATTGCATGCCTCCAGGATCAGCCAGTTACCTGTCTAAGAAAGCTTATTACCATTTCCAATGTATTTAAGGTTACCAGGTACATGAAGCCTCTACTAAGTAATCATAAAAAGATTTAATTTTTCTGCAACTTGTGTTGTGGAAAATTTCAATTTTTTTACTTTCTTGGGAATGGTCCTGTGCTATTTTTTTTTTTTTGGGGGGGGGGGGAGGGGTTCTGCTTTAGCAAATAAGCAGATATTCATCACAACAACCTACAGGGAATCACTGATTGAACTGGCCATCCACCACAGATAAAAATGCAGCTAGTAATAGGAAGTCAGTGAATTTGCATATAAGGGATTATGAAGATGATACTTAGAATTTTAAGTAAAAAATTCAGAGACCAAGTTTCTGGTGTCTTAGAATCTGTAGGAAGGTTAATAAGATACAGTAAATAAAAATTGACTCCATGGTTAGTAAGAAAACTGGTGTGAAGATTCACTATACAATTTTACTGTGGATTGAAACTATTATGGAAGAAAGTGCATGCAATGAAAAGCAAGAAAACAGATGCTTTTAAAACCTTCATAAAGGAAACTGCAAAAGCATTTCCTCAGAGAAGAGACAAAGCAGTGTGGGATTCAAGAAACTGAAACTCATTCTGGAGTAATATATCTGAAGTAGACTGTATTTCAGATGCATTTAACAAGGTGCAAGTCTTCTAGGGGTGTTATACTATACACCCCCTAATCTAAAGTAAAATCTAGCCATTCTGTCATGCATCAGTTAGACTAACTAATACTTCTTTGGAACACAAATGTTTCAGTCACATGATGGAGCTGAATCTAAGGGACAGGATTGTCTTAAGGGCAAGTAAATAAGAGAAAAAGGAAAACAACTGTAGCCACGCATATTTAGTTTTTTAAATTTTCAAGGCACTTTGCAAATGTTAATTGATCCTCACAACAAGAAGTTTGGGACCAGGATTAGAATTCTAGAGAGAGCTTAACTCCCACTGTTTAGCTCTGCCCACTACATTCAAATGAAATGGCTCTATTGAAACAACCAACCAAAAGAAAACCGGTGGACCAAACCATGGCCCCTCTTCTGTCTCCTTTTTGCCACACCTTTGATATGGGAAGGAAGGTAACGCAAGAGTCAGTATGATATTTCTTTTTATTTAGTTGAGAGGAACCCTATTCCTCTCTTTTTCAGTGATGGGGTCGTAGGCCTAAAAGCTGCCTTAGAAAAATGTTTAGCATAAGAAACATCTTTTTGTGCCTTGACGTAATGAATGCCACTAACTAAAAGCAAAGCAAGTGGGTCATAGTTTATGGTGACCTTTTTATAACCCATGTCAGTGAAAAAGTTAAAAGAAAATGTGGTTTAGCAGTCTTCAGACAGCAGCCTAACAGGAAAACAACCACTGTAAAAGATGACTGGTGGATATTTATGCAATATGGTGCATACAAAAAAGAACTGTAAAAAAGTATATACAAACCTAGGAAAAAAACCCTTAAAGATGGGGAGAACAATACACAGGAAAAGAAACAACAGCTACTTGGACCCCAGTGCAGTGACAGACACTTGGCCAGCTGAATTCACTGTATCTATCAGAAGGCTTGTGTAAGAGTATCTGTTTTGACTGTTAGAGCTTTCTTAGAATTTGGGTGTTGTATTTAAAGTCTTTTTTAAATATAGGCATTTTTAATGTTTTCAATAAATTAGGATTTAAGACCAGAATAGTCTCACCGGGCATTTTATTTCCATTTCCCACTACTCCTTAACCAAATTTAGTACAATTGGGTGGTGGTAAAAACTACTAGGCCCATTCTGCTTACGCTCTCTGGGTACCTGACCTCACAATGCCAACCTCACATTAGGTCTTTGTGCTCTAGTGCAAATGGAGTATGCTGTGGAACCTTGTTGCCTTCCTGTTGCAATCACATATCCAATTTTGCATGAAAGCACACAATGTGGCCCTCCACTCATAAGTAATCTTCATCCCTTTCTCAATATATACCTTCAAGTTGTTTATTTAACTACTTTCTTTACAACTCCCCCAATTTCATTTTCTGAACACATTATTAGTTTTCTAACAATTATTAATAATGACAATATAATGAACAAAAATTATTTATTCTAACATTTTACAAAATATTAAGATGGGTTTTCAGGAACCTGCTTAGAACCTTCTTAAATTTGTCCTCAAACATTTGAATCCACTACACGGGTGTTAGTGGGGGGGGAGGGGTGCTGGGGGAAGCGGTTATCAGACATATCTACCCAGGAGGCTATGTTAAAGGAAGTTTATTATTCTCCTCGTGAAACTGGCCATTTTGGTGGGGTGAACATGGTTTTTGAAGCCACCAAAAGGCAGAATAAGGTTCTGAACAGAAGTGGAATGGCTGCCTGGCTTTCAGATCAGGATGCTTACACCCTACACGAACCGGCAAGAAGACATTTTAAAAGAAACAAGACTGTTGTTTCAGATACTGACGCACAATGGCAGGCAGATCTGGTGGATATGCAGCAGTTTTCCAAGCACAATGGTGGGGTTAAGTTCATCTTAACAATGATAGACATATTATCAAAGTATGCCTGGGCCATGGGTCTAAAAGACAAGTCAGGTGGTGAAATAGCTCGGCCCTTTAAAACTATTTTATGGAGGGTCATGTACCTCAAAAATTACAGACTGATCAGGGAAAATAATTTTTAAATAAGTCTTTAAGCAAGCTGTTAAAACAATATAATATTCACCATTTTGTGATGAATAGTGAAGTGAAAGCGGTGGTGGTAGAGAGGTTTAAAAGAACATTAATAAAAAATGTGGAAGTATTTTACAACCCGCAACACCTTTCGCTACATTAATGTGTTACCAGAGTTTATAAAGAACTACAACCCCAGTTTTCACAGAACTATCCGTGCCAGGCCTGTTGACGTGAACTTCTCAAACTCTCAAAGGGTGTGGAAAACCGTGTATGGGGGCTATTTCAAAATAAAACCAGCAGCACCTGTGTTTAGAAAAGGAGACCACGTAATCATAAATATATCAGTAAAAAGAGGACAATTGGGGAAAGTATGGGTATCTTACTGAATGGAGGAAGCAACCTAGTGAGAGATGCTGTAGGAAAGTCTGAAGTAGTCAATGCCTTTTTTACTTCAGTCTTCACAGGCAAGGTCAGCTACCAGTTTACTGCACCTGAGAGCACATTTTGGGGAGGAGGTGAACAGTCAACAGTGGTGAAAGAATACTACAGAGTATTTAGAAAACCTGGATGTGTGCAAGTTCACTGGGCCACATGTGATGTACCTGGGAGTGCTGAAGAAATTCACCAATGTGATTGCAGAGCTGCTGGCCTTTATTTTTAAAACTCATAGTGACTGAGAGGGGTCCTGGCCAATTGTAAAAGGGCAAATATAGTACTCATCCTTAAGAAAGAGGATCCAAGGAGCTATAGACTACTTCACGCTCACCTCAGTCTCTGGAAAAAATCATGAAGCAGGTCCTGAAGGAATGCATTTCTAAGCACTTGGAGAAGAAGATGATTATGAATGGTCAAAATGAATTCACCAAGGGCAATTCATGCCTGACCAAGCCAGTTGTCTTGTACAACAAGATGACTATCTCTTTGCATGCAGAGTGAGCAGTGGATGTGATACACCTTTACCAAGGCTTTTGGTATGTTCTCCACAAAATTCTCTTAAGCAAGATAAGGAAGTATGGGTTGGAGGAATGAACTACATGGTGGGAAGAAAACTGACTAGTTTGTTGGGATCAAAGGATAGTAATAAATGGCTGGATGTATAGCTGCCATTTGGTATCAAGTGGACTACCTCAGGGGTCAGTCCTGAGACTTTTTTTGTTCAGTATATTCATCAGTGATCTGGAAGATGGGATTGACTGCACCCTCAACACGTAAGCAGATAGCTCCAAATTGGGGGTGTAGTAGGTATGCTAAGGAGTAAAACTAGGATTCAGAGAATCCTCAACAAACTTGAATATTGGACCAAAAGAAATCTCATGAAGCTCAATAAGGGCAAGTGCAAATTCCTGCCCTTGGGATGGCACAGTCCCATTTACTAGTATAGCTAGGGACTGAGAGGCTAAGCAGCAGCTCTGCAGGAAAGGACGTGGGGATTACATTGGACAATAAGCTGAATATGAGCCAGCTGTGTGTCCTTGTTGTAAAGAAGGCTTCCAGCATCCAGATACAGGACCTCCACTTAATTCAGGAGGTGCACAGTCGCACCAGAGGAAATGCCTTGTTGGACCTGGTCCTGTCCACAGGCAATGACCTGGTAAGGGGTCTCCAGGTTCTTGACCACCTGGGTGATAGCGATCATCGCTTGCTGGAATTCACCATCCAGCATAGGTTGTTGTGGAAGAAATCAAAATTCGCATTGTGCTTGAATCAGAACTGACAGAGCCAGCTTTTCTTTATTTAAGGATATACTGTGATCACAGGGAAAATTCCATACAGCAAGGGGAATCACCCACTTGTCTGTTTCAAAGGATTTCTCAGACTCTCTAAGTTTACAAGCATATTTATACTAAAGACAGAGAAAGAGATAAAAAATATACCTTGGAGAAACAAAAAAATAGTAAATTACACAG
>NW_017728951.1:58464703-58468194 GCF_001723895.1 Crocodylus porosus
AGAGAGCTTCTGGAGGGGCTGGACATGTTCAAATCAGTGAGTCCAGATGCTCTCCACCCCAGGGTGTTGAGGGAGCTAGCAGGGGTTATTGCAGGGCCTTTGGCATGGCTTTACGAGTGCTCATGGTGCTCAGGCCAGGTGCCAGTTGATTAGAAGTTAGCCAACGTGCTCCCCATCTTTAAAAAAGGGAGGAGGGAGGACCTGGGCAACTATAGACCTGTCAGTCGTACCTCAATCCTAGGGAAACTCTTTGAGAAGATCATCAAGGAGCACATCTGCAACCTCAAGGGCACATCAAGGGCAACCAGAATGGTTTCATTAGGGGCAGGTCATGTCAGACCAACCTGATTGCCTTTTATGATCAGGTCACAAAAGCATTGGATGCAGGTGTTGCTGTGGACGTAGTCTTTCTAGACTTCAGCAAGGCCTTTGACACCATCTCCCACCCCATCCTCATTAAAAAGCTAGATGACTCGGCATTGATGCCTACACAGTCAGATGGATTGCAGATTGGCTGAAGGGTCATACTCAGAGGGTGGTGGTGGACGGGTCATATTTTACCTAGGGAGAAGTGGGCAGTGGAGTCCCCCAGGGCTCGGCCCTTGGGACAGCAATATTCAATTTCTTTATCAGCGATTTGGAGGATGGAGTGAAAAGCAACCTCTTTAAGTTCGCTGATGATACCAAAATTTGAGGTGAATTGAGCATGCTAGTAGGGAGGAAAAGACTGCAGCAAGACCTGGATAGTTTACAGGGGTGGGCTAACAAAAGCAGGATGCATTTTAATACTGACAAGTGCAGGGTGCTCCACCTGGGCAGTAGTAACCGGCAGCACACTTACAAGATGGGAAACTCCCTTCCTGAGAGCATGGAGGCAGAAAGGGATCTTGGAGTCATTATTGACTCCAAGATGCACATGGGCCGACAATATGAGGTCACAGTTGGCAGGGCTAACTGGACTTTGTCGTGCATGCACAGGTACATCTCAAGTAGGGCCAAGGAGGTGATCCTCCCCATTTATGCAACACTGGTCAGGCCACAGCTGGAGTACTGTGTCCAGTTCTTTGCTCCCCACTTCAGAAGGGACATGGACAGCATTGAGAGGGTCCAGAGGAGGGCCACCCACATGATCCGGGGACAACAGAGCAGACCCTACTATGAGAGACTGTGGGACCTGAATCTGTTCAGCCTTCACAAGAGAAGGCTGAGAGGGGACCTGGTGACCATCTATAAACTCACTAGGGGGAATCAGAAAGGTTTGGGGGAGAACTTGTTTCCCTTTGCACCTCCTGGCATAACAAGGAATAACGGCCATAAGTTGTTAGAGAGTAGGTTTAGATTCGACATCCATAAGAACTACTTCACAGTTAGGGTGGCTAGGATCTGGAACCAACTTCCAAGAGAAGTGGTGCTGGCTCCTACCCTGAGGGTCTTTAAGAAGAGGCTTGATGGCTACCTGGCTGGAGTCATTTGAGCCCAGTTTTTCTCCTGCCCAGGCAGGGGGTCGGATTTGAAGATCTACATGGTTCCTTCCTACCCTACTTCTATGATTCCATCAAGTTATGAGTGGCAGCCTTATATTCAACATTCCCACAACTGAGTCCTTAATTTTTCAATCTTAATGTCTTAAGCCAGGAAGTGGGAGCAGGGAATCAAATTTCCTGTTTGTTTGTTTTTTCCCCAAAGAAAAATAACCTGCCAAAACACAGAAAATAAACCATGTGAAACAATGTGCTAAACAGCATGAGAACACCGCACCCCAAAACTGATGTGCACTGATATCGACTCTCATTTCAGCTAATGAAAAGTCTTGTTCTGTCTTCATTATAGATTGGAGACTCAATATGCTGGAAACTGAGGAAATATTAGAAGCAACTTACAAGGATTCTTGGTATGGAAACACTTACATATCCTTTACTTTCACTATACATTTTGATTACTTTAAAAAATAATAAAGATACCTTTGGTTTTCTTTATGCTTACTTAACATACATGTGTTCAGATTTCCCACCAGAGGGCATAAAATCTGCTTTAAACATTACAAATATTTCAGTAGTGACAATGGGTATGCCAACAGCCAGAGTTTTAGTAGTTTTGAAGGGACTGAACAGTAAAAACAGATAACATCTCAAAAAAGAAAAAAAAAGCTACAAAAAGCAGTTGGTTCATGTAAAAACTAATAAAGAACAACTGTGGAAGAAAATGAGAGGATATATAATATATATAGGTAGAAGTGTTTCTAAATATACAATAATGTGTTTATAAAGGTTCCAAGAAATGCCAGTGGTTCTTTATGCAGTGAAAATCTATTTATGTTTTTCTAATGTATGCGTGGTATTGCTCATCACAGATGTTTGTCAGTCACACTTTACATGCCCAAAACAAATACATTGCCCAATGAAACAAGAATGCATATAGGGCATCTCTGGGGTCACATCTAATTAACTAACAGCAGTTGAGCTGTAGCAAAGGTAGGTGGGTTTCCTAGTTATATAAAAATAAATCTCCACTGAAACACTGGGAAGGATAATCTCCAAAATTATTTTTTTTTCTTAAACGGAAATGTCATGACTTTGCTTTACAGGCAAGGACTTATTAATTTATTTATTTATTAGATTTAGTGTTAAAAATACAACAAATCTGAATTTTAAAGCTAAATTTCTATGAAATCAACAAAGTGACTATAGGGAAGAAGGAAAATGTGAAGACAAAACTAGGACAGACAGGTGAAATTGGGCGGGAAGTGAGTTTAAAAATATTTTGATCACCACCTTTCATGAAGGTAAAAAAGTAAAAGATTTAGTCATCTAAATGCCAATCAGTTACTGCTATTAAAGTGGGAGCTGGGAGCTGAGAGCAACAGCTACTGTTAAGGCTGCAAAACATATTTCATTATTTATAAGTAGGGCCCAGTATATGCTCCACACAACAACCCTAAATTCAGAACATTTATTGTTGCAGCGTGTTGGTGCTGAATTCTCCAGCAGACTGGAATGCCTGGGGAGGAAAAAAGCAGTGCAACGTAGGACATTCTGATGTAATGTTGCCTTTTTAGTTTGCTCCAGAATTAGACCAATGCATTGTAGAATGTAATTCAGCGCACTGCAACATTCAATGAGTGAACATTGCACTGTTTCTTGGTTTAAAAAGCCAAAGGGGTACCCCAATGGAACCTGACTTTCTTCTCCCTTTAACTAGGGATAGGAGTGGAACATTCTAAAACAGATCAAAGGGGGCAGGAGGGCGCAAAAGCCCTCATGGCTCGCCAAAAGCATCCGGAAACATCTCCTAGCTAAAAGGGTGGCATATAACCAATGGAAGGGAGGGGCCATCACCAGGGAGGACTATACTGCAGTTGCTCGAGGATGCAGGGGGGTGGTCAGGAAGGCCAAGGTGGAGATGGAACTGGGACTAACTACCCAGATGAAGGACAACAAGAAGTCCTTTTTTAAATACATAGGGGGCAAAAAGAAGGTACCGGGAAACACGGG
>NW_017728951.1:58470625-58477866 GCF_001723895.1 Crocodylus porosus
GAGAAGGCTGAGGGAGGATCTAGAGGCCTGTTACAAACTAGTCAGAGGGGACCAGCAGGCACTGGGGAAGTCACTGTTTCCCCGAGCACCGCCAGGAGTGACCAGGAATAACGGTCACAAGCTGGCAGAGGGTAGATTCAGACTAGACATTAGGAGGTGCTACTTCACTGTCAGGGTGGCTAGGATCTGGAACCAAATTCCAAGCGAAGTGGTGCTGGCTCCTACTGTGGAGGTCTTTAAGAGGAGGCTAGACGAACACCTTGCTGGGGTCTTTTGACCCCAGTAATTTTTCCTGCCATGGCAGGGGGTCAGACTTTATGATCTGCTCAGGTCCTTTCTGACCCTACCAACTATGAAACTAACTTCAGGGCTATCCCTTCTTGATTAACTTTTGTCAATTATTGACCCACTCAGGAGTTCCTTTCAGATTTATCCAAAATTAATCATTTGTATATTCTTTATAACACGATTATTCAAGTCAAGACTTTTGAGAAAAATCCCAAAACAGAACTCTCTCCCTTTCAACAGTGACAAAGAGAGTGTCACAGCCAAAGCAGTCTAGAAAGAGGTTCAATATTAGAAACAGATGACAACTGAAAACAAAACACAACATATACCAGTTATCTTGCTAATAAAGAATAAGGGACAAAATATAAAAATAACTATGATATACAGGCAGAAAAGTGTCTAAATATACAATAATGTATTTCTACACTGATCTTAGCAAAATTGTCTCCGTAAAAGAACATTTATCTTGAATTTCCCTTTACCTTGTATATTAATTGGTCTATATAGAAGGAATCTTTGTTTTTATTATTTTGAAACTGTGGAAATAAAAATACATATATATAATAAATAACATGAACATGACAGTTTGTTTTTTATTTTGAAAGACAGGTTCTGTTAGGTTGGAAATCACAGTAATAGTGAAATCAAGTAATAATGAAAGTTAACAAAAGAACTCATGCATTCTTCATTCTTATCAGCAACACTGAAAGGACATTGCAGGGGGTCTTTATTTAAGTGTAATGATATTTGTCCAATCCCTCTGTAAATATCGGTTCTCTTAAAACAGAATGTATGATATAAATGTAATTAAACCCTGTATAAATTTCACTTTCACAGAACAGTAAGAACAACAAGGCAGAAATGATGTTGCTATATCTGTTTTTGAGTACTCATGAGATTCATTAATGATTTCAACTGCAGGTAACAGCAAAGGCAACAAACCTACTGAAAACAATTTGAGGTAAGGGCATAAAAGTAGTAAGTTTGTGAGGAAGAAATAATTAAATTAGACAGTTTAGAGAAAGGAAGGATAAGAAATGAAGGAAAAATATAAAGTAGATGAATATTGATGAGAGACCTAAAAAAGATAAACTGAACCAGATCTTCAGTTGATATAAATCAATGTAACTCCATGGTGACATACAGTTAGGGCTGGCTAGAAAACTAAAACAGTTCTATTGTATGAAACACTTTACATCAAAGTAGCTTACATTTGGATTTGACACAAAGACAAAGGGAAAAAAGAGTTCTTTAAACCTTCTGACCAATATACTCAGCAAAATCCTCTTCCACTTCCCCCTTGTATTTTTTTTTTTACTTTGAACAGGCTGGTTCTTTGGGTAGATATTGATCTGACCCACTAAAACCCAGTACATGGTCCTTCTTAGGTGGCAACTGACCTATTTCTTTCCTCCTCCCTCTCTTCTCTCCTTTAATAATCTTAGTGCAGTTTTGAAATTACTGAAGTTCTCTGTGAAAACTCAGGAAGTACTCTGTGGGTGAGTCTACATGACAGGTTTATGGCAGGTTGCTGTGACCCAGATCAACGTGTGGTTACAGGTACACATGTAAATGCAGCACACAGGAGCAATAAACAGAGGTGTGACAAGCACTGGAGTTTATCACTTTGCCATAATAGCCCATGTATATACACCTACTGTTTCCATTATTCTTCACACTCTGTGAAGCACATGTTTATAACTTTTCCTTTTCAGAGACTTTTTCTTCTTGCCCTTATCTCTTCTGCTATAGAATACATTGTGCACCATGTCATTTTCTCTTCACTTAATTAGAACACCTATTACCATAACTGCTATAATTAATATGCATGTTTAACAGCAACGACCAGAGACCCAATGTACTAGGTACTATGTTTATGCATATAAAAACATGGGTTTTCCTCTAAAAAGTGACATGTAATGTCTACTAAGGATGTTACTTATGGGCAAGCATCACTCAGCTTCATATTCTGTAAACTAATTCTTTCTGTTCTGCCTCCCTTCCATCTAGTTGCCTGTCACTCATCTAATTGCATTTTAATGCTTATAGCCATATGCGTTCAAGAGCAAGTCCACCATCTAGTAAAAAGTCCACTTCACTTTTTGTATCTGGTTTAATTAATTAATGGCCTCATTTGCAGAGATGATGATCAGTCACAAAACCCAAAGACTTTCTCAGAGCTGAAAGTGATTACTACCTCTAAATTACTGGATAAGTCCTTAAGGTTCTTCCCACAGTGAAAACTCCTTTCTGTTTTCTTTTATTATGCTGCTACATTTGACTTCATATCTGCTTTTCTAATTTGGCCTGCAAAACCTTTAGTGCTGCTGATAGGTAGAAAAAGAAAAAAAAAATCAACCTCATTTATAAGATCCTAGGCTAAATTTTCTGGTCTCCTAAATACTACAAGTAAAGGCATTTTCCTTTTTCAAATAAATACTCTGAATTCAGCTTCTCATCACTGATGCTTTTTTCAGCAAGAGAAAAATATGAAGCCCCACAGTATCATTTTTAGAATCTGCACTTTTCAGTGCAAAACAGGAGTGTAACTCATGAAAAATACAGACGCTTCATTGAAAAAAAAATCCATGAGATGCAGGTTTTTTCATATCCTATTAGAATTTTCTGTTGTAGATTCAACCCATGGTTTCAATATTGATCTTAACCCATCTCTGATCTTTACCAACGAGCACCGTAAGACTTTGCTGGTCCAAATAAAGTTGTCTTGTCTTTACAAACCTTTTATTTGCCCTCAAATACCATGCATTTAAATTTAAAATGCATTTACATATTTTAACATATAGTATATATTTTAAAATGGCACTTCACTGGATATATCTTTTGTATTTCCAGATTCACAGACTAGAGAAACATGGTTTCAACTTTCTTCTACATGTCCATCTTTTCTTTCTCAGAGTAGGCCATGCTATAGGCTAAAATGGCAGAATACCCAGAGACTCATGGGCTGTGTCCAGATAAACGCAGCCATGCAGTATGCAGTGCCACAAACATATCTGTGGTACCACATACCACCCATCTCAATGTTCTTTGTGTTGCAAGAGTGCACTACCAGTGTATGCACTACTCTGCTTTTTTTCCCACAGGTTTTTTTGACCTCCCTTGTATATCAGAAAAAAAAAGGCAGAGGGAAGGAAGGTGGCACATGCACAGTCATCATGCACCACTCAAAAGCAGAGCCAAGCCACCCAGACCCACACTGTGGCTGCCAGTGAGGCTCTGCATGGCAGAATTGCTGCTGTTGCAGCCCCAGGAGGCCCCCAGAACCCTAGGTAAGGCTACTGAGGCCAATCCAGTGGTGGCTCCAGCCTCCCCTACTCAAACTAAGGCAACTTGCAATGCACCAAAGCACACATGGCACAGGTGCTCCCTGGGGACAAGTAGTGGTGGTACAAGGTGTGTCGTCACTACTTGTCCCCTGGGAAACAAATGTCCATGCTCATCTGGACGCACTCATGAGGTCCATTAAGGACATTATTATCAGCAGTCTGGTTTACACAGAAGATGCTTAGATACTGCAGTGGTAGGTGGCAATATAAAATTTTATATTAAATATTTCCATGTTTCCCAGAATACATGAGACCGCAAATAAATGCGTAAATTAACAATCACCTTGATAATCTTTTTTTATTTCAAGTTAGGGATTTGTTGCCTATAAGTAATAAGAGAATCACTATTTTCCAAGCAGAGGTTGTGAATTATATTCATTAGGGTATAACAAAGGACATTTTAAACTATTGCTAATAGTTTGTTCAATTTTGGTTAGCTTCACTTTGTTAATACTTGCTTACATTCCTCACCAGACAGACAATGCTGTGAAGACAGTTTGGAGAAAAAACATAATTAAAAAAATGAAGTAAAAAGAAGACCAGGAACAGCTTTTGCCAGGTACTATGCCAAGTAATAGAAACTAAGCCCAAAGTTAGCACCATGGTATTCCTGCTTAAATCTCTCCCTCCATTGTTTAATGATGCAACATAGACACTTTGTACATGAAGCTTGAAAAGATTTTGCTGGATCATAATGGTTTCAAGCAACAGTTAGAGCACTTACAATATACACTGAGCAGTAATTACACAGAGGATTCTTTCAACAGTTATTTGATCAACCAAAAAGATCAGTGTCTTACAATAACCATTTTGCTGGCTCTTGAACTCTGTAGTCAGATGATACCACATTCTCACAACAAATAACATTTCTAGAAGTATATTGTGGTCATTTGTATGTTTGAGTTCATGAAAATATTATAGTAATTTATGTAATGACAGGGGCTTCTTTTTAAAATGAAGTAAATTGAACACAAAATTCTTTAGGTTCAGTAGGAACCAAAAGACTGCACTTGTCTCTGAATTCCTATATGCCTTAAACCACAAAAGTATCAAGAAGTGGGAAATTAAAGATAAAACATAAAATTCAAAATAGAACATAGCTAAGGGTTTTTTTGGGTGGGGGGGTTGTTTGTTTGTTTGTTTTCTTTTTTAAGCTGAAAATTGTAAAAGCCTTTTATGAAAAAGCCTTTTTCCAGTGCAGGTTTTACAGGAAATCAGGCTCTAGTTTTAAAAAAGCCTAAAGTGTGTACAAAATGAAAGCCTTGAGCTTCTTGATAAACAATTGCAATAAGACTTTGATCCAAATTGCATTATAAGTAGCAAAAATACTCCCATTTATAGCAAACGGATTTAGATCAGTGCCGTTACACTACAGCATGTGGTACCATGCACTTGAGAGCAATATTTGCCTTGTTCACATTTACTAAAGAAGAAATAAGGTACAGGACAGATTAAGGGATGTATTTGGTAGTACTGTGCAAAGCTTTGGTCCCTGATTCAATTCGGTGTAGGTTCGGCCTGATCTGGTGGCCAAATATCCAAATCAGAATTGAATCAGAGGAACCTTTAATGTCTCTGAATCAAATCAGAACCCTCTGAATCAATCTGGAGAGATTCAGAAAGATTCAGAGATTCAGACACAGAGACAGCTTTAAATGCTTTTTCTACATACCCCTAGGTAGCAAGGGCTCATGAATGCTGTGATGCTGGGGAGTATGGAATGTCCCATAGAAGCATGGAGGGCTCACCAGTACGATCAGTAGCAGACCCAGAAGTGGACCAGAAGCAGTTCTGGTCCAGTTCTGGGTTTGCTGCCAAGCATGTGGAGGACCCCCACCCATCCCCGCACTGATGTGGGATGCTCCATATACCCCAGCATTGCAGCAATCACGAGCCATGCCTGCTACCTCAAGGTATGTAGAAAAAACTTTTCAAGCTGTGTCTATGTCCAAACCCCTGATTTGGAGAATCAGCATCGGATCTTCAGATTCACCTGAACTGAATCAGGACAGTGATCTGAATCAACAAATCAAATCATTGTCCCCAATTTGGGCAAAATCTAAATTGAATAGAGCCTGCTTCACACAACCCTTGGTAGCTATGTTTGTCTGAGACAAAAAGAAATGCAAAACTCTACAACTCGTGGTTCAGAGATGATGCCTTTTATTAGACGAACTAAGAAAATGCAAAAAGGTATCATTTTCAGTAGGATTTTGGGCACACACGTCCTTCCTCAGGTTCAGGGAAATTGAATCCTGGAAGATACTGAATTCTAGCCAATTTTGGATTTAAACTTCGTTGCTGAACAACAAGAAAGATTTCTATACCCCCCTGCCATTCTGCTATCTGACACCACCAGGGAAGGAGTCTTGCCTGATATGCACATCAAAGAGAAGCTCACAAAGATACTTTTATGGACCCAGAGGAACAGACTTTCAACTTCAGCTTCCTCTTATCCCTTCATCATATCACCTAGGCTATCCTTCTTAACCAGTTGGGGCAATGATTCAATGCAAACAAGCATTTTCACACAGTGCATCCCATAATAAAAAGTACTTATTTTTCTAGCCATGTTAAATATCTACCAAGGTCTGGAATTATCTGCAGCTAGTTTGAAACATTTTATCAAAAACAGTATTAAAATTCATCACATTTTGTTCAGTCTTAGCAGCACTTCAGATGTGAACTGAAGTTCCCAGGCTGAAAAGGTAAATAAGCTCTACAGTGTATTTTTTTAAAAAAGAAAATCTTCCTTTTCACACACTGGGTAGAAAGCAGGTGAAAAAAAGGAATGTTAACATGGGCACAGCACCAGCATATTAAAACTGGAGCAAAACCACAAAGCCAGGTGCTCTTCCTGTTAAGGAACACTGGATACATGATTTTTGCAGCTTTCCCAAGGTATTCACATGAAAGATAAGGAATACAGAGTTTTCTTTTGATTGTAGAGGCTAGAAAAACTATCTATAATACTAGTCTGGCAGACTTTAACATTTAGGTGTACTACAAGGCTACTGTGAAAATACATTTTTAAAGACTGTTGAAGATTTCAAATTGAAAAAGTAATATTTGTATAAATTTAACAAGTGCAGGGACAGTTTCCTTTTTCTCCCCTCCCTTGTGTGATTAATGTGATTGAGACAGATGGAAAGCAACCACAAAGGAGAAGATCCTTCTGCAATTCTGTTAGTGAAAAGAGACTATGAAGGTAGAACAGCCCCTTAGGGCACGTCCACACAAGCGTGCAAATGCCTCTTGCCCCACCTCAAATCCCTTTGAGGCGGGGAAATGGGCATGTGCGGGAACAAAAAAATGTTCCCCACCCTGCAAGTTTGTAGCGCAGGGAGACAATTAGACCCCTGATCTAAAAAAACCCAAAGTATAAAAAAGTGGGGCAGGGCACGGTCTGGGAGCCAGAGTCTGGGTCTTCCAAAGAGATGCTCTGGCTGCCAGAGCATCTCTATGGCTGCCCCTCACCCTGGCCAGCTGCGTGTTTCAGCACCAAGGCTCCGGTGCCAGTGAGTAAGGGTTTGGAGGGCTGGAGGAGGGGGGAAGGGACTGTGGGGAGGACCCCCGATGGCCCTTCCCACTCCCCCAGCCCCATTT